>NC_090245.1:64587480-64759980 GCF_037325665.1 Littorina saxatilis
TCAATTCAAAAACACTTTCATCTTATTCCTTGTCGGTTCCTGATTCCAAAAATATATAGATATGATATGTTTGGATTAAAAACACGCTCAGAAAGTTAAAACGAAGAGAGGTACAGAAAAGCGTGCTATCCTTCTCAGCGCAACGAATACCCCGCTCTTCTTGTCAATTCCACGGGCACTGCCTTTGCCACGGGCGGTGGAGTGACGATGCTACGAGTATACGGTCTTGCTGCGTTGCGTTGCGTTCAGTTTCATTCTGTGAGTTCGACAGCTACTTGACTAAATATTGTATTTTCGCCTTACGCGACTTGTTACATTTAGTCAAGTTTTGACTAAATGTTTTAACATAGAGGGGGAATCGAGACGAGGGTTGTGGTGTATGTGTGTGTGTGTGTGTTTGTGTGTGTGTGTGTGTGTGTGTGTGTGTGTGTGTGTGTGTGTGTCTGTCTGTGCGTATGTGTGTGTAGAGCGATTCAGACTAAACTACTTGACCGATCTTTATGAAATTGGACATGAGAGTTCCTGGGAATGATATCCCCGGACGGTTTTTTTTCATTTTTTCAATAAATACCTTTGATGACGTCATATCCGGCTTTTTGTAAAAGTTGAGGCGGCACTGTCACACCCTCATTTTTCAATCAAATTGATTGACATTTTGGCCAAGCAATCTTCGACAAAGGCCGGACTATGGTATTGCATTTCAGCTTGGAGGCTTAAAATTTAATTAATGACTTTGGTCATTAAAAATCTGAACATTGTAATTATTTTATTTTTTTATAAAACGATCCAAAATTACGTTTATCGTATTCTTCATCATTTTCTGATTCCAAAAACATATAATTATGTTATATTCGGATTAAAAACAAGCTCTGAAAATTAAAAATATAAAAATTATGAGCAAAATTAAATTTCCGAAATCGATTTAAAAACAATTTCATCTTATTCCTTGTTCGTTCCTGATTCCAAAAACATATAGATATGATATGTTTGGATTAAAACACGTTCAGAGAGTTAAAAAGAATAGAGATATAGAAAAGCGGGCTATCCTCCTCAGCGCAACCGCTCCCGCGCTTTTCTGTATTGTTAATTTCACTGCCTTTTGCCACGAGCGGTGGACAGACAATGCTACGAGTGTACGGTCTTGCAGAAAAAATGCAATGCGTTCAGTTTCATTCTGTGAGTTCGACTGAGTTTGACTAAATGTTGCATTTTCGCCTGACGCAACTTGTCTTAAATGTCAAGTGACTTTTTCGTTTTGTATGTAATTTATTCAGCAATTGACATCACGCTTAGAAAATCAATAAACTTGACTTTTATTGTTGGGTTCATACGTTTTTCATCAGGCCCTTCATTCACACGTTAAGGTAGCTTCAAGGGTTAATATTCTAGCGTCTCTCACTCTCAGAACACACGGATTATAAACTACGTTAACCGGCAAAAAATGTTTTGCTGTTGTCAATATAGTCCCAGGAGTGTGGTGGTCGCTGAAGATGACTTTAAAGTTCCCTTTTGAATGCACATGACAAAAGAGCATGCTTGCATCTCGACACATATTACATGTATTTGGTGGATAGAAATCTTAAAGGTTACTTCCTTCTCATCTTGTGAATCACGATAGACATGAACATGCTTTTACATGTAATAAGAGCATCGCTCTACTCGGGCACATAGCGTGGCTGTTATCTGTGCACAGTGGGAATTTTAAGCTGATTTTATTTCGTAAATGACACCTGTTTTAACGTGCAATTTTACTTTTGTGTGCAAAAATAATAAAACAAGTCGCGTAAGGCGAAAATACAATATTTAGTCAAGTAGCTGTCGAACTCACAGAATGAAACGCAATGCCATTTTACTCGTAGCATCGTCAGGCCACCGCTCATGGCAAAGGCAGTGAAATTGACAAGAAGAGCGGGGTAGTAGTTGCGCTAAGAAGGATAGCACGCTTTTCTGTACCTCTCTTTGTTTTAACTTTCTGAGCGTGTTTTTAATCCAAACATATCATATCTATATGTTTTTGGAATCAGGAACCGACAAGGAATAAGATGAAAGGGTTTTTAAATTGATTTCGACAATTTAATTTTGATAATAATTTTTATATATTTAATTTTCAGAGCTTGTTTTTAATCCGAATATAACATATTTATATGTTTTTGGAATCAGCAAATGATGGAGAATAAGATAAACGTAAATTTGGATCGTTTTATAAATTTTTATTTTTTTTTACAATTTTCCGATTTTTAATGACCAAAGTCATTAATTAATTTTTAAGCCACCAAGCTGAAATGCAATACCGAACCCCGGGCTTCGTCGAAGATTACTTGACCAAAATTTCAACCAATTTGGTTGAAAAATGAGGGCGTGACAGTGCCGCCACAACTTTCACGAAAAGCCGGATATGACGTCATCAAAGACATTTATCAAAAAAATGAAAAAAACGTTCGGGGATTTCATACCCAGGAACTCTCATGTCAAATTTCATAAAGATCGGTCCAGTAGTTTAGTCTGAATCGCTCTACACACACACACAGACACACAGACACACACACAGACACACGCACATACACCACGACCCTCGTTTCGATTCCCCCTCGATGTTAAAATATTTAGTCAAAACTTGACTAAATATAAAAACGGGCGCACTAGCGTAGTGGATAAGACGCTGACCTCCCATGCGGAAGGTCGCGTGTTCGAATCCCGACTGCGCGTGGTGGGTTAAGGGTGGAGATTTGTCCGATCTCCAAGGTAAACTTATGTGCAGACCTGCTGGTGTCTTATCCCCCTTCGTGTGTACACGCACTCACAAGATCAAGTGTGCACGGAAAAGATCCTGTAACCCACGTCAGAGTTCGATGGGTTATAGAAACACGAAAATACCCAGCATGCTTCTCCCAAAAGCGGTGTATGGCAAAAAACAACGAGTGAACGTGGGAGTTTCAGCCCATAAACGCATAAGAAAATAAGTAATTTTCAACAATTCCCACGGGCAAAGGAAGTAGCCAGGATATTTATTCTTGAGATTTGTCGATAGTTTTATCAAATGTAAAAGCCTGTGGTGGTCGAAATTGATCATTTATAAGGGACGGATGGCGTTTTTTTTCCTCTTAAATGTATCCTAAGAATATGTAGACGGGTAGGAGCCTGTGGTTCTTTTTTGATGAACGAGTGCGAACATCCGTCTCCAGGAGACCACACCTTATAGTAGAAGGCCACATTGGTAAATTAAGCGTTGAAAGCACGAGGAACTAGAGCTACATCTGCCGCGCGTCGATGTTGGCCTATTATGAGACACGACATCCATCTTCCAGGAACACGCTGAAGCCAAGACAAATCTTGTTGTGTACAGGGTCGTTTCACGAGAAGGAACATATCTTCACATGATTTTGTTTTTCATAGAGGATGAGACGGAGTTGGCGCCGATGGAGCTTCTTTTTGTATGAACGAGTCTGGCGTCTTAAGAGATCATACAACATCCATCTTCCAGAAGCATTCCCAAAACCAAAAAATAACAATGTACTCTGTCAAGAAATAAACAAATAAAAAGTAGGAAAAAATAAAAAATAAAAAGTACATTGTCTGTCTTGTACTCGCCAGAACCCTCGGAAATCTTTAGTAACGACAGGCTTAGAATGCTTCTGCGCACTCTCAAGGCGGTTTTTAATTCAGACTTCACAGATGTATCCCGAACAGTTTGTGAAGCATGATGAACATTTAGTGAAGACGTTCTCCGCAGGCAAAAGATATAGAACTGTTCTAAAGCTTCGCAAGTGTGGACCTAATACTGTGTGCCTGATATATCTCTAGCGATTAGATATTTAACTCCGCCGTCATGACAGTATGGGCGCTGGATGTTGGGAGATAACTCTATCGACTCTGTATGGGCTGTGGAGGGGTTGTGTGCCTTGAAGGTGGGGCAAGCTGAGCTGTAGGAGCTCATTGCGAGAAGACGATGTTCCGAAATAACCTTTGATTTTGTGGGTTTTCATGTTGTTGTTGTTGTTGTTGTTGTTGTTGTTTTTAAGTTGTTATGGGTTGTGGAAGAGTTGCTTTCCCTTATGTCCATAAACACTTAGGCAAGCGTATAATGTCACGTGTAGCTTGCCTCAGTGTTTCGATGAAAAAGCAAGGAAATGCAACTCTTCCACAATCCATAAAAACCCGACAGAGTTATTGACGGAATTCGTCTATAACCAGTGGAGACACGACGTTGGCGTCATGGTGAATATAATAAGCTCCCATCTGCATGGTTCCGAAAGAAAACGAATAATTTCGAGCGAGCACCGCATAAACTGCCTAATTTATCTGTTTAAAAGCATACCTCAGTCTTCATAGTGGTGCCCAAGCCGGGTCTCCATTTGTTATGCCCAAGGAGTAATAGGTAGGCCAGATCAAGGCATACAAGTCATCCGCAGCCCACACAAGGAACTTAGTCGATAAATATCGACAGGGGGCGGACAAATGGTTTACATGTGAAATGTGTGTGTATATGGGTGTGGTTCTGAAACAAACAAACCATGTGAACCCCCCCCCATCCCACCGCTCGCGGGCTGAACGACTGACGTCTTTTCCAGAAGAACACCGCGTGTACATAATACACAATTCGATCGCGTAGCACTGCCAATGCACATTTTCGCAACGAAAACCGTGCTACTGTTTCTTGTGTGTTAAATCTGAAAGCAATATAAGTGAACGAACAATTGAAAACTGATATCACGTTACTAAACTCCCAAAAGTAATAAATTACTTCTGACTGCGGTACACAATACGGCAGTCACCTCTGCGAATGCTGTCGAAGAATCTAACCGAAAGTAAACATTCTGGGAATCTACGCGCATCGGCCTTGACGCAAGTTCAATACTAAGCCAATGAGCGCGCCGCGGCGAAGTTGGCAGCTGTAAGTCTCGCAGCGCTGGCTGGCTGAGCGAGTTGCGTGTCCATCCATATTTATTGGTCCAAGCCGCACCGTAGACCAGATTAGTAGGTGCTTGAGTTTGGTATTTTGATTTTACATAACATTAAACCTTTCTTGGGGTTCATGGTCATGGCAACAGCCATAATAATATTATATCATGTATAATATTACATTTCAGCATATTTGAATTACATGTCATCATACCAAACTGTCATACATTTTTATTCCTACATCATTCTGATTGATCACAACCAAACCTACTATCAGTGGACACATCCAAATGTAAGCGCCTGTTCTTGACAACTTTTAATCGATCTAAAAATAGCAACTTGCTGGGCCCTTTGCCGCCAACAGACACTGTTTGGCCTGTAGGTAAAATGTACAATGTATTTTCTGATTTGTGCACAAAAGCTTTTTTTCTTTTTTCTTTTTTTTAACATAACAATGTTTAATGTCACTGTATGTTTAAAAGACCATGGTCATATTTGTAAAAAAAATGTTAAATTAGAAAATAAATAACATTTTGGTTCATGATTTTTCCTACACCTGTGCTAAAAATAAGAAATAAAAATGTCGGGTATATAAGTCACTCAAATACAGCTAGGTATGAATGGCTCGCTTTGAGTTTGTTGCAGTTGACCCTGCACAATGCGACATATCATGTTTTTGTTGAACAATTTTGACGTCACCCCTCCCATAGGGTGACGTATTTCACAACTTCCTGTGTTACACAAACTCTGTGATGACCAATTTTGACGTCACCCCTCCCATAGGGTGACGGATTTCACAACTTTCTACAGATGAACAATGTTGCCTTCACCCCTCCCATAGGGTGACGGATGTCACAACTTCCTGTGTACACAAACTGATGACGTATTTCACAACAAAATGGCGCTGCCCATGGTCAACCTCTAAACTATCCGTATAGAATGGGGGCGTCCTCGCCCCCATAACAAACACCGGCGGTTATTTCTGGAATTCGTCTACGTTAATATTCCGATCGTATTCCGATCTGGCAAGGTTAAAAAGGGGCCCGGTCACATAAACTTGAAATAGACTAGGCTGGTGTTTGTTTGTCTAATTCGAAAGAACTTATCCAGCAACGTGATTGACGTATTCGAATTGGAAATGGAAAAGAAAGTGAGATATGTAGTGATTATCCGAGCATCTAATCAGGAAGAAGATATAATTTCGTTGACTTGTGATTGAACCCAGTAAAACGCCAGATTCTGTTAGTTTCGGATTGAGTTAGCCCTCACTGGGCCTTTTTTGCGTGGCTTCTGGTTGGCTGGAACGGCGGACTGTCGGCTATACGTATATAAACATGTTTCGTCCTTTCGGAACAAGAACGCATAAGCATAGTATTAACCAGGCGAAGTTTACTCCAGAAAGCTGACTGCACAAAGCTTTGGCACTGACTGTTTGGCAAAAAGACTTCGCTACATCTTAGCGCAGTGAACTTCGGGTTTAAATAAGGACAGCCATAAGAAACGATCGCGACTTTCGTTACAACCAACTCGTAGTATTTCATACTACGACACTTACGCTGGCCATTTTTGAATCATGCATGCTACAGGAAACAAGAAGCTGGTCTAGTTGTGTCTCGGTCTTCTTCGTCTTCTTCGGCGTTAATAGGCTGAACCTCCCACGTAAATTCGTAGGTTTTTTTTTTGCACGGGTGAGTTTTCACGTGTATGACCGTTTTTACCCCGCCATTTAGGCAGCCATATGCTGCATTCGGGGCCGTCCCGTCTCGTGATCACTTTGATTTCGAGTGTGATTCAAAAGAGCTAACGTTGGCGTGGTAGTTTAAAATATAGATATATTTGTACATTTGTAAATTTCGTGGTTTAGTGAGTGTACTGTAACATGTACACGAATTGATGATTTGGCAAACTGTAGCCCAGCTGCACATTCACGCAAGATAGATGTAGAACTTGTGTGCATTCATGACTTGATGGACAGCCGCGGGTCAACATTTATCAAACAGACAGACAGACAGACAGCTAGACAGACAGACAAACGTAGAAAAGGAGATATAGCTATCCGTCACATTGATCCCTTTCGCGATTTGTTTCTTCCACTGGTACCCCAGCTACCATCCCTTTCTCCTCAGACAGACAGACAGACTAACCAAAACAGGCAGCAGAGTGAGAAAAAGAGAGAGAGAGAGAGAGAGAGAGAGAGAGAGAGAGAGAGAGAGAGAGAGAGAGAGAGAGAGAGAGAGAGAGAGAGAGAACGAACGAACGAACGAACGAACGAACGAACGAACTTTATTACTCAAGGATGGAGATTTTAGGCTCACGCCTAGTCTTACAATCTGTCCCTGCTAAACTAAGACATAAAAATAAAGACAATCAAAGGACAATTGTCAATCGCAATCATACAGTATTACTAATTACAACATTACCTATACGAATACATAATGCATGATAGAACGTTGAAATGTACATGTATGTCAATATAATACAAAGGAAAAGAAAAGTCGACTCGCACACACACGCGCGCCGCATGCCTGCAATTACGTTCGCACTCAATACAACACACACACTCACACACACACACATACACTCATACACACACACACACATACACACACACACACACACACACACATACACATATGCGCACACACACACACACACACATATGCGCACACACAGACATAGACACAGACACACACACACGCAGACACACACACACACACGCACACACACACACACACACACACGCACACACACACACACAACAACAACCTTATCATCATCATCATCATCATCATCATCATCATCATCATCATCATCGTCGACATCATTATCATCATCAACAAAATATATAGAGGTTAGTGGTAGCAATGCATTCTTGCTAGAAACAGCTTCAGAATGTAACTGTTCGTGACAACAGATATTTGCGAAGCTGCGCTTTGAAGTGTTTAATCGTGCTTGACCCCTTTATCTCACATGGTAGCGAATTCCAAATTGTTGAGCCCGAAAACGCTAGACTGGTTTTATATAATACGGGGTAGCGGGGAAATTAATTTGTTTGAGCCATATCTGTCTGTTGCTTTCTGAAATAATGATCGCATGTACTGTGGGGTCTCGTTTATTTGAACCTTAAACATTAAAAGCGCCTTATTAAATAATACTGATCTTTAAGTGATAAACAAATTAAGGCTGCTAAGCTTTTGATCTGTTGATATGTGCGAACCCGGCATGATAAGTTTTGCTGCACAATGAAGAGAATGTATTTTTTAAGTGAGCGTCGCCACAACCACCCCAAAGTGTAGAGGCATAATTGAGATGAAGTAAGATATGACCAAAGTAAAATATTTGAGTGCCGAGGCCTCGGTATAATGCTTTAACTTGGAGGGAAGGAATAGGTATTTAGTCAGGGTTTCTGTGACACGGTTGAGGTGGGGCTGCCACTTTAAGCGTCTAGTGTGACCCCGAGAACCCAATGGTTTATTACTTGCTCAATGGGTGACTCATTTAAACTGAGATGAAGATTCAGAGGAGCGAGTTGGTGTTTCTGTCGTGTTGTGATCACCATGCATTTAGTTTTGCCTGGGTGTATAATCATTGAGTTTTGTTTACACCAATCAAATATGTTGTTCAAACTCGTTTGAAGAGAGGTTTCAATAGATTGTAAACTTTTACCGGACATGGAAAGATACGAGTCGTCTGCAAAAAGGTCATTAATAACCGTCTTGTCTGATATATAGAGTGGTAGATCGTTAATGTAAATGCAAAATAAAAGTGGGCCCAAAACTGATCCTTGTGGGACGCCGTGCATTAGCCGTCCTATGGAAGAACGGTTACCATTAAGGGAGACAAACTGCGTTCTGTTCGCTAAATAAGAACGAAAAAAAGGTAAGTAGGATGCGTCGCCTCAATAACAAGATAATTTCTTTAACAGAATTGTGTGATCAACAATATCAAACGCTTTCTTAAAATCAAGGAAGACGGCGCCGACTGTTTCCGAATGGTTAATGGCAGAGAGCCATGTATCGCATAGTTTAACGAGAGCTGTGTGACACGAATGTTTAGGGCGAAATCCTGATTGAGATGGAGCAAAAAGACCACGGCTTTCCATGTGTAGAAGAAAGCACTTTTGTACATGTTTTTCTAATGGTTTTGAAAGAACAGACAATAGCGAAATTGGCCTAAAATTGTTTATGTCGGTTAAGTCTTTTGTTTTGGGAAGTGGAATTACTTTTGCGGTTTTAAATATGTCTGGAAACACATTTCGGTCAATACATAAGTTGTACGCATACGTAATTAGCTCAACAAGAAAGGGTAACACTAACTTGAGTAAGGAAGCGGGTATGTTATCGGGTCCCATTGACTTTTTATTACTCAAGTCAGTTATTAGTCGCCCGACTTCGTGGACTGCAATGAATGGGATGTTAAAAGGTTCAACTTCTTTCATATTGGCCTGGCAAAATAATTTAAGAAATTGTGGGCAGAGAGAGAGAGAGAGCAAGACGGAGACACAGACAGACAGACAGATACACACACACACACACACACACACCCACACCCACTCACACACACACACACACACACACACACACACACACACACACACACACACACACACACACGCACACGTATAAAAGGAGATAATTAAAGCTATCCGTCACGTTCATTTTTTTTCACGAGCATTTTTTTTTCACTGGCAAGAATCAGATACCATCGGTTTCTCCTCAAGGCGGGATGAAGCGAATTCAAATGGTAATCCAAAACCAATCGATCTCAAGAACCGATTACAATTTGTAATCGGTGAAGAGCCGTTACCATGGTATTACGGTTTTCTTTTGTGTGTCTTGGTCGTTGCCCTTGAAAGTTAATCTCAGTGAAAAATTTTCCCCCCCCCTCACTCCGCCAACCCCCCCCCCCCCCCCCCCCCGCCTCCCCTTCATTGAAGTAGTATGTCTCCAAAGTCCCATCCCTTTTTCACAAGTCGTGAGAGTTAGACTTACGCGTGCATATGTGTTATTTCACTGTCACAGGCGCTTGAGCTTGGGTGGATGGGGGCTCGATGTGAGTCATTTCCGTAAAACCAATTCGTATCTCCATCTTAGATCAGGCCAGACTTGGGATTGAATCATCCCTCCACTTGGATGTATACCACAAGTCAACAGCCTGAGTTCTCTCTGTGCCGAGCGGTCATTTTGTGATGCACTAACTTCATAACCGACAATATTGTGACTTTTTGTGAATTGATATCATACAACAAATATTCCCACCTCGCACATGACTTATAGGGTATGCACTCAGGATGTTGAGTTTGGTATGTGTCCAATGGAGGGATGGCCTTATCCCATGTAAAATACTGGCCAGATTTAAGCTGAACTGCTTCCACCGGATAGACTGTAGTGCCTTTAAAGGCGTTGACTCCCCCCCTCCCCCCCCCCCCCCCCACCCCACATCCCTCAGCCGCAATGTCAGGTGCCTGAAATCACTGTCAGTCCACCATTCCTTTACGTCGTTCCTCGTCGTTTTCGAATCTATTTATCCAGTCGTTCCGATGTCATTTCCATTTAAAGCGAAGATTGAAAATAATCCTGAAAAAGGCAAGGTCTTTCGGGATGAAGATGACACCACTTCAACTACTAGACATGCTTCTAGACATGTGTGTCAAAAAACACGGTCATTCCTGCACTTCTTTCGATCAGAAATGTTGTGATCGTTTGTAAGACTTGAAAAAGCAACTCTGTCATCGACATTGGAAAGCTTGGATATTACCTAATCTTAACTTCTGTGTAAACAAAATGCAATATGTGTTGGGATATCATCTGGAAGAATTTACTTGTACACTTTCATAAACAGTATAAGGAAAGTGAGAGAGAGATAGAGAGAGTGAGAGAGAGAATCCAAACAGTGACTGATGATCGCAATGCTGGGGGGAGGGGGGTGCAACAAGGGCAGTTATTTTGCGATCAGAAATCTGAGAAAAAGAGAGAGAGAGAGAGAGAGAGAGAGAGAGAGAGAGAGAGAGAGAGAGAGAGAGAGAGAGAGAGAGAGAGAGAGAGAGAGCGAGAGAAAGAAGGGGAGAGAGAGAGAGAGAGCGAGAGAGAGAGAGAGAGAGAGAGAGAGAGAGAGAAGGGGAGAGAGAGAGATAGAGAGAGAGAGAGAGGGGGGGAGAGATCTGTAACATCTCTTGGGACCATAAACTGACGACAGCAAAGCTGGGGGAAAAGCTGCAAAAAGGGTAGTTATTTTGCGATCGGAACTCTAAGAGAGAGAGAGAGAGAGAGAGAGAGAGAGAGAGAGAGAGAGAGAGAGAGAGAGAGAGAGAGAGAGAGAGAGAGAGAGAGAGAGAGAGAGAGAGAGATAGACTGAGAGAGCGAGAGAGAGAGAGAGAGAGAGAGAGAGAGAGAGAGAGAGAGAGAGAGAGAGAGAGAGAGAGAGACGATAATCAGTGCCCAGATCTAGGACAAGGGGCGTAACTCTTTTTGCATTTGGTTTACCGAAACTGCTGTAGTTTGCAGGGGCTAGCACTGCCCAAGGACAGAGAAATAGAATTACCAAGCACTGGTTTGGGCCCTTGAAGACTGTAGGGGGTTGACACGTGGCTCTCTGGACCATCAACCCTCTCCTGGAAGACGATTAACTGAAGCCGAGCGGTTGCTTTGTTTGCACCGCGAGTTGAATGCATGTACTAAGGCTGTTAGCGTCCTTATTCTGGTGGTGATTGAAAAAGACCAGACCTTTTCAATTGAGGTACCTATCTTCTCGTGTAAACGATCGTGTAAACCACCATCTATCTGCCTAGTCTTTTATACACACAAAAGTAGCATTCCACTTGTGCAGAATGTCACGTTATTGCTAAATTTATGTTGCACATTGACCGGCATCAGTGTTAATGATCAAATTAACCCAGCAAAAGTTACCAACTGCACAGAAAGCATCCGGGGTGTTTTTTTGTTTGTTGTGTGTCAAAGTTGAACAATCCTCCTTTACATTGTAAACGCCCGGATGGATCTAAACCGATTTACAAGAAGGATAAAACAGGAAGGAAAATACCCACAACAATATCGCATGACAGCTAGACGACTGTCAAAGATTTGATTTCTTAGATTTTGTGTACATATCGAGCAGCAAACAAAGACAACCGACCAACCAAACAAATATACATTAAACAAAACCCCAAACATCTTAAGAATCAGCCACGCAGTTTAAGACAGCATCATATCGAGTGGTAGCAAACCTATCGTGTGCTTTCCGACAACAGCAGAGCCCAAGTAAGGCGTTGACAAGCTGGAAAACAGATTGTGGAGGGCAAAAAGAGACCATTAGCCATGGGCTGGTAGGCGTGAACAGTTTCGTTTTAGATGTGCCGCGACTGCAAAAAAAACAACAGAGAAACGCTCAGTCGCACAGACAGAGACAGACACAAACAGACACAGACAGACACGTACGGAGAAAGATTGAGAGAAGAGAGAGATCACACACACACACACACACACACACACACACACACACACACACACACACACACACACACACACACACACACGCGCGCGCGCGCGTAAGAACGAGCACGCACGCCCTCTCTCTACTAGAGAGAGAGACAGAGACAGAGACAGAAAGACAGACACGTATGCAAACAGAGAGTCACGGAGACAGACACAGCCAGACACGTACGGAAACAGATTGAGAGATATATAATACTAGATGATTACCCGCTTCGCCGGGTACCGGCTTCGCCGGGAAGAAGTAGAGCCGAATACCAGGCTGCGCCGGCGCACGAAGGAAAGGAGATAAACGCGCAAAACACTGGAGACCTTCTAAAAATAGTAACGTGCAGTGACCTTCTAAAAATAGTAACGTAGTAACGGGAATATGGATTGATGCCACACGGAGGAAGGGAGATAATCGCGGCTGAAAACACTGGAGAAGATAAGGAAGAGTTACTGGTAGTGGATCCCGACAACAACAAAAAAAACAAAAAATAAATCGGTTCAGCGCGCACAGCGCTGCGCGCTGAGAGCACGTGTTGAAATATCTCATCGATGAGGTTGTGTCCGGGGTGTAGCTGAATACGGTGTCCAAATTTGAAAAAGATCCACCGAGAACTTTGGCCGTGCATCGCGAACAGACAGACAGACAGACAGACAGACAGACAGACAGACAGACACTAGTCGTATATATATATATAGATACTAGAGGAATACCCGGCTTCGCCGGGGTGAATCGCGACACAGAGACAGCCAGCGTGGCGGTTCACCACAATCACCTTTGAAGGCGAAGTAGTCTCCCTGTCACACTCAAACACCTTTGAATGAACTTAGGTCACTCCCAGGTGGAATGGGAACAGCACGAAAATGATTCAGTGGCCTGAACATTTCATGTCGAGTCCTATCGCTGTCGACGACGCCAAATGTAACTGAGTGCCTAAACACCACAATCACCTTTGAAAGGCGAAGTCCACTCACACGGGATTGAGATTAACTGTTATGGCTTCTCGAAGGAAGGCTTGAACTTACTGACACATGATAAAATGATGATAAAATCGTTTATTTAACGTCACTCTGTAAAAACATTGGCGACATTTGTCTTAGATTAAGAACACACACAGGCACGCACACAAACTTTCCCTTTATGTACTGACACACCAATGCCGCAAGACCACATCACAAACAGAACTCTACAATCCACAGGTGTTGCCCAAACACACACACACAAACACACACACAGAGAAGCCGTATATATATATATGTATATCTATATCTATAAATATATAGAGATAGATGACAGTGTATTTTTCGCGTGGCTATAAATTGATTCGACCTTTTTACCTTTACAGTAAGTACAACTTACGGGTGCAATCGTGACATTCTAAAAAGAGTAACGTAGTAACGGGAATATGGATTGAAGCCACACGAAGGAAGGGAGATAAACGCTGAAAACACTGGAGAAGATAAGGAAGAGTTACTGGGAATGGATCCAGAGAAAAACAGAGAAAAACCAAAATCGGTTCAGCGCTGCGCGCTGAGAGCACGTGTTGAAATATCTCATCGATGAGGTTGTGTCCGGGGTCTCTCTGAATAAGCCCACCAAATTTGAAGCAGATCCATTGATAACTTTGGCCGTGCATCGCGCACAGACAGACAGACACACAGACACTAGTCGTATATATATATAGATAGTGTGAGAGAGAGAGAGAGAGAGAGAGAGAGAGAGAGAGAGAGAGAGAGAGAGAGAGAGAGTCTCACAAAGAGACAGACAGACGGACAGACAGACAGAGACAGACACGTACGGAGACACAGAGGGAGAGGAGTATGTGTGTGTGTGTGTGTGAGAGAGAGAGAGAGAGAGAGAGAGAGAGACAGAGAGAGACAGAGAGAGAGAGACAGAGAGAGACAGAGAGAGAGACAGAGAGAGAAACAGAGACAGAGAGAGAGAGAGACAGACAGAGGGAGAGAGACAGAGAGTTAGAGAGAAAGAGAAACAGACAAACAAACAGACAGACAGACAGACAGACATAGACAGGGACAGATTCGAACGGAGACCGACACGTATTGAGTCGCAGAGGGAGATGGGGTGCGAGAGAGAGAGAGAGAGAGAGAGAGAGAGAGAGAGAGAGAGAGAGAGAGAGAGAGAGAGAGAGAGAGAGAGAGAGAGAGATAAGAGAGAGAGATAAAGAGAGACAAAGAGAGAGAGACAAAGACAGAGACAGAGAGAGAGGGGAGGGGTGCGGTGGCAAAAGGCCAAAACATATAACACCCGCTTCTCACTAATCTATTCAAAACACAGTAATCGTTTTCTTGATTTTTACAATCGGGAATACACCCGCTTGGTTGTAGATGGACAAGCTGTACGCACTGTGCCAAAGAAAGATTGGCCAAGACATCTATGGTACCGTCCTTCTTGCGTACATATCGTGCTCACAGCCACAGGTATGTTCAGCTTTTACAGGGGATAATATCAAGCTTGTATATCCTACAACATAAATATCCAGGCTTTCACACGGGATAATCTTGAGCATCCTTCAACATGAACATCCAGGCTTTTACACGGGATGATTTTGAGCATCCTTCAACATGAACATCCAGGCTTTTACACGGGATAATCTTGAGCATCCTTCAACATGAACATCCAGGCTTTTACACGGGATAATCTTGAGCATCCTTCAACATGAACATCTAGGCTTTTACACGGGATAATCTTGAGCATCCTTCAACATGAACATCCAGGCTTTTACACGGGATAATCTTGAGCATCCTTCAACATGAACATCCAGGCTTTTACACGGGATAATCTTGAGCATCCTTCAACATGAACATACAGGCTTTTACACGGGATAATCTTGAGCATCCTACAACATGACCATCCAGGCTTTTACACGGGATAATCTTGAGCATCCTTCAACATGAACATCCAGGCTTTTTCTCGGGATAATCTTGAGCATCCTTCAACATGAACATCCAGGCTTTTACACGGGATAATCTTGAGCATCCTTCAACATGAACATCCAGGCTTTTACACGGGATCATTTTGAACATCCTACAACGTAAACATTCAGGCTTTTACTCGGGATAATCTTGAGCATCCTTCAACGTAAACATTCAGGCTTTTACACTGGATAATCTTGAGCTTCCTACAACGTAAACATTCAGGCTTTTACACTGGATAATCTTGAGCTTCCCACAACAAGATTCAACAGCCTGGCTGCTGTCTGTGTAGAGTGTGTGTTCTTCTTTTGTCTTGTATTTCGCTGAATTTATTTATCACATTAACGCAAGTGTAATTGAAAAACTGACTTTAAAATAATCACTGCTCATAGGAAGCAGCCAGGCTGTTGAGTTTCGAAGAGTGTTTAAAGGCACAGTAAGCCTCCCGTAAACCATCACAGAGCTCCCCGAGCGTCTAAATACAGTACAAGCATACTTCCATTTGAACGCTCACCGAACGGGAACATCCTGGCTGCTTTCTGTCGAGCGTGAGACATTTTCAAAGAATTTATTTTCGTAGACTTGTTCCGTTAACAACAACGGCGCCTCGTTTTTGCGCTAGACCTAACTTTTAAAATCTAAATAATAAATTGACAGCTTGTTACACAAACATTCTTTAATCATAAAAGAATTCGTTTTTCATCAAGACAAGATCAGAACAATTCGAAGTTGTGAAAGTTTAAAAAAAAGAAAAGCCCGGAAGCAGGGTCACGCAAGGGTCGTAGCAGACGACGGTCGGTTTATCAGTGCAAATCGCCGTTCTATTCCTCTCAACAGTCAAAAGCCATCGCTAGAGTTCTTGTGAACCACAGCCGTTGTTTCGTGCATAAAAAAACCCGTGCTATTGTAGATAAGCTCACGTCGAGTCGCATTCAAATGACTAACTATGACGACTGCATTGTGAAAAGGGAAAACTGGATCACACGGGTTCACGATGGCTCAGGGGTAAGATAAACCACGCAAAAATAAATTCTTTGAAAATTGTTCGCTCTTTACGGAGGGCACCTAGGATGTTCTCAATTGGTGAGTGTTTAAATGAAATGGTGTTTGTACTGTGTGTAAAAGCCTGACCGTATCTGTGATGGTTTACGGGAGGCTTACTCTGCCTTTAAGTTGGTGTATGCTGTTCAAGCCTGAACAAGCCTTTGGCGGTGAACACGATCGCTTAGACCAGAAAGAATATATCTTTCAACATGAAAGCCATATTTCATGCTTACACAATCGTAAAGAATATCAATCATTCCTTTAAAATCCTTTTTCTTGAGAGACGGCCGTAAATAAAGTAAGAGGCTCTGTATTCGCGTAGACACGCATCAGGGAGAGAGAGAGAGAGAGAGACTCAGACTCAGACTCAGATTCAGAACTTTATTACAAAAGGATAAAGGTTTTAGGCAAAGGCTATTCTTCCAACCTGTCCTTTATACACCACATAAAGACAGACGGACATAAAAAATAAAACTTCAATCAGATAAGCCCTGTTGGACCTATCCGCAGCGTTCGACACCATCGACCACGATATACTGCTGGCAAGGTTGAACACCACATTCGGCATAACAGGCACGGCTCTGGGGTGGTTCTGCTCCTACCTGACTGGACGCACTCAGTCTTTCCCTTTCTGATACCACAGTCACATTCAGCACCAAAGTAAAAAACCTGGGTGTCTACCTTGACAGTAGCCTGTCAATGGACGCCCACATCAACTCACTCTGCAGAACCGCCTTTCTTGAAATGCGGAGGATTAGCCAAATCAGACACCTTCTTTCCCTCGACGCAACCAAGACACTGGTTTCGGCTTTTATTTTGTCGAGACTGGATTACTGCAACTCGCTCCTAGCCGGCCTCCCAGACGCCAAGCTAGACCGCCTACAGCGCATCATGAACAATGCAGCACGTCTTGTGCTGCGCAAGCGCAAGCGCGACCATGTCACCCCTCTCCTCATGACCCTTCACTGGCTACCAATCAAAGCACGCATAACATATAAAATAGCTACCCTGTGTTACCGTAGCCTTCACGACGACTCTGCCCCTTCTTACCTGTCTTCGCTCTTAAAGCCACACGTCCCCACACGCAACCTCAGATCCGCTGACGCAGGGCACCTTGTTGTCCCACGCATCAAACTGAACGCTTTCGGCAAGCGCGCCTTTATCTACACAGCTCCCTCTATTTGGAACTCTCTGCCCATGTCTGTCCGCCTTTCTACCTCTCTCCTTTCCTTCAAGTCCTCTCTAAAAACACATCTCTTCCGGCAATATTTCAACCCCCAGCCTGTTCAGTATCTGCCACATTGAGGAGAGGGGTCACTTGCCATCGTACTACACGTGCCTTGGCGTGTGTGTGCGAGTGTGCGAGGGCTGTATTTTGTATATTGATTATTTGATACATGTATAAATGTGTCTCCAGGAATATGTTTTGTTTTAATCTTGTGTCGATACTATTTAGTTCTGCCTCGTTATTAGCCATTGGGTATAACTGTTTTATCACCACTGCTTTGTTGTTGTTCTTTGGCCATTTACGTTGAATGACTTGTTATACATCGACATTGATAGATTTTTTCTTCTTCTTCTTCGTCGTTCGCTAGATAGTTTTATCATAAGAACCTTTTCTAATTCCTATTAACTCGATGTTCTTTAACTATATTTATACATAAATGCATATTGTAAAGCAGTATGCATTGTTAGAGGATTTTATTTTTATTTTTTAGTAGCAGTGTTTAAATGTCGAAGCTGCTTTTCCCTGTTTTACCTAAGAGACCGACTGTATATTGTGTTATTGTATTTGTCAGACTTGATTGTACCAAGTCCCTACACATGTTGTAATGCGCTTAGAGCCAAATATTTTTGTTTTTTTTTGTAAGGGATAGGCGCAATATAAATACACTTTATTATTATTATTATTATTATTATTATTATTATTATTATTATTATTATTATTATTATTATTATTAAGATACAGAATTACATTGTATGGATTGCAACACAATGTGCATTTAAGGAATTATATAAGGAGAACTCAAAAATTACAAGAGAGAGAGAGAGAGAGAGAGAGAGAGAGAGAGAGAAAGAGAGAGAGAGAGAGAGAGAGAGAGAGAGAGAGAGAGAGAGAGAGAGAGAGAGAGAGAGAGAGAGAGAGAGAGTGAGAAAATCTTACGCTTCTTTCCCCAGACAGCTCGATCCTTACATCCAAACGAATATATTAGAGAAGAAACAAACGCCGAAAGAAAAAGACATGTTTACGTCTGAGGTGTACATTTCAAATGGCCCCAGAACTACTCGCCTGGAGCGAAATTAAAACATTCAGTTATTCTGTCAGCCGAACAGATTGAGTCTGTCAATCAGTCAAGCGAGTTAGATACTGGAGGGAAAAAAATATTGCCAAATATCGATAAGGACAGTCTGTCGGTCAGTTAATCCAGTAAATTAAAAGATCGTGGAATGAGTGAAAAGAAAGTCACCGAAAATGAGGAGAGACTAGACAAGACAAGACAAGACAAAATCTGTATTATCGAGGGTAATAGATAAGCAAGAATATATGCTTTTTTTACATCAAGCCCTCGCTCTAAGATAAGGTCAACAGGAACAGAAAACAATATGATCAAAGAACTATCACAGCAAACTTAACACTTTATAACTGTATATATAGATACAATTTTGAAAATAATTGTCTTACTGCATTTTAAAGGCACAGTAAGCCTTTTTGCGTGGTTTATCTTACCCCTGAGCTATCGTGAACCCTTGTGATCCAGTTTCCTTTTTTCACAATGTAGTCGTCAGTTTGTAATTTGAATGCGACTCGCTGTAAGCTTATCTGCAATAGCACGTTAATATGTACCTCTGAATCTATACGAAACAAACGGCTGTGATTCACAAGAAATCTAGCGATGGTTTTTGACTGTTCAGATGAATGGCGATAGGCATAAACCGTCGTCTGCTATGAGAACCACAACCTTGCGTGACCCTGCTTCCTGGCTTTTCTTTTTTCAAACTTTCAAAACTTCGAATTGTACTGATCTTGTCTTGATGAAAAAAGAATTCTTTCATGATTTAAGAATGTTTGTGTAACAAGCTGTCAATTTATTATTTAGATTTTAAAAGTTAGGTCTAGCGCCCAAACGCACCACGGTCCGATCTTTAGAAGAGACAATCCGCAAAATTAATTCTTTGAAAATTGCTCGCTCTTTACGTAGGGCACCTAGGATGTTCCCGTTCGGTGAGCGTTCAAATGGAAGGGTGTTTGTACTGTGTGTAAAAGCCTGACAGTATCTGTGATGGTTTACGGGAGGCTTACTGTGCCTGTAGAATTGTCAATGATAAAAAGTCTCAATTTTAGCATAACTTAATTTAGATCTGAATTGTATTACATTTTGTTTAACATGCACATACATTTTAAATGAATTGATGAATCGTTCAGCATTTGTTTAGTTGCATTATGTGTGACATATAATGTTTTTTGAAGCTGTATGTGTTTGAGAGAGAGAGAGGGAGAGAGGGAGAGAGAGAGAGAGAGAGAGAGAGAGAGACAGACAGACAGACAGACAGACAGACAGACAGTCAGACAGACAGACAGACAGACACACAGACACACAGACACACAGACACACAGACACACAGGGACGAAGATAAAGAGATAGAGACACACATGTACAGTCAGACAATCAGACAGTAACTGAGAGACAGATTAGGAAGAAAAAATATAGATAATTCCACGCAAGAAGGAGGACACAAAAATTGCAGACAGACAGAGTCCTCGAGAAAATTGACAGATAATTTATCATTATGTGACAAGTTTCATTTATCTGGGGGATCACGTAAGGGGAGTACACTTCTAAATTGACACCTTCAAATAATGAGTGAGTAGGGGACAGACCTCTAGGGAGATTTAACTTGTCAGGAACGACTTTAAAAAAATTCAAACAGAAAAAAAAGAAGAATAACAAGAGAAAGAAGAAGTGACGTCACACAAATGCTGTTAAAAAAAGATATCTAACAAAAATGTTCTGTCTTTTTCTGTCTCTTTCCATTTTGATTGTCATTTTTTTAACATCCGAATGATATAATTATTCATCATTCAACAAGAAAGAAAAAGAAAAAAACATAGAAAATAAGAACATACGACACAGGAACTAGTTTCCATATTAAAAAAATGACATTATTATAAAAGACAAAGAAGATGTAGTAAATAGGTTCATTTTATTGTTTCACTAACTACATTAATTGCGAAGACCGCACAATACAACATTTTTGTGATGAACAATGCCAAGAAAACTAATGGAACCTGATCCCCAGTGATGTTATTTCCAGACGTTTTTGGCTCACGTAAGTGTAGCCTATGCGATCGTAACTTTGTCTGTCTGTGCGTGCGTGCGTGCGTGCGTCTGTGCGTGTGTATGTCTGTGGTAGAAACTCTAACATTTGAAGACGTCACATTACATTGACGTCACATTATGACGTAAGAGGGTTAGACGTCACGCGAAGGAAGTACTGACAGTCTCGGTCATTATTATTTTGAGCACGCCGAGACTAGTTGGCAGTCGTGTCCTTGTAAGTAGGCTACATGCAGACAGACAGATCTAGATCTAGTGTCTCGCTTTCTTGCACAGTTTCACCTATATGCTCTTTCTGTGTGTGTGTGTGTGTGTGTGTGTGTGTGTGTGTGTGTGTGTGTGTGTGTGTGTGTGTGTGTGTGTGTGTGTGTGTGTGATTGAGTTTGTGTTACTGTTTGTCGATTTCTTACGTGAGCCTTGATGGCTTCGCCTCTTGTTTCTCTCATTTATTCGATTAATGTCTTTGATTGCGTCGTGTCCGACTTTCAAGAAAGTTGAGGCTGCACTTTAGAAACTTCGTTGTTATCGGATTACGGGATTGCACATATCAGATTGGAAGTTTAGGCAATTACAAACTGATTGTTCATTAACATTCTGCTTGAAATCGAAATTGCTATTACAGATTCTGTGTCTGACTTAAAAATGTGCGCAGAAATAAAGCAACCCCGTTTTATGCAAATTAGCTTTGGTGTTGGCGACAGTGGACTGGGTGGCCGAGTGGTAACGCACTTGCGCTCGGAAGCGAGAGGTTGCGAGTTCGACCCTGGGTCAGGGCGTTAGCAATTTTCTCCCCCCTTTCCTAACCTAGGTGGTGGGTTCAAGTGCTAGTCTTTCGGATGAGACGAAAAACCGAGGTCCCTTCGTGTACACTACATTGGGGTGTGCACGTTAAAGATCCCACGATTGACAAAAGGGTCTTTCCTGGCAAAATTGTATAGGCATAGATAAAAATGTCCACCAAAATACCCGTGTGACTTGGAATAATAGGCCGTGAAAAGTAGGATATGCGCCGAAATGGCTGCGATCTGCTGGCCGATGTGAATGCGTGATGTATTGTGTAAAAAAATTCCATCTCACACGGCATAAATAAATCCCTGCGGCTTGAATATGTGCGCGATATAAATTGCATAAAAATAAAAATAAAAATAAAAAAATAAATCCCTGCGCTTTGAACTGTACCCACGGAATACGCGCGATATAAGCCTCATATTGATTGACTAGATGAATACCCGCTTCGCCGGGTACGGCTTCGCCGGGAAGAAGTCGAGCCGAATACCCGGCTGCGCCGGCGCACCGCACGAAGGAAGGGAGATAAACGCGCAAAACACTGGAGAAGATAAGGAAGAGTAATACCCGGCTTCGCCGGGACAGTGACCTTCTAAAAATAGTATAACGGGAATATGGATTGAGCGTTGTCGACAGTGACCTTCTAAAAATAGAAACGGGAATATGGATTGACGCCACACGAAGGAAGGGAGATAAACGCAAAACACTGGAGAAGATAAGGAAGAGTTACTGGGAATGGATCTGGGAAGATGAACAGAAAAACCAAAATCAGTTCAGCGCTGCGCGCTGAGAGCACGTGTTGAAAATTCTCATTGACCAGGTTGTGTCCGGGGTCTACCTGAATATGCCCACCAAATTTAAAGCAGATCCATCGAGAACTTTGGCCGTGCATCGCGAACACACACACACACACACACACACACACACACACACACACACACACACACACACACACACATATATAGATTGAGTTGCCAAGACCACTGAGTCAGCGCTCTCTCGTTGAAGGGTGTTGGTCAACCCAAGACTCACAAGTCTCGGTGATATAGTGTTCAATTTGAATCTTTTGGGCCGGTCGATTGACTTGATGTTTTAATATTGCTTTACGCGACTTGTTATGCAATGCTGAGTTTTTGAAATGAAGCATTGCAAGTAAAAAAATTATGTCTTTAAATAAAAACCTTTTAGAAGGACTTTTGAAACATGTGTAGCATTTTCAAAAGTGCATGTCGAACTTTTTTCTCACGTCCTTGACATGTTTAAAAACATGTTTTTTTCAGTTGGGCGAAGAATCCAGCACACTGTTGCGTTCTCGGTGCGTGCTGCGGCCAATCTGTGTTAAAGTTGTGCATGTTGTGTTACAGAAACATTCACGAAACTTTGACAAAGATTATGGACAACAGAGGCGGGGGATGTAGCTCAGTCGGTAGCGCGCTGGATTTGTATCCAGTTGGCCGCTGTCAGCGTGAGTTCGTCCCCACGTTCTGCGAGAGATTTATTTCTCAGAGTCAACTTTGTGTGCAGACTCTCCTCGGTGTCCGAACACCCCCGTGTGTACACGCAAGCACAAGACCAAGTGCGCACGAAAAAGATCCTGTAATCCATGTCAGACTGAGTTCGGTGGGTTATAGAAACACGAAAATACCCAGCATGCTTCCTCCGAAAGCGGCGTATGGCTGCCTAAATGGCGGGGTAAAAACGGTCATACACGTAAAAGCCGTGGGAGTTTCAGCCCATGAACGAACAAACAAACAATGGACAACAGAGATCTTCAGGCATTCATTAGCCACTGGAGAGCAAATAATGACAGACAGACCGACATACGAACGGACAGACAGACAGACAGACAGACAGAGACAGACAAGGCATGCACACACACAGGCGCATTCACACTGACACTGACACAGACAAAGACACACAAAGTCAGACAGACAGGCACACACACACACACACATACAATCTGACTTTCAATTGTTTCTTTCACAACTTCTGATATATATATATATACCTAACCCCCCCCCCCACACACACACACACACACACACACACACACTCACACAGAACAAACAGTGAGACCGAGTCATGGGCAAAGAAACACAGAGAGAGCGAGAGAGAGAGAGAGAGAGAGAGAGAGAGAGAGAGAGAGAGAGAGGGAGAGAGAGAGAGAGAGGGAGAGAGAGAGACATAGAGAGAGAGAGAGACATAGTGAGAGACAGAGAGAGTGAGACAGACAGACAGACAGACACAGAGAGAGAGAGAGAGAGAGAGAGAGAGGGAGAAGGAGGGAAGGAGAGAGAGAGTGTGAGAGAGAGAGAGGGAGAGAGACAGAGAGATAGAGAGATAGAGAGAGAGATTTCTTCAAAGCGGCATTGCGGCCAAGAGTTATCCATAGCTTTCACCCATAGTGCAATCCCATTTCAAAGATCTCCACGCCCGAGTATTGCTGACAACGTGTAACTTAATTAAAGAGAAGTAGCCTGTATGAATGTAAGTGGCCTCTTGGAGTTCACTCTACATGTTCTGAACAAAAGCAGGGAAATGATGTTGTGAGGAAGGAGGTCGGTTTTTTTGGGGGAAGCTAGCGGTCTGTTGGGGGATGAAGGGGGTGGAGGGTTAAGGGTCTTATTGAAAAATACCAGCAGGTTTGAACGCGTTATGCCTGTTGATGAAAACATAGCAAGAGAGAGAGAGAGAGAGAGAGAGAGAGAGAGAGAGAGAGAGAGAGAGAGCGGACAGACAGACAGACAGCCAGACAGACGGAAAGACAGGCAGACTAGACAGACAGACAGAGACAGTGAGAGAGAGGGACAGAGAGACAGACAGGCAGGCAGAGACAGACCGACCGACAGACGGGCAGATTGACTGACAGACAGACAGACAGACACACACACACACACACACACACACACACACACACACACACACACACACACACACACACACACACACATAGAGTTCTGTGACACACTTGAAACAGAACGTTTAGCAGGATCAGACAAGTATTTGCACATGTCGCCAGGTCACATCCTTAACTACGTTATGACCCATTGCAGGTACCAGAGAAACATGTCTGTGTTTGCACAAATAAGTAAACTCACAGCAAGAACCGCAGCTGGATAACCTATCTTAACCGATTAATACTGGCATTACAGGTAAAAACAACTTGCCTCAGTGCCCTTGTGAATGTTCACACAGCCATCTCTTTAAATTGTGTTGGATAAGAAGTGTCATTATGACTCAAGGAAACATGAAGTACTGAATCATGCCTTAAAGGTATATCAACCTGCGAAACAAACGCGCCACAATAGAGGGCCCCAAAGGGGGGGGGGGGGGGGGGGGGTATCATCACGATCACGGGAAGGGAAATTTTAGCTTTCACGATCACAGTTACCTTGATTTTTGTTTTCACGATCACAAACACCTTGACGAATAGAGGATCATAGAGTGATACAGCTGTGAAAAATGTACGTTGAAAATAAAATGCTTTGTAATAATGCCCATCACGATCACGAAAACAAATGACGATCACGATCACGAGACTTGATTTTTTTGTCATCACGGATCACGGGCAAAGTCTCATCACGATCACAGAAATGGAAATTTCGGCAATCACGGTCACAGAAATTACGGTCAAAAAACGCCAATCACAATCACGATTTTAAACCCTTTGGGGCCCTCACAATAGTGCATGCTGTCAAAAATGATTTTTACAATTTGTTTTTAAAACGACGAAAACAATCACTTGCGACAGAGTACGCGAGTGAGGCGCGTTTCTTTCACCGGGTCCTGTACAGTACTTTTTGGTTTAAACAAAACTTTATTCAATTTTGACATCGTGACATATAAAAAATAAAAAATAAATTAAAATGGCATTAAGGCTCCGTACACAAGCATATTGCTTACATTAGAGAATCCAAGGCAAAACTTACCAGAAGTAAACACGATGGCGAACAAAGTCAAAACGATCATTTGAGAATACAAACAGAAAAGCAAAATAAAAAGGAGAAGGGGGGGGGGGGAGGGCGGGGGGTAGTACAGAAGTTGGTAAAAAGGGGAGCAAAAAAAAGGAAAAGATAACGAGATAACGCACACGCACACACACACACACACACACACACACACACACACACACACACACACACACACACACACACACACACACACACACACACACACATCTGTCCAGGCTTTTACATGGGATAAGACTAAGAGCACCCTTACACTTCAACACATACGAATGATAACAACTGCATGGGCGTTTTCCGAACAGAGTACAAACATGTAACTGGCGAGTAGAAATGTTCATCTACTCGCCAAATGCGTTTAAAGTTGCTGAAACATATTGTTGTTTTGGTTGGTAAGGTTTGCTGTCTGGCGAGTAAATTTTCAGAATGACCAATTTTTGGACTTTCAGTGCTGCAGAGTGGAAATGTGTTTATGAATTAATCTTGCGGATTACTCCTGAAAGACTCAGGTGAACAACCCTGTGAATAAGATCTTAAAGATTAAATTGAGCTCCAAACTTCTATTTTTTTCTCTGATTTGTTGGTGTGTGGTAAGTTTCTTGTTCATTGTGTACTCTTTGCAACATTTGAGACTGACTATTCACAATGCAGAAACAACGGGATGCAAGATATCTAACCATATACTTCTTCTTCTTCTGCGTTCATGGGCTGAAACCCCCACGGTTTTTACTGGTATGATCGTTTTAACACCGCCATTTATCCAGCCATACCCCGCTTTCGAGGAATGCATGTTTGTTATTTTCAAGTTTCTATAACCCACCGAACGCTGACATGGATTACATAATATTTTCAGTGCGCACTTGGTCTTGTGCTTGCCTGTACACACACAAGGGAATACGGCACTGGTAGGTCTTCACATAAGTTGATCTAGGAGTTGGGAAAAATCTCCACCATTAACCCACAAGGCGCGGCCGGGTTTCGAACCCACGACTTTCCGCTTGGGAGGCCGGTGTCTTATCCACCAGGCTATTGCGCCCGTTCAACTAAGAGAGTTGTGCGGATCCATAATGCAAAACTATATTTTGAGATGGCCATGGGAATATTGGTTTGGAAATAGCAGCACTTTCAACCCCGATTAACTAAGCAAGTTAACTAAAAATCCAGTGATAATTGCTTAAAACAAAAACAAAAATGGTATCACACATTTCATGAAGAATGTTGTCCAAAGCAAATCGTCATTTCAAAGATTCTTTCTGCTCTGTAAAAGTTACACCGATCTCTGTAAAAAAAAAAATCATCATGCCATTTGGGTTTGCGTGTCCTAAGAAATGTTTGCTAACTCCAAAACCCTGAATTTATTCCCCAAGCAAACAAACGACATGATTTACTCGCCGCGTCAGATCTTCCGTTGAGAAAGAAAAACACACACACACACACACAAACAAGCAACAAACGCAAATGTCGCTTCTTCATATTTTGAATATCTTCAAAGTCTGCATGAGACTGAGTGAGATTAAAAAAATAATCAGGAGTAGTTCAGCTAACGAGGTAGTTGAGTGTGCAGCTTGCAGATCTGTCGTTTTAGAAGAGGATTCACTCTGGCAGAGGAAATGAATTTTCTCGAACATGGAAAGAAGTGATTTATAGAGCGTGTGTGTCATAGTCTGCTCAGGAAAGAAGGTTGGAGAGAGACAGAAAGATGGAGAAAGAGAGAGAGAGAGAGAGAGAGAGAGAGAGAGAGAGAGAGAGAGAGAGAGAGAGAGAGAGAGAGAGAGAGAGTGGGGGATTGAGGGAGGGAGGGAGAATGCGAGAGCGAAAGAGACAAAAAGAGAGTGTGTGTGGGAGAGAGGGAGATACAGAGAGGCAGACAGACAGACAGATAGACAGAGACAGAGAGATGGAGACAGAGAGAGAAGGGGAGAGGGAGCGAGAGAGAGGGAGAGAGAGAGAAGGGGCAGACAGACAGGCAGACAGACAGAGACAGAGATAGATCAAATCAAATCAAATCAAATTGTATTTAGAGAGAGAGAGAGAGAGAGAGAGAGAGAGAGAGAGAGAGAGAGAGAGAGAGAGAGAGAGAGAGAGAGAGAGAGAGAAGGGAGAGAGAGATAGAGAGAGAGCGAGAGATCAAATCAAATCAAATTTTATTTGTCAAGGGTTGTGGCATAAGCAATACAACGAGCTTTTTTTTCAACCAGCCCTCGCCCAGAGAGGGGACTAGTCTAATCACATATTTACACGGACATTCACGTAGAAAAAAAAAGGTTGAGAAAAACAACATATTAATATTTACACATTACAGATTATACACAAATATTAAGCTTTATATATATATACGTACGTAGTGAGAACAATGCTGAATAAACATGCATGAGAAAAAGTGCTATCAAAACTTTGAGTGTTTTTTTTAAAATATATATAATGAACACTGATGCTTTGGACAAATGAAAATAAAACTAAACGAAGTCTTCCATCACTGTGACTTTTTGTAATTTAACATTAATTTAACCTTCGCCGGTCGTCGTGGGTCCGTGTGGACCCAGAAAGGTGTTTAATTGCAAATATTTCTTAAACCAGTTGGAATTTTTTTAATGAGCTTTTAAAAATGCCTCAGAAACCTAAAAAGCTCTTATGTCCTAAAAGATCATTACATTTCACCGAGAAGTAATTAAAAAAAACAAAGGTCCAAAGTATACTACACACGGAAGACATCGTGGGGCAGTGCGGACCCATGTTTCTCAAACTGAAGGAACTTACATAAAAACTAGGGAGAGAAGTCACAAACCTTCAGGTATTGGCTCTAAATATCGTTTTCTGCGATCTGTTTGATTTTGGAGTAAATAAGCAAGTCGCGTGGAGCGAAATTAATACATAACAATGTGGGTCCACATGACCCCACGACGTCTACAGAAGGGTATTCAAGTTTTTCCTTTTTTGAGAAGCTTTAGTCCGCACAGTAATAATTAAATTAATAATTTAATTTAATTACTTCTCGCGGAAATTTAACCACGGCGTCTACGGAAGGGGATGCACGTGTTTGCTTCTTTGGAAAGCATTTTCCTTCTTTGAGAAGCATGGGTCCGCACGGCCCCACGATGTCTTCCGTGTGTAGTTGATAACCCGGTCGGGCGAAGGTTGAAATACAGTGAAAGGTGTTTTTGAAAGTATTGACACTCATTGGGACTCTCACAAATTCCGGGAGAGAATTCCACAGGACGCTGCAAGAATAGGCTAAACTTGACTTGAAGAAACCTATCCTTGGAATTGGGAAGAGAGAGGGGGGGGAGAGAGAGAAAGAGAGAGGGGGGAGAGAGAGAAAGAGAGAGAGGGGGGGGGGGGGAGAGAGAAAGAGAGAGAAAGGGAGAGAAAGAGTGGATGAAACACCTCCCTGCTTGTGTGTGCGCGTGAGTGTGGGAGATGGGGAGGGAGTAGGCCTGTCAGGATGTAAGTGTGTGTGATGCTGTCACGTAACTAACTAACTAGGGGGTCCTTAACGTCCTCACGGGAATTTTTCCTTTTAGGGACATGAGTTGATGATACTCTAAAAGCTGTCACGTAAACTCTGCACCCCTCTTTATATAAGTCGATACATGCGTCTTTCCCCCGGGAAATATCACTTATATTTGATGAGTTCGGCGAGGGGCGCTGCGGCAACTCCCAATGACACAATAAATTGTGCAAAAATGAAACCATACATTTTTAACTCACCTTGCTGCTCCCGTCGCGTGTAGTATTGACGTTTCTGGGGATGTGAATACAGATGCAGACATACATGAGAAAGACATTCATTCATTTTATGTTTTCCTGACTTGCCATCTGACGTTTACTTCTTTTTTTTTTTATCCCCTCAGATATTGAGGGCTCGTACACTGCTTCGATTCTGTCGTCCAGAAAGTGAGGCATGAAATTGTGTCTCTCACTTTAGAAATCTCAGAGGTTTGGAGTAAATTGCTTCCATTCTGTCGTCTATAAAGTGAGGCATGAAATTGTGTGTCTCTCGCTTTAGAAACCTCAGCTGTTGAATATAAACTGCTTCGATTCTGCCGTCTAGAAAGTGATGCATGAAATTAGGCATCTCTCGAGAACAAAAGTACATGTAGTTCTATTGCGTGTTAATTCTAAAAAAAAAGAAAGCTGATCAGTCAGAAAGAAAGATATAGTAGAAGCACAAAACACCTCGGCTCTTTTTACCTGGCTTAAGAGTTTCACTAGTTATCTGCTGCGCATATTTTGTTTTAATGAATAAAGAAGAAGAAACATAAAGAAAAAGAAAAACTTTAGAAAGCTTCGATATAAAACTCAGTCCCCTCTTCATACACACACGCACGTCACACACACACACACACACACACACACACACACACACACACACACACAAGCACACACACACACACTAACACACACACACACACACATCCGCTCGCACGTAAGCACACACACACACACACACACACACACACACACACACACACACACACACACACACACACACACACACACACACACACACACACACACACACACTCAAGAAAGATGAGAAGATGTGTTCTCAATAAAGTCGTTGTAAGAAATACGAGTTGTGTTCTACGAGCAAATCAAAATGCACTCTTCTTCTTCTTTGTTTCTTAGCTTTTACTCAAAGGGACACCTTATGATGAGAGATCAACGTACCAGTTCGGTTTTCACTCTTTAAGATCGGCAGCAGGATGCCGTCATTCCAAGGTATGCGTGCTCGGTATCTGTGTGGTTCCAAGTCCCCAGACTGTCGCTGGACATCCTGGATCTTTAACGTGCGCATGTCTTTTTCTACATCTGCACACGAGGATGGCACAGAACATTAACATTGACTCTGGTATAGGAAAGACAGAAAAATTCCCCTCCGTACCTCAAACCCACGCCCATAGCGACAAACTGGTCACAGAGTCAGCGCTCGCCTGCCAACTGAGCTTTGGTTTGTTGGATGGTAATTTTTGTTTAGTTTTGTTATTGTCCCTTCAACCTATACGGCTATCAGGCACCAATGCAAGTTTGTTTACTTTCTCAGTTTTCATGGCAGTCTCCATGCTTAAAACTAGTTTTATTTCAGACTCAAGACTCAAAACTCAAAATAGTACTGTCCTTATAAAAACAAGCAAAAGTTGTCGTGCAGTGTTAGGCGGTTACAGACATTAAATACATCACTTTTACTAAGAATTCAGAATTGCACAAAACACTTAAACATAATATCATATTTACTAAGAATTGAAAGTTAACGTTGCACTAAAATACATTTGAAATTCCTAAGCAGTCATTCACGGGACACACACACACGCACACGCGCACACACACGCACACACACACGCACACACACACAAACACGCACTCTCTCTCTCTATTTCTCTCTCTCTCTTTCTCTCTCTCTCTTTTTCTCTCTCTCTCTCTCCCTCTTTCTTTCTCTCCCTCTCTCTCTCTCTCTCCCTCTCTCTCTCTCCCTCTTTCTCTCCCTCTCTTTCTTTCTCTCTCACTTTCTCTCTCTCTCTCTATTTCTCTGTCTGTCTCTCTCTTACTCTCTCTCTTTCTCTCTCTCTCTCTCTCTCTCTCTCTCTCTCTCTCTCTCTCTCTCTCTCTCTCTCTCTGTGTGTGTGTGTGTGACCAAGCCGCGGCGGATTCCGGTTTGATGATGTCACAAAAAAGCCCGAATAAATTGTCTTAAGGTCGACGAAATTTCAACACAATCAGCAACTCTTGCGTAAGACTTTAATTTGCTATACCCGAAAAGCATCCGGTGTTACGATATTATTTTTCTCCTAAGACCATTAGGAGAACAAGAGGCGAAGCCTTCAAGGCTCCCGTAAGAAATCAACAAACAGTAACATAACACAAACTCACTCACTCCGTAACACACACAGAATAGTCAGGTTATAAATACAAGCCACTTTACCTATGCAGCATGGTGACCCTACAATATGCGAAACATGTCGACTGCAGCAGCCTGGTTCTTAAAATAATTCTGACGGTCAACACAGCCAGAAATGCCAACAAAGACAAGAAAGCTGTTGCAAGGTAAGCTTACCAAACGTTACATAGCGAATCATATGATAGTGCGTAAACAGCAAACAGTAGATCTACAATCAAAGAGAGGATCGAGTCTGGAATGAAACGCGATACAGATCTAGCATTCAAAAACTGTCTTTCACGTTCAAGGAAGTTGTTGCAAAGTACTTAAGACTTACTAAATTGTACAGACAAAACCATGACAGTGCATGTTTTGAATCTGAGGAAAAAATCGTGATCATTTTGACTTTGAGAACAGATTCATTCTGTTTCCTTATATCTGCATGTTCAAGTAAATGGTGGACAGTTTTTTTCGGGCAGAGTAAACTTAACTTGAGACTCTACTGCAAGTCTTGAAATTCACATAAATCGAACCACGAGCAAAGACATCCAAACATTACAGGCACTTTAGATCAACTCATTTCACTAGAGGTGACTGCCTAGCACTGTGTTTGACATTCGTGTCTGCTGAAATAAAAAGAAATTAAAACAAAACGGATTAACAGTAGGTGACACGTTATGAGAGTGGGAGACACTAGATCTGTCTCTGAACTTACCGGGATACGGCTGCAAGATCGACACTGACTGCCGCGCTTTCGACAGCTCTTCCTCGCGTGGACATTGGAAACACGCTGTGCAGATCAAATTGTAGGAAATCTCCCTTTGGTATCTTCTTTATTTACTTTTCTGGAGCTTAGAAACCGAACAACATGAAATCGTCTTCCCCGGCGAATCGGCGAGGTGAGAACTGGACCACAATCCTTCGCGCGACCCCTGACCTGATCTTGACACCTGACCTGCCGTCTGCATGCCAAACACGACACAAACCAGTCAACTGCTTGTACCCCTTCAAAACCCCCCACCACCCGTTTTCTTTGGATACACGCTTTAACTACACACATGCCGACACAATGTTGATCATTGCTTCAATAATTTGAAGATGGTGCTTGAAAATTAACCACGTGAAATGAGTATTTCGGTGTTTAGCCAAAAATGTTAAAGTTTCTACCACAGACATACACACATACATACATACGCACGCACGCACGCACGCACAGACAGACAGAGTTTACCATCGCATAGGCTACACTTACGTGAGCCAAAAATTATATCGTTCCTCCGGCATTCCAGGTGAATTACTGGGAATCAGAAGCTCTCAGGTGGCACATCTTGATTAAGAGTTCAGCATTAGTTTCCGTGATGCGTTTTGACTGACATTTACGGGGCATTGTACCAGCTACGTTTGCACGTGTGCCGTCTTTTTCGAACCATCGACCGCAGCGACCGAGTTTTCATTGTGGTTTGAACAAACAAAAAAACGTAAAACAATGACTTGCAGCGAAGTCACTTGCCCTTTAATGAACTAGTTTTGCTTCGCGAGTTTGATTCCTCTAAATTGGTTAGAAGGAAGTGCTTGGTGCTTGTCTTCGCTCTTTCACTGCTGTCACCTTACATAAACCTTAATTTGTTGAGGCATCTAATCAACATCTTGGTGGAGTGGACAGCGCTACCAATAAATCAAAAACACATTAAAATATTAATAAATATGAATGAATGATCTAAAAAAATAAAAAAAAAGCAAACAAAACTGGAATATATGTGGATGGAACTATTCTCGCCTGCATTCATGTGTTCAGTACATAGCCCCTACACCAATCCGTTATTCCACCCGTTACTGCCCGTCCACAACCTTGATAGCCGTTGAGGATAATGGAATACTTGTCTTTAGCGCAAGACGGTTTTACTCATAACGCGCTTCACTTGGCCCCCGTCGGAAGAACCAGCCAGCACTCACCGAGCAGCTCGGTCGCTTCGGTCAGTAACAATCATGAATACACCGGCGAGCAGAAACCGACAGAAGTCATCCACGCGTACGAATCCCTTATGAGTTGTCAGTTCCGATATATGTCCGGTAGTTTATGTCGTTACTAATAGGTCTGTGGGGTGCTAAACTTGTCACGGTTTGCCTGCCTCTGATAGCAGCCAGTCGACCTGAAGTATGCGTCTTTCTCTACGGGTTCTTGATGTCTTACACTTTTTTTTAACACGCCTAAAGCGACACGGTACTTCACGTCAAAACATTTCTTCTCACTATCTCAGATCTGGGTTTTGCGTGGGACAAAACCATCCCTCCACTTAGTCACATACCAACAATCAAAAGCCTGACTGCTTACTGTTCAGAGTAAGCTAGGACTTTACCAACAAAAAATTCTTCTCACTACCTCAGATCTGGCAAAGCTTTTGGGCGGAATAAGACCATCCCTTCATTTGGACACATACCAAACATCAAAACCCTGGCTGCTTTCTGTGCAAAGTAGGGATTTTCTATGATTTAGTTTTGCAGGGTACACGACACTAGTGTTTTTTAAAACTTAGTGTATCACACACACACACACACACACACACACACACACACACACACACACACACACACACACACACACACACACACACACACAAAATTCCTTTTGGAACAGAAAGTGTTCAAGCCGATGGCTTTTGGTATGTGTGCAAATGGAGGGGTGGCTTGACCCCATACCAGTAAAAGCCTGCCCACTTCTGAGACGGTGAGCCGAATCGTTCACATGCGAAGGATTGAGCCTTTACGTGCACCAAGTCTATCAGAAAGTGCATTTTTCTCTCCTGTTAATTGATTCTGTTACTTCTCCTTAACTCCCGGAAGTCTACTAATTCTGCCAGAATGTCCAAGCATTTCGTGATTATTTTTTTTCTAGACTGGGGAATTTTTTTCTCTCCTGTTATTGGAATCTGCTACTTCTCCTCCTAAATTCCGGGAAGTCTACTCATTTTGCCAGAATGTCCTAGCATTTCCGATCTTTTTTTTTTTTAGACTGAGGAATTGGCCTTCCGGAGCAGACGGTTTAGTGTTGAGCGTAATGTTCAGGTCGGCTGTCACGTGATTCTAGTGGATCAGGAAATTAGTGTGTAATGAAAAGCCTCGTATATTAGGGTCGCTTTGAAGATTCGACGTTGTTCTCGCTGGTGCGATCCGGGCCGAGATGCACGAAGACAAAGTGGGTGTCACCTATCCGGGTGAAAACTAACCGCGGGGTCTGATTCGTTGAAATCACAACATATCTCAAATTCAACCAATCCAAACACGCGGCTTGCTTCCAACCGGTTGTTAACTTTCTCGTGCACCAGGTTAGGGGAGACCGGGGATAGTCGGCCCCCTTTTGCACTTAAACCAATGTGGAGACTAATTTAAAAGAGATAGAGAAACGATTTATGGTTTAAAATGAGCGTTAATATCTTGCTCAAATTTGTGATTAAAAAAAGTGGCCAAACTATTGTAATATTGTTTACAGTTTGGCTGCAAGCAGACTTAGTGACACAGGGTCCAACTTGCCCCGTGTCGGGATAAGTTGGCCCAACGTATGGGGCAAGTTGGCCCCTCACTTTCAGAATGTCAGAAATGATTCACGAGAGCACTCAGTTCAACGGGATTTATTAGACCGAAACAGAAATAAAAACAACATTATGTTTTGCATCGCAAAACTGAACAAAATGAATCAAAGGACAAAAAATTCTTTTCGTGTTGAGGACATCAGTACATGTCCAATAGTACGAGAACAGGTGATTCCTTTGAAGGTCTCACGTGATGCTTGAAATGTTCCACGAACTTCGGGAAGTTCTCTTCCGTCATCCAACCAGACTTGTGTGCACTTCCCTTAGATCCAGTAGGGGCTCCTGTGAGGAAATGGTCAGAGAACTTGACCCTTGGAAACACAAAACATGGTGGAACTGAACGACCATCTGCAGATATTGCAGCACACAGGGTGACTAGTTGTCCCCTCTCTGATGACACCAATGATCCAACTTGTTTGGCACCAGTAGGTCCCACGACTTTGCGAGGCTTTTGGACTGTCAACACCCTCGTTTCGTCAACGTTCCAAATGTCCTTCGCCTCAAACTTGTACCTGTCGATTACAGTGCCCAACTTCTGAAAGAAGTCATCAATGTTTGCTCTGTTAAACGCTGTAGCACGACCAATACTGGTAGCTTCAGGTGTTCTGATAGAAATACAGTCTTTATGTCTCTTCATGAAGCCTGAACACCAGTCAGCCCCAGCACGTTCTTTCTCACTCCATGACTGGGTATGGAACGCCAAAAGGCCCACAGTATCGAGACTGAGTCTCGATACTGGGAGTATCGAGACTTAAAGTCTCGATACTCCGAGTATCGAGACTCGTTCATTTCATTGGTCTTCCCTCGATACTGCGAGTATCGAGTATGGAAATGAACCAATCCGTGGTATCGAGTATGGTTGCTATGCCGCCCTAGTTCAGTATCGAGTGTCTACAAAACGATTGGTTAAATTCTGATCTCGAGTGTGAACAGCACCCTGGTGCGCCAAAAGGCCCACAGTATCGAGACTGAGTATCGATACTCAAAGTCTCGATACTCAAAGTCTCGATACTCCGAGTATCGAGACTCGTTCATTTCATTGGTCTTCCCTCGATACTGCGAGTATCGAGACTTTGAGTATCGATACTCTGTAATTTCATTGGTCGGACTCGAAATTCAAGAGTATCGATACTGCGCATCCCGGAACTGTTGCTATGCCAATCGATCTGCTCAAGAACGTAACAAGACAAGCGATTGGTTCAGTACTTGAACTCCTAAAGGAACTGGTAAATTAAAAAGTAAAAATCGTGGCGGACTGTGTTGTGCGATAAATGACTGAGAGACTCAGTGAAGTGTATTCAGTGTTATAGAATAAATTATGTTTGAGTTTTCGTTGCTGGTAAGTTAAAAAGTTAAACAAAAAACATGAATACAAGCAAACACAGTTCAAGTTATTTTGTGGATGTGTTTTATGCGCCTGACACTGTGAAATGTCCCATAGATCTACTAAGTTTTGATGCGAGATCACCCCCCCAAAAAATCTAATTTAGACTAAAAGTACTTTAGACTGATATCGTACAAGTGAAATGACGCTGTGTTTTCCCTTGAATGACTTTGTATGAGAGTGCATTCGAATCAGTTATTAACCTAAGACACAGATACTTTTAACTGATCGATAGCGGCACGTTCGCTGCCGGGATGGCAGCGAAGCCTCAGTGATTTTTCGATCCTCCAGTTTAAAAAACCCAAACAATTACAGTTTTTGTCTTGCAGAGTGTGAAACTGTTGATTATTTGTGTAAACATCGGTCTATTTGCTGCATTTGCATTATCATTTATGCAAAATCTATACCATTTTCGGCTTTAATTAGTCCCTGTGACAAAGGCTATACATACAGAAGTAATTGTGTATATATTGTTTTCAACAAGGCTAAGCTATTTACACAAGTAGGGAGAGTGGCTTTCTTTGTCCTCAAGCATAAATTAATGTGGGTACATACATTATCCAGCCTATTAACACAAGTGGGGAGAGGTTTTTGAATTTGTGCAGTCTGTTTGCAAATTTCGCCTGGAAAGTAAACAATACTATAAAATGAACAAAAAACCTACAAGTTTCACAGTGCACGCACACACTCTGGCTCCCTCTCCCTATAAAAATGCTGACACTTGCGGCCAAGTGACGTAACACGTACTCTCCGTTTTCGAATGCTATTGACTGATCATTCAATTAACACTGATGAATTGTGGGATAAAATCAGTGTCAGTCAGCACAAATCTGCTTAAATATATTATGAAAATCAGTCTTAATGTGACAATGTGCACTTTTAGTGCCCTTACAGCCAAGTACCCTAGACTTTTGCCTTTACAGCAAGTGCATTAACGAACTTTCTGCGCCTTTGCAGACGACACAAACTTTTGCTCTACACCGCTTGTTTACATCTGAGCGGTGGCCATCTTTATTTGCATAAAATCTATTTTTAGATTGATTGAGTGCACGTGGTATTTTATGCAATCTAAGGCTAAATATTACTTTTAGATGTCAATAATGCATGGATATAGACATTATGTTGCTGTATGTTCGTGCTTAAGTACTTTTTAAGGCCCTGTTGTTCCTTAAATTGCTCTAATGTTCGATCAGCTCCGACCCAAACGTCCCACGCTATCTGAATGTTAGCGCCCAGTAGGTGACGTCTGGAATTTCCCTATTATCTCCATAATTGTAACTTTTCCATAAATCTAACTTAGTGCACTTCATTGCTTATTCCCTTAAGATACTTTTTGAGTTAGAGTGCATTAATAAATGTTTGGATCAAGCAAATCAAAGTTTCCTCAGTTTTGACCGGTGTCTCACCGCGTGACGTCACACGCGTCATTTTGGCAACTGTGTTTCTGCATCAACTTTTACGTCACATAACTTGTCATAAGTTCCACTTTATCCCAAGTATGATACATGTATGGAAAGTTCAGGGGTTCATTTTGTAATGGAGCGAATTGTATTTGGTGCAGGAAGTGATCGAGTTGAGCAATCTTTATTTTGCTGGGTTTTGATCGTTAATCGGTCAGTCATTCTGGCTAATTAATCATAATTACTTTTTGATCTGGACTTCCAAAGTTATATTTTATAACATGGTTTAACAGTATTTCTCACGCTGGTTTTATAGCAACAAACCGATTTCGAATGTGTGCGTTCTTTGTAAAGTTATCAGCTGTCAAAGTTTCTAAACAAACACAAATTTGGCTAGCATACGGTTCCAGACAGCCGTTCTGGGAATATTCGAGTGCGGCTTTCTGTGCAGTCGGCGCAGACAGTATAAATAGCCTCCGGTACCAGCATAGGTATTCAGTTCGTGTCTCGACTTCGCTGACCGCTGACCACTCGCTGCGATAGACCTAGCCTTGCTTCAGAGTATCGTGATAGCTCCAGGAAAAAGAGGCATTTTGCCCAATCAGACTGATCATGTAGTCAAAAGACTGTGCTCCACATGTAGCCTGTTCGATTTGTGTTTGAACCTGTGTTGATGTCGGCAAAGGGTTGACTTCACTGTCATTGCGTGTTTGTTCCACGTGGGGTTTAAAATAAAACCATGAACCCCGCCATCCAGTCTGTTTGAGTTTGATTGTGAGAGTGAACCTCCCCACACAATTTGGCGTCGTCCCGACAGGATACAGACAAGAAGAACAACACGCAATGGCAGATGACGGAGCGATGGCGGACCCGGCTATCAAGGCGCAGTGGCTGAGCCCTCCCAAGTTGCCACGCTACGCCGGAGACCCAGCAGATGGCCCCGTGGAGGACTTCATGGAGGAAGCCCGACGCATCTTGGCGGCCTACGACATCCCCGATCCGATAGCGGTGGAGTGGCTGCTGAAGCACCTGGACGGGTTGGCGAGGAAGGAGGTCCTGGCTCAGCCTGCTGATGCCAGGAAGACGCCTGAACAGGTCTTCGACATCCTGGAGAAGATCTTCGGGGACAGGCGACCTCTGACTCAGCTGACCCTGACCTTCCACGGCCGCACCCAAAGAACGGGCGAGTCCATACTCGCCTACTCTCACGCCCTCCATGGTCTGCAGGCCCTCATCAAAGCGAAGGGTGCCGACGAGATCAGCCCCAGCATGGCCCGCGACCGTTTCATCACGGGGCTGAATGGCGACACCCTGCGTCGGGAACTGCGGACCATGGTTCGCCAGGCTCCGGATACAACCCTTGCTGCTGTCCGGGAGGAGGCAATCCGCTGGACACGAGAAGAGGAACCGGAGGAGGCCGTAGTAAGACAGCAGGCGACGACAGAGTCTGCTGACGTGAAGGCTCTGAAGGAGACTGTCGCCGCCCTCACTTCAGCCATGCAAACGATGATAGGCAAGGTGGAAGACATGGCAAGTAAGGCCAAGATTGAGGGACAGGGGAGACGAGCATTTGTGTGCTACAGTTGTGGACAACCAAACCACATCGCCCGCAACTGCCCCAACCAGCAACAGCGAGGACATCAGCGCGGCCAGAACCAGCAGAGAGGGGGAAACGCTTAGCTCCTGCTGTCAGAAGCCACACAGCGGGGGCGACGACGCCGGCTATAAGGGGCAAGTGTCCGACAACGACGATGGAGGTAGAAGGAAGGACGGTGGAAGCACTCATCGACACAGGAAGCAAAGTGTCCACCGTCACAGAGGCATGGTACCGGCGGCATCTTCAAGGGAGGCCACTCCAGCAGCTGCATTGGTTGCGCCTCAAGGCGGCCAATGGGCTTGACATCCCATATGTCGGGCTGCTGGATGGCAAGGTGAAGGTGTTCGGCCGGGACTGCAGTGCCGCCTTCCTCGTCGTCAAGGACTCTGCCTGCCCCTCGACAGCAGCTCGTCAGGAAGAGATCCCGGTGCTGCTGGGGATGAACATACTACAGCAAGTAGTACCAGCACTGGACCCCACTGATGGTCTCTCCTCCCTTCTTCAAACCACTGTCAGGGAGATCAAAGCACAGACCAAGACTCTGACAGGACTAGCAAGAGTGGCCGGGAAGCAGATTGTGCCAGCACTTTCCCTGACAACCATACGAGTGAGCGGTGTGGGGAAGAGAACTTTGGTGGCAGAGCCCTGTCACCACCCACTACCCTCAGGTCTCCTCCTGGTGCCGACTCTACTCAGCGAGGGCAGCACCTACGTGAGAATTGCCAACCTCACCGGGGAACAGGTGGTGTTGACAAACAAAACGCCAATTGCCTCCCTGCATGCGGTCGACACCGTGCAAACAGACAGTGACATACACCTACATGTGTCATCGCAGGAGGTAGTTGTCGACCACAACCCCCCTTCCCCTTCCACATCCCACATTAACCCCAAACTCCAGGAGATGCTGCAGCCTTTACAAGGAACGGCCCAGCAGAACAGAAAAGTGCTGGAACTCCTCTCCCGGTTCCCTGAAGCTGTTGCCATGGACGACATGGACATGGGCTACACAGCAGCTCAGCTTCACCGTCTTCCCATGACAGACCACTCCCCCCAGTCCCAGGCCTATCGCCCCATCCCCCCTCGAGACTTTCAGGAGGTGCGGCAGCACATCAATGAGCTGCTGGCGAAAGGGGTAGTCGTCCACAGCCACAGTCCTTACGCCGCCCCAGTGGTGGTTGTGAGGAAGAAAAGCGGACAGATCCGGCTGTGTGTCGACTACAGGCGCCTCAACTCTAAGACGACGAAAGACTCGTACCCCCTTCCCCGCATCCAAGAAAGCTTTGACTCTCTAGTTGGCGGGAAGTTCTTCTCTACCCTTGACCTGGCCAGCGGCTACCATCAGATCGCCATGGCACCAGAGGACCAGCACAAAACGGCCTTCACAACACCGTTTGGACTCTACGAGTTCACAAGAATGCCATTCGGACTCACCGGTGCCCCTGCAACCTTTCAGCGGCTGATGAATGGCGTGATGTCAGACTTTCTCTTTGAATTCCTGCTGGTGTACCTCGACGATCTCCTGATCTACTCCAAGACGTTCGAGGGACACCTGCAGCATCTGGAGAAGGTCCTCTCCAAGCTAAGCCAGACCGGGCTGAAACTCAACCTGGAGAAATGTCAGCTGCTGCGCAAGGAAGTCACATATCTGGGCCACACCATATCTGCCCAGGGCGTCAGCTGCCAGGAAGAGAAGACAGAGGCCGTCCGGAAGTGGCCGCAACCCAAGAACACCAAGGAGCTCCGTTCTTTCCTAGGGTTTGCGGGCTACTACCGACGGTTCGTCAAGAACTACGCCAGAGTCGCAGGGCCCCTCCATCAGCTGGCCAACTCCAACAGCACGGGGAAGAGCAAAAGGCCGTCCCCCATTTCCCATCTCTGGAAAGATGAACATTCGACCGCGTTTCGGCAACTCAAAGACGCACTCACCTGCGCTGACACCCTGGCGTTTGCTGACTTCTCTAAACCTTTCGTATTGGAAACTGATGCCAGCCACGAAGGTTTAGGGGCTATTCTCAGCCAGAAGCAGACAGATGGGACAGCCAGAGTGATCGCCTACGCCAGTCGACGTCTACGCCCCACCGAGATGAATGAGGCCAATTACAGCAGCTTCAAACTCGAGATGCTGGCACTCAAATGGGCGGTGACAGAGAAGTTCCGCGGATACCTCCTTGGCTCCACCTTCGAGGTGTTCACCGACAACAACCCCCTGGCCCACTTCCAGACTTCAAACTTGGGCGCACTTGAACAGCGCTGGGCTGCACAGCTCGGCATGTTCAACTTCACAGTGCGATACAAGCCAGGCCGTGAGAACAGAGCTGATGCCCTCTCCCGCATGCCCCACCACCTTCCCCCTCCCAAATCTACCCCGGTCCCTGCGGAGGTTGCTACTCTCCAAGAGGTTTGGTGTGAGCGCCAAGAGACAGATGAAGCAACCATCCTCCCCCCTCCAACCCCCTTTGCTGACAACTCTACCAGCAATGTCACCCCTCTCTTTCCCCAATTCCCTCCCCTTGACCTCACTACGCTGCAGAAAGATGATCCAGTCATTGGTGCAGTACTCGTTGCATGGCCGGCAAAATCCAGATGCCGGGAGAAGAGCGTTGTAACGCTAACAAAGCAACATGGCCGCCTGTCCATCAAGGATGGCGTACTATACAGAACTGTACAAGACCAGCTGGCCGGCGAACTCACTCAAGTCGTCCTACCCTCAACCCTGCGGCCAGACGTCCTTCGCCACCTGCATGACAATATGGGTCACCAGGCAGTCGAGAGGACCCTAAAGCTGATGCGAGCCCGTGTCTACTGGCCAGGCATGACGGCCGACGTTGAGCACTACATCAAGAGCTGTCAACGCTGCCTGCTCAACCGTCGCCCGAAGCCTGCGCCCAGAACCGGACATCTGCTGGCCAGTCGCCCCCTACAAATCTTGGCGATAGATTTCACAAAGTTGGAGATGGCAACAGATGGTCGTGATAACGTCCTGATCATGACTGACGTGTTCACCAAGTTCACCGTGGCAGCTACCACCAAGGATCAGACGGCAGCAACAGTGGTGCAGACCTTGGTGAAGGAGTGGTTCCAGCGCTATGGTGTACCGGAGCGCATCCACAGCGACCAGGGCCGCGACTTTGAGTCGGCTCTAGTCGGGGAACTGTGCGAGCTCTACGACATCCGCAAGTCCCGAACCACTCCTTACCACCCCCAAGGAAACGGCCAGTGTGAGAGGTTCAACCGCACGCTCCACGACCTGCTGCGGACCCTGTCTGCTGAGAGGAAGTCCCGCTGGCCTCAACACCTTCAGGAAGTGGTGCAGGCGTACAACTGCACGCCACACGCTAGCACCGGCTTCAGCCCCTACTTCCTGCTCTTCGGCCAGGAGCCAAGACTGCCTGTCGACAACCTCCTAGGAACGACGGCGCAGACAGCAGAAGGACCAACCGACTGGGTTCGACAGCATCGCGAGCGACTCCAAGCTGCACACCGAAGGGCCGACTTCAATCTCACAGAAGCCGCAGCCAGCAGAGAGAGCAGACTACCTGCTGTGAAAGTTGCCCCGCTGGCTGTGGGTGACTTTTGTTACCTCAAGAACCGGAAGCTCGGGCGATCCAAGATCCAGGATTACTGGAAACCCGATCTCCACGTGGTAACAGGTCAGCCCTTCGCCCCATCTCCTGTATTCACAGTCAGGCCATACCTTGGTGGGCCTGAGAAGACAGTGAATCGGGCTGACCTATTGCCAGCTAACATCTTGGCTGCGCCACCAGCAGAGGAGGAAGAGGAAGAACCAGCACCACCTCCGCCAGAAGAGCCCGTTATAAGGCTTCGATACGACACTGATTCAGACAGTGAAAGTGACAGTGACATGTGGGTACTTGTTCCAGCGGTTAGAGCTCCCCGGCCCCAACCTGTCCCAGACCGTCCAACCCCACCTCCCCGTCGTCATCGTCCCGATCCCCCTGTTCCCCAGAATCTCCAAGCTCCCGTGACCCCTTGTCGCAGATCCACCCGCTCTACTGCTGGCAAGCACCCTAACCGCTTGAATTAGTACGTTAATATTACTATTTTTTGACTGTGCCTAGAGATATGTGGACAATGAGGGCATTCTGAAAGAACTCGGGGGTATATTAGTATGTGAACATTACTATTTTTTGACTGTGCCTTGAGGTATTCGAACAATGAGGACATTGTGAAAGAACTCGGGGGTATGTGTGACAATGTGCACTTTTAGTGCCCTTACAGCCAAGTACCCTAGACTTTTGCCTTTACAGCAAGTGCATTAACGAACTTTCTGCGCCTTTGCAGACGACACAAACTTTTGCTCTACACCGCTTGTTTACATCTGAGCGGTGGCCATCTTTATTTGCATAAAATCTATTTTTAGATTGATTGAGTGCACGTGGTATTTTATGCAATCTAAGGCTAAATATTACTTTTAGATGTCAATAATGCATGGATATAGACATTATGTTGCTGTATGTTCGTGCTTAAGTACTTTTTAAGGCCCTGTTGTTCCTTAAATTGCTCTAATGTTCGATCAGCTCCGACCCAAACGTCCCACGCTATCTGAATGTTAGCGCCCAGTAGGTGACGTCTGGAATTTCCCTATTATCTCCATAATTGTAACTTTTCCATAAATCTAACTTAGTGCACTTCATTGCTTATTCCCTTAAGATACTTTTTGAGTTAGAGTGCATTAATAAATGTTTGGATCAAGCAAATCAAAGTTTCCTCAGTTTTGACCGGTGTCTCACCGCGTGACGTCACACGCGTCATTTTGGCAACTGTGTTTCTGCATCAACTTTTACGTCACATAACTTGTCATAAGTTCCACTTTATCCCAAGTATGATACATGTATGGAAAGTTCAGGGGTTCATTTTGTAATGGAGCGAATTGTATTTGGTGCAGGAAGTGATCGAGTTGAGCAATCTTTATTTTGCTGGGTTTTGATCGTTAATCGGTCAGTCATTCTGGCTAATTAATCATAATTACTTTTTGATCTGGACTTCCAAAGTTATATTTTATAACATGGTTTAACAGTATTTCTCACGCTGGTTTTATAGCAACAAACCGATTTCGAATGTGTGCGTTCTTTGTAAAGTTATCAGCTGTCAAAGTTTCTAAACAAACACAAATTTGGCTAGCATACGGTTCCAGACAGCCGTTCTGGGAATATTCGAGTGCGGCTTTCTGTGCAGTCGGCGCAGACAGTATAAATAGCCTCCGGTACCAGCATAGGTATTCGGGGGCCCGGGTAGCTCAGGTGGTAGAGCACTGGACTTGTGATCGAGAGGTCGCTGGTTCGAATCCGGGCCGGGACGGACACGGGTCAACTTTATGTGCAGACCCAGAGACGGTATCCATCTCCCACCCCCGTGTCACCACAATGGCACGTTAAAGATCTTGGTCATTCTACCATAAGTGCAGATGGCTGATACCACCTAAACACGCAAACATCAAAAAGCCGTGAGGGCGTAAAAACTCGAATCGTATAAACCAATTCATGTCCAAAATAGGCAATTAAGACCTGACGGACAATAAGCCCCTTACAATTTACTTTACATAGGTATTCAGTTCGTGTCTCGACTTCGCTGACCGCTGACCACTCGCTGCGATAGACCTAGCCTTGCTTCAGAGTATCGTGATAGCTCCAGGAAAAAGAGGCATTTTGCCCAATCAGACTGATCATGTAGTCAAAAGACTGTGCTCCACATGTAGCCTGTTCGATTTGTGTTTGAACCTGTGTTGATGTCGGCAAAGGGTTGACTTCACTGTCATTGCGTGTTTGTTCCACGTGGGGTTTAAAATAAAACCATGAACCCCGCCATCCAGTCTGTTTGAGTTTGATTGTGAGAGTGAACCTCCCCACATTAACATGCCGCGTTTCTTAGTCTCTCTAGATGATTGTACCGTCTCTTTAACTTGGCGGGAAAGCATTCCGTCTGGACAGTTTATTTTAGCAGAAGCCTGGCTGACGTCCCGGCAATAGTGACATGTAACACACGCACACACACACCGTGACACTGACACACACCCGGCACACACACACACACACACAAACACACACACACACACACACACACACACGGCACTTTTTATTCAGCTTCAAGTTGAACAACACAAATAATTCAGAAAATGACGCCATGAAATCACGAATATCGGCTGAGCTCGAACGCTGATTGCTCACTTCACACTTGTGTAGATAGCCTGGCTTCGACGAACACGGTCTATGTTGCACAACTGCTTGTGTAAATAGCCAGTCCAACGACGTGAGTGACTTCCCTTTGGTAAGCTCATTATTTTGTGAAAGTAAACGTGCGACATCGATGACATATATATTAATTTCTCGACTGAAACTGAGGAGCTGAAGTCATTGCTGGCAGTAGAAAGCCCACTGTTTGTTTTTGACGGCCATGCTGTGAATGTATAGTGCGTTGAAATGAGCAAGTTCTTCGTGTTCACCTCCGACGAAAAGCCAACACAGATCCCGGCAAAGTACTGGCTGGACTGTTGTCTTTTGGACGCCAGCTACATGCAAACTGCGGATGTTCGCAAATGACGACCAGTATCACCATGGGAACATTTTGCTTGGAATTGTCAGTGACCAGAATGGTAAGTATTCATCATATTTCACAACGTAAGTATGCATAGCTTCTAAAGGCAACTGAATACGGTGTGCTGTTGGCAGTGGCCCTTGCCGATGGTGTCAGTGTCACAAGGTCAAGGCATGTACAACTAGTAAAGTTCCACACACTTGTCACTTTATGCGTGTGAATGTGAATTAATTGTGATGTATGTGTTGCACTCTGTACAAGTATGTGTGTGTGTGACTGACTCATAATTCACAGGATCATCATAATCGAGGAAATAAAGTTTGATTATCTGTGTGAGTATTTTATGTTTTCCTGCTAATTTGACTCAGTTGTTTTAAGTTACTTTAAAATGTTTGTTTTTTCAATTGATGTAAATGAATCATTGATAGTGATACATGTATACATCATGGTCAGCGCAATTCAGATGGTTTTTTATTTATATTATGTACAGTTGTCCTGGACTTTTGATCCTGCTGTGATGATGATGTCACCTCCAGATGAACCAGAGCTGCTTCATCATTCATCAAAACAGCACAGCTGTCTGATTTTTCTTCAGGTACTTTTCAATTTTATCATTATAACTTATACATGATTGTGCAGGTCATTCATTGCTTTAAGTTTAACAAGAACATAACAGTATCACTATCACTAAACTCTGAATTGATTGATAATGTTAATAATGCCTTAAAAGTTAAAATATGTTCCCAATACTATTGGTACCAGTGTGTTAAGGTAATTCCACAAAGGCAGTGATTCTGAGTGAAACTAGCTGAATTTGATGAATTTGTCAGTCTGTATTCACATTTCAATCTTGTGTTCTTTGTAAATTGTATCACTTTTCATTTATCTACAGCAAGTGTGTAATGAATCTTTATTCTGTACATGTATTTCCATTTATCCTACTGTATACGTGAGAGAGACACCCGTGAGATAATAATTGTTCAAATCACACATGTTTATATCATGTAAATGAGGTCATGTGACGTCAAGCAAGTCTGGCAGGGACCTGTTTTTCCACTGCTTATGATGCCAAAGTCACCGAGACAAACGTCATAATAGAAACAAAAATTGTGCTCGCTAATTACCCTCAATGAGTGACTTCCTTTGCTTTGACGTAATAGATTGCACGAGGCTTTAGAAGAGATCGAGGTTCAAAAACAAGCATCTTCAATTTAGCTGCCTCGACTGCAAGACATTTTCAGTCAAATACATGCAAGTACAGTATGTAGGATCAACAGAATACTACATGGCTTGCTGTGTCGTACCAGATTTACACTCGTTGCTTTTTCAAATAGTGAACATCTCGCTTTCGCTCGCTGTTCAATATTTACAAAAACGAGTGTAAATCTGGTACGACACAGTAAGCCATGTAGTAACTAGTATTCTCTATTTAACCTAATGCTTTTGGGTTATCACCGGCTATTTGAATGAGAGCCATTTGTTAGCATATATATATATACTAGATGAATACCCGCTTCGCCGGGTACGGCTTCGCCGGGAAGAAGTCGAGCCGAATACCCGGCCGCGCCGGGGACTCGGCTTTGCCGGGTGTACGCCGGCAAACCGGCGCACCGCACGAAGGAAGGGAGATAAACGCGCAAAATACTGGAGAAGATAAGGAAGAGTAATACCCGGCTTCGCCGGGACAGTGACTTTCTAAAAATAGTATAACGGGAATATGGAATGAGCGTTGTCGACAGTGACCTTCTAAAAATAGAAACGGGAATATGGATTGACGCCACATGAAGGAAGGGAGATAAGCGCAAAACACTGGAGAAGATAAGGAAGAGTTACTGGGAATGGATCTGGGAAGATGAACAGAAAAATCAAAATCGGTTCAGCGCTGCGCACTGAGAGCACGTGTTGAAAATTCTCATCGACCAGGTTGTGTCCGGGGTCTACCTGAATATGCCCACCAAATTTGAAGCAGATCCATCGAGAACTTTGGCCGTGCATCGCGAACACACACACACACACACACACACAGACACTAGTCGTATATATATATAGATAGATGCAATTTTTCAATAAAATGTTTAAGTGCCATCCACAGCGTGTTTTTCTTTTGAATTCTATTACAGTGACAAGGCACTGAAATAAATTGTAAAGCGGTGTAACTTGTGTTTGTTGTCACAGGGATGTTTGTATTGTTTTGATATGTTTGGCAGCTGAAAATGACATTTATTTTGCAGTGCCGGTCAGTCTGCAGTGCTATTTGTTTCAAAGTTGACAGATGATCTGCAGACAGGGGTTTATATACTGAGCCAGTGAAGAATCAACATCATCCTTTGCTCTAAAAATGTAGGTAAGTTCTCTTTAGAAGTAGCTTATATGTGACCCTCCACCATGAAATGAGTCACATGTCACCTCGCGCGGTTCTGCGCTAGGCTTAAATATAAGTCCGGGGAGTGTCTGGTAACAGTGTGAGGGTCACCTTAGTCACAGGCTTATAACTCAAACAGTTTTCGCTCTTTTCTAAAACGGTTTTCACCTCTGGATAGAGCATAAAATAAAAAACTCTTTAGATAAATGTAAAAATATGAAAATCATGCAAAGGTGACATGCGACTCATTCCGTGGTGGAGGGTTACATGTATATAAATTATGTGTTTTTATTTTTTTTTATTAATTTAATTTTGATAATAATTTTTATATATTTAATTTTCAGAGCTTGTTTTTAATCCGAATATAACATATTTATATGTTTTTGGAATCAGCAAATGATGGAGAATAAGATAAACGTAAATTTGGATCGTTTTATAAAACTTTTTTTTTTTACAATTTTCAGATTTTTAATGACCAAAGTCATTAATTAATTTTTAAGCCACCACGTTGAAATGCAATACCGAAGTCCGGGCTTCGTCGAAGATTACTTGACCAAAATTTCAACCAATTTGGTTGAAAAATGAGGGCGTGACAGTGCCGCCTCAACTTTCACGAAAAGCCGGATATGACGTCATCAAAGACATTTATCAAAAAAAAAGAAAAAAACGTTCGGGGATATCAATCCCAGGAACTCTCATGTAAAATTTCATAAAGATCGGTCCAGTAGTTTGGTCTGAATCGCTCTACACGCACGCACGCACGCACGCATGCACACACACACATACACACACACACACATACACACACACACACACACATACACCACGACCCTCGTTTCGATTCCCCCTCTATGTTAAAACATTTAGTCAAAACTTGACTAAATGTAAAAACCAGGATATCATCATGATGCCTCTTTACAAAAACCAGGTCTAGGAACTCTTCATCTAAAGTCAGTCAGTATTAACCCCCTCAACACAATCCTCATTTTGTCCCATAGTGATTTCTGCCGCCCAAGAACATGTGGTTCTTATCTCACAAGACGGATTTGTGTCTTCCATTGCGAAATTCAGATCTACCCCAACTACGTGCATTGATCTGAGCAATAAAATGTAGATGCAATGATCTGCAAACATCTCTTCAACACAATCTGCATCTTGTCCCATCGTGATTTCTGTCGGCAAAGAACATGTAGTTCTCAACTCACAAGACCGATTTGTCATCTTCTAGTGTGAAATTCAGATCTGCCCCAAGTACGTGCAATAAAATGTAGAATGGATAATCTGAAAAAAATATTTTCGCGTGAACGCTGCCACGTTGTCATCAGTCCGATGTCTTTTATCCAGAGCAGGGATGAACACACTTTTTCATCTGTAGTTTGTTATGTTTATCGGCAGACTGCTTTCCATTACTTGGCTGTTTTAGATTGACTCGTAGGGTTCGTCAGCCAGGCAACAAGTGCTTGTTTACTGACACGTTCTCACGCACGACATGTCGTAAATGCAAGTTCTAACGATTGTTTTTACATTTAGTCAAGTTTTGACTAAATGTTTTAACATCGAGGGGGAATCGAAACGAGGGTCGTGGTGTATGTGTGTGTGTGCGTGCGTGTGTGCGTGCGTGCGTGCGTGCGTGTAGAGCGATTCAGACCCAACTACTGGACCGATCTTTATGAAATTTGACATGAGAGTTCCTGGGTATGATATCCCCATACGTTTTTTTCATTTTTTTGATAAATGTCTTTGATGACGTCATATCCGGCTTTTCGTGAAAGTTGAGGCGGCACTGTCACGCTCTCATTTTTCAACCAAATTGGTTGAAATTTTGGTCAAGTAGTCTTCGACGAAGTCCGGACTTCGGTATTGCATTTCAGCTTGGTGGCTTAAAAATTAATTAATGACTTTGGTCATTAAAAATCTGAAAATTGTAAAAAAAATTATTTTCTTCTAAAACGATCCAAATTTACGTTCATCTTATTCTCCATCATTTGCTGATTCCAAAAACATATAAATATGTTATATTCGGATTAAAAACAAGCTCTGAAAATTAAATATATAAAAATTATTATCAAAATTAAATTTTTGAAATCAATTCAAAAACACTTTCATCTTATTCCTTGTCGGTTCCTGATTCCAAAAACATATAGATATATGTTTGGATTAAAAACACGCTCAGAAAGTTAAAACAAAGAGAGGTACAGAAAAGCGTGCTATCCTTCTCAGCGCAAGTACTACCCCGCTCTTCCTGTCAATTTCACTGCCTTTGCCGTGCGCGGTGGACTGACGATGCTACGAGTATACGGTCTTGCTGCGTTGCATTGCGTTCAGTTTCATTCTGTGAGTTCGACAGCTACTTGACGAAATGTTGTATTTTCGCCTTACGCGACTTGTTTTTATTGCACTGATATATCGATAGAGAATGTCGATATTTGTAAACGTCTGCCATTTCCTAATGTTTGTTTCATTATTTTGCATACGGATATGGCTAATAAGTGGATAATCTGTTACGACACGAAACACGTTCTAAATCCGGGAAGGGAGGCTACTCCAACGTACTTTCCAAAGTGTACTCCAGCCTTAAATGTATGGCCAGTTGTGATTGTTTTTACTCTACACAAATTATTTATGTTACCATCCGCATCCTGTGCACGGCCAGAATCTGATCTCAGACCACCGAGCTTTTACATACAACGAATCCATCCTTTTGTTTGAACGCTTACAGCTTACAGCTAGGGAGAATCTTAGCTGCTCTTCATAAGTTCATGGATACAGGTCATTTGTTTTTTTTCGTTTTATTTTTCATTGTCTTAACTCTTATTCAGAGCTGACATTATTGTTGACTATAACTGTTATGGGAATGATGATAATGATGTTTGGGATTTCTGTTCAAGTTTGAGACTACATGACATTGACAGGGCATCACTCTACCATGTACGCTTACTGTCATATAACTGGGAGACCGGCACGGTTGGCCTAGTGGTAAGGCGTCCGCCCCGTGATCGGGAGGTCGTGGGTTCGAACCCCGGCCGGGTCATACCTAAGACTTTAAAATTGGCAATCTAGTGGCTGCTCCGCCTGGCGTCTGGCATTATGGGGTTAGTGCTAGGACTGGTTGGTTCGGTGTCAGAATAATGTGACTGGGTGAGACATGAAGCCTGTGCTGCGACTTCTGTCTTGTGTGTGGCGCACGTTATATGTCAAAGCAGCACCGCCCTGATATGGCCCTTCGTGGTCGGCTGGGCGTTAAGCAAACAAACAAACAAAATATAACTGGGCCAACCAGACTAGAGAACTGCTACACCTGTGGTGTTAGGTCATTACTACATGCAGTATGTAAGAAATGTTAAGTCCTTTGTACTGGAAACTTGCATTCTCCCAGTAAGGTCATATATTGTACTACGTTGCAAGCCCCTGGAGCAATTTTTTTGATTAGTGCTTTTGTGAACAAGAAACAATTAACAAGTGGCTCTATCCCATCTCCCCCCTTTCCTCGTCGCGATATAACCTTGAACGGTTGAAAACGACGTTAAACACCAAAGAAAGAAAGAAAGAATTACTACATGCAGATAGCATAACCTGGGCACCCTCAGTGATATCAATTTTTGAAAACGTTAGAATTGCATAGTGATATATGTATCCTTTTTAAAAATAAAAGTGAAGATCTCAACACACTTTGTCTTTCTAGTTTTCTCTATTGCATTGATTTGAGAGGAAAATCTGTGTCCTTAGAATTTTTCAACAAGAAAAGCAAATGCTCATTCGACTCGCCTTCGCCATACGTAAAATAAATCGGACAAAATATTGCTGTTTCATAGTTTGTCTTATCTTACGTCATAGGTGAGAGAGCTACCAGTACCAATGCGATAGAGGTCCTTCAGGGCACATTGATTATCTTATTGCTCAGGTGAGTAAAATAAAACATGTCTTAAGTTAAAAGGAGTAATCCACTAGTACAGTGAAACCCGGCTATATTGAAGTGGCACGGGACCCGGGAAGACCTTCAATATAGCCGGAACTTCAATATAGGCAATTCTCGGTTATATTGAATTTCCTTCCTTGTTCCTTCAGAAATTCAATATAACTGAACTTTTTTCACTATACGTTCTTATTTCCGTGTCCACACATTGCGTTTGATGGGAGATATATTCTCATTAATCTTTCACCTGTTGGCTGTTGTTCTTCGAGCCTCCTTGCTTTTTTTCTGCACACACACTCACATGAACACACACTCACACACACGCACGCCCCCCCTCCCTTACACACACAAACAAACATTCCATATTCCTCAGCTACTTCCTTTCTTTTTTTGCAGCCAGTTTCCAGCTTCTGAATAAGCTCGATTTTTCTTTTAATTGTCAGACTCACCCTTTTTACATTTAGTCAAGTTTTGACTAAATGTTTTAACATAGAGGTGGAATCAAGACGAGGGTAGTGGTGTGTGTGTCTGTGTCTGTGTGTGTGTGTCTGTGTCTGTGTGTGTCTGTCTGTCTGTCTGTTCGTGTTTGTGTGTAGAGCGATTCAGAGTGAACTACTGGACCGATATTTATGAAAATTGACATGAGAGTTCCTGGGTATGATATCCCCGGACTTTTTTTTCATTTTTTGGATAAATGTCTTTGATGACGTCATATCCGACTTTTTGTAAAAGTTGAGGCGGCACTGTCACACCCTCATTTTTCAATCAAATTGATTGAAATTTTAGTCAAGCAATCTTCGACAAAGGCTGGACTTTGGTATTGCATTTCAGCTTGGAGGCTTAAAAATTAATGAATGACTTTGGTCATTAAAAATTAAAATTGTAATTAAATTTTTTTTTATAAAATGATCCAAATTTACTTTTATCTTAGTCTTCATCATTTTCTGATTCCAGAAACATATAAATATGTTATATTCGGATTAAAAACAAGCTCTAAAAATGAAAAATATAAAAATTATGATTAAAATTAAGTTTCCGAAATCGATTTAAAAACAATTTCATCTTATTCCTTGTCGGTTCCTGATTCCAAAAACATATAGATATGATATGTTTGGATTAAAAACACGCTCAGAAAGTTAAAGCGAAGAGAGGTACAGAAAAGCGTGCTTTGCAGCACAGCCCAACCACTACCGCGCTAAACAGGCTCGTTAATTTCACTGCCTTTTGTACGAGCGGCGGACTACGGTCATTGTGAAAAAAATGCAGTGCGTTCAGTTTCATTCTGTGAGTTCGACAGCTTGACTAAATGTTGTTATTTCGCCTTACGCGACTCAAGTTGTTTTGCAGCCATTTTTGCAAGTGTACAAAGGGAAACTACTCGCATGAACAAGAGAAATTAAGTCGGGGAGATCTACGCACCACAAGACTACATGGCGTAGCTGTCAGAGGCCCGCGGCATTGTTAGACTGTATGTTATCAGAAACCTCCTGACTCGAAAGTTGATGCTGATCTGGCCTCTCCCCTTCCTCAACTGTTTGCGCTGACAGAGGCGTGTCATATCATTCGGCGCCCGCGCAGTCATTGTTCTTAAAAATAAAAAGTTAAACAAATCTTTGGAGCAAACATTTAATATAGCCAGGTAAAAACGTCCCGTGGGCTGAATTTTTGTTTCAATATAGCCGGGATTTCAATATAGCCGACTTCAATGTAGCCAACATTTTTTAACAAAGAAAAAGTAGAGCTTCAGCCGGGACCTGAAAAATTCTTCAATATAGCCGGGATTTCAATATAGCCTACTTCAATATAGCCGGGTTTCACTGTATTAGGATTCACTGTCAGTCGGTATGTCTGGCCGGACGAATGGCCGGCCGGCTGTGGACAAAAAGCTTAACGTTGAACATTGGGGATTGGGGGTGGCGGTCATAGGTAGTGAAATCCTCCTTTTAAGATTTTCAAAACCCTGAAAAAATCAGGTCTTACAATGGGGGTAAACTTACATAAGTTATGACCAGAATATCTTAGAAAACAGGGTCTTGAAAATGTCAATAGGTAACATGCGCCTTGAGTCGCCTTGAGATACGTGCGCGATATAAATCCTCGTAAATAAATAAATAAATAAATAAATAAATAAATGTCTTGGGGGGGCGTTGTTGAGTAAGTGATTTTGGTTGTTGGGTAAGTTACCGAAAAATAACTAGCCCTACTCATTTACAGAGAGAAAGAAGCAGAGGGGGGAATCATTTTTGGTAACTTAACCAACAACCAAAATTACTTACCCAACAATGGGCCTGAATCCTCGATAGCTCACAGGTTGATGAGCTAGCGATTGAAAGGTTCCGAACGCTCTAATGTACGAAATGTACATCTCTAGACGAAACAATACAAACATACTGCATTTAAACTAGCAACTACAGGCTTGAACACATTAATCTCCATATAAAATCGATGAGTTTGGTTGTTTTCTAAATTCAAATCTAACGATCAGTGCAGAGAAACTCGCTTTAGATCTCTTGCAAGTGCAAGCAAACTCCAAAGGCAAGTAACTCTCATACTCTGTGAAAGTGTCTGATTTTGCCATTTTTGGGCATTCTTATAACATTTTCAAGACTTTCCAATTGATAAAAACTGATGAAATTATTTGTACTATCACTCTGAAGGGTTTACTTTATGAAGGTATGGTGCTATTAGTAACTTGCTGCTTTTACAAAGAGAAATTATTTTTGGCACAGGCTCAGAGAACATTTATGTTACCTTGAAAATAATACTGCTGATTGTTTCTTGTTAATGTTTTATTTTTGACTCACATGCGAAGCAAAAGTGAGTCTATGTACTCACCCGAGTCGTCCGTCCGTCCGGACGTCCGGAAAACTTTAACGTTGGATATTTCTTGGACACTATTCAGTTTATCAGTACCAAATTTGGCAAGATGGTGTATGATGACAAGGCCCCAAAAAACATACATAGCATCTTGACCTTGCTTCAAGGTCAAGGTCGCAGGGGCCATAAATGTTGCCTAAAAAACAGCTATTTTTCACATTTTTCCCATTTTCTCTGAAGTTTTTGAGATTCAATACCTCACCTATATATGATATATAGGGCAAAGTAAGCCCCATCTTTTGATACCAGTTTGGTTTACCTTGCTTCAAGGTCAAGGTCACAGGAGCTCTTCAAAGTTGGATTGTATACATATTTTGAAGTGACCTTGACCCTGAACTATGGAAGATAACTGTTTCAAACTTAAAAATTATGTGGGGCACATGTTATGCTTTCATCATGAGACACATTTGGTCACATATGATCAAGGTCAAGGTCACTTTGACCCTTATGAAATGTGACCAAAATAAGGTAGTGAACCACTAAAAGTGACCATATCTCATGGTAGAAAGAGCCAATAAGCACCATTGTACTTCCTATGTCTTGAATTAACAGCTTTGTGTTGCATGACCTTGGATGACCTTGACCTTGGGTCAAGGTCACATGTATTTTGGTAGGAAAAATGTGTAAAGCATGTGAGTCGTATGGGCTTTGCCCTTCTTGTTCTCCATTGTTTCTTGTTAATGTATTTTTTTTCTCCATCTTTTGTAGCTGCCTGGCATGCCGGTAAAGCTGCTGATCCACACAAATGGAAGAGTCTCACTGAACAAAAGGAAGGAAGAGCCTATGCGCCAGGGGTTCAGTTGAGTTGTTGCTCTTCACAAACCTTTCACATGTCTGCACACATTCAAGGCTCATCAACCAGTAAGAATATATATGGTACGTGGTCGAGTCAGTGCTTTTTATTAATTTTAATATTATTGATTCAAACCCCCCAATCCTTCACACACCTTCTCTTGGATTTAAAGCAATTTGTTAAGTATTTTTACTTTCTGAATTTCATCTGTACTTGATGAAAGAACATTTTCTCTCACGTAACATTCAAAAAGAAAACTGAAGTTTGTACAGGGTAACCCCAAAAATGTAACCCATAAAAACAATTCTCATTGTAATAAATTCCACATCTGTCGATCACATATTAGTTCATATTTGGTGTATATTCACTTCAGCTTATGTATGACCTCTCAACAAAGTTGCCAGTTTGTAGGTAAAAGAATGGTAGCCTAAAAGAATCTGACTTTTGTGAGATTTCGGAAAACAAATCTTATTTTGGGGATTGGCTCAACATTACCAGGTTGAAAACTGAGCCTGAGCTATACTAACCGGTTTTAAGCCCTCCAGATTGTTAGTACCTAGTAACCTCTAACCAACTCTAGACAATCAATGACTTGAATGCAGCCGTTACAATTAAGCAGGATCAGGGCATTTGCCTTAGAGGAATGAGTTCATGTCATTGATGAATTTTGCGCGCCATTGCGCAAGTGTAACCTTACAATGAAGGGGGTCATTAAAGTTCAGCAAAAATCTTTATACAGGGTGACCCCCAAAAAATGCAACCCTCAAAAATGTTAATAACTTCTACATCTGTTGACCGAATCACTTCATATTTGAGGGACATACATTTCAGCGTATGCATGACAGTTCCACAAAGTGAAAATTCTATAAATCAAATGGTTTGACTCTTGTGCAATTTAAAAAACAAGTTGCCAAATTCGGGGATTGACTCATTTGTACGAGGTTTGGCATTGAGCGGTAGCCGAACTTGCCCAATTTTTGCCCTCCAAATTGTTACCTTTGGGGTAATTCGTATAACATAGTATACCTTAATCAACATTAGACAATCAGTGACTTAGTTGCAGCAATTACAGGCAGGATCAGGGCATTTCCCATGGATGAAGTGTCACTTCACAACAAAGGGGTTACAATTTTCCAGTCATTTTAGTTTGGCAAATATTTTTTATAGTTGTTGTGCATGCACTTTAGTTCGTCTATGACCATTCTACACATCTTTGACTCTGTAGGTAAAATGGTACGACATGTACCTTTTCTCCAAAATGTGTTCCAAATTACACCTCCGAAATTGTCAATCAGACGACAGTTTTCTTGCTTGGGGAATGCCTTGAGTGTAGTTGTAACTGCTTTCTTCAGGTCACTGATGATCTAAGGGGTGTTTGTGTATACTCGGAAATTCAGATAATCCGAAAGGTTAAGGTCTGGAGGGTTCAGATTAGGTAAGTATTGCTGCCGCTCAATGTCAAACCTTGTTCTGTTGAGTCGATCGCCGAATTCGGTAACCTTTTTTGAAATTGCACAAACGTCAGACCATTTTGATCTATATAATTGTCACTTTGTGGAAGGGTCATGCATAGGCTGATATTTATGTCTTCCAAATATAAAGTAATTCGGTCAACAGATGTAGAGTTATTAGCATTCTTTAATTTTAGGGTTGCATTTTTGGTAGTTGTGCATGAATTTAAATTTGTTCATGACCACTCCACAAAGTTTCCTGTCCGAAGGTAAAACAAATGTGTTCCGATTTAAATTATCCATCCTAAATTGTGAATGAAAAGCACTTTCATGTCTAGGGTTTGTCCTGAACCTAGCTATAACTGCTGTTTTTAGGTCACCAATGATCTGGGAAAGGGGGTGTGTGGGTTGTATACCTATAAAAGTGTCAATCAGCGGACTGCATAGCTGAAGTTAATGTACGTTAACCTTCACCAGATCATGCTTTGGACTACACAGTCCGGATTATGTGGGTCGTGTACGACCCATAATTTCCTAAGGATTCAACGTAAAAAGTATGTGTCATACACGACCCACGCCATCTGAATAGGGATAAACAACGTAAAACTCTGAAACTCCTCCTGCATTTACAGGCACTCCCTTCACACACTTTCAGCCCCCACTCTCACTGACCTGGAGAAAGTCCTAAAAAAAAATGACCTTGAAAACCTGTGACCTTGACCCTCTTTCCACACAACTCTACTCTGACTGTCTTCCTGACCCCCTCCCTTCTATTCTCAAAATCATCAACACTTCTCTGCAAACAGGCACTGTCCCCAACTCCTTTAAGACTGCTATTGTCAAACCTCTACTCTACTGAAGAAACCATCGCTTGACCCAAACACTCTCAGCAACTACCGCCCTGTCTCAAACCTTTCCTTCATCTCCAAACTCCTGAAACAACTCGACCTCTCACCTTCTTTGCAACAATCTTCTCTCTCCGCTTCAATCTGCCTATCGTCCTCACCACTCCACCGAAACTGCCCTTCTCAAAATCACTAATGATCTCCTCCTTGCCACTGACCAAGCTGAAATCTCTGCCGTCGCCCTACTTGATCTATCAGCGGCCTTTGACACAGTCGACCACAACATCCTCCTTCAACGCCTTCAGCACACCTTTGGTATCCATAGCACAGCTCTTTCTTGGTTCTCTTCTTATCTCACCGACCGCTACCAGACTGTTTCGATTGACAAACTGAAATCTGACCCCATCAGGCTTGAGTGCGGAGTCCCTCAGGGCTCAGTCCTTGGGCCTGTACTATTTACTCTCTACACTCAACCTCTTGACCACATCTTTGACCGACACAACGTTCTCCACCACTCTTTTGCCGACGACTCTCAACTTTACAACAGCTCTTCCCCTGACCAGTCTGAATATCTTCTTTCCTCTATCTCTGACACTATATCACTGACGTGCAGAATTGGATGACAGAAAACAAACTTCAGCTCAATAGCAACAAAACTGAAGCCATTCTAATAGGCACTACATCCAAACTCTCCAAAGCCACGTACTCTCTTCAACTCTCTGACTCTTCTGTCCCGCTGTCTTTTGCTGTCAAAAATATCGGAGTCACTCTAGACAACACCCTTTCCATGAAACAACACATCTCTTCTGTCTCTCGCACCTGCTACTTCCAACTCTGCCGCATCACCACTATCCGCAAGTACCTCACCACAGATGCTACCGCCAAACTGGTCACTTCCACCATTCTCTCACGTCTTGACTATTGTAACTCTCTCTTGACTGGTCTTCCCTCTTCTTCTATCTCTCGTCTCCAACGCATTCAAAATAGCTCTGCCCGTCTTGTCTTACGAAAGAAAAAGAGAGACCATATCACCCCCCTCCTAAATCAGCTCCACTGGTTGCCCGTTCCTGCCCGTATCACATACAAAATCAACACTCTCACCTACAAATGCCTCCATGGTCTCGCCCCTGCCTATCTCTCCGACTCTCTCTCTCTATATGTCCCTTCACGAGCACTGAGATCATCTGCCGACTCCCTTAAGCTCAACATCCCCCACACCAAACTCAAAACAGCAGGTCAATGCTCATTTTCTTTCCAAGCACCTAGCCAATGGAACACACTACCTCTCCCCTTCTGTCAACAACAGTCCCTCGAATCATTCAAATCTGCACTCAAGACATTCCTTTTTTCCAAATAATCCATGCATTCTACACTGCCCACCCCCATCCCACCCTGAATAACTGTACATATTTAATGGTTGATGGTGTGTGTGTGTTAATGACTTTAAGTCTCCGTGTGTGTGAATGAGTGTATGTGCGCCTTCGGTCGCCTGTTGGTGAGACATGTGCGCGTTACAAATATTCGTATTATTATTATTATTATATGAGTGTGCATGAGTTGTTAATGCGAAAGAATGTGTATGAGTGCGCCTTGAGTCGCCTTGTGGTGAGATATGTGCGCGTTATAAATTCTCGTATTATTATTATTATTATTAAAATTCCTTACCATATGGGTCGTCCACGACCAACATCATCCGGACTGTGTAGTTCAAATTGCGTCATCGTTTATTTGTTTGTTTAGATTAGAAAGATAGTCTTTCAAAAGTTGGGCAATGGGAAGGTCGCATGGTGATTGGAGATTACATGAAATCTCAATTAAAGGCTGCCATACTCGTAGCGTTCATTAATTAATTCATATTGTTTACATGTGCCAATAATGTTATAAAACTGTATCTAAGGGGATATAATAACGATTGGCTGTAGCTTTCAAACACAGAAAAAATTATTTCAGTATTGCAAAGTGGTGTTGATAGTGTCAAATGTAAACAGAACAGTCTCAAATGCCATCTTTGGTTTACGAAACGTCACGAAGTGAGGTCAACGGTCTAAAAGTAGCCCAAGTCTTGGAGAACTGTTGCTAAACAATGCAATAAATAGTTATTTCTCGTAATTGGTGAGGACTTCAAACCTAAAACTTTGCAGGAAGCTTAATTTATACAACCCCGCAACAATGGGAAAAGCCCTGGATGTAATTAAACTAATCAAATAGGACTATGTCAGCCTTTAAAAACTCCAAATAGTTTCAGAGATATAAATACGATTTTGTGAGGCTCTGGGTCGTCCACGACCCACGAAGCAGGGTGAAGGTTAGTATGAAGTAATTTGGTCAAAAGATGCAGAAGTTATTAGCAATTTCAAGACAAAAAGCACAGACAGAAAGAAATCAAATGCACTTTTAACATAGCATCGAATGTAAAAAGAGATAAAATAAAAAAGACGACAATTTTGTCAGTACATTTTTTTCTCTCCATCCAAATAAAACAAAAATAATGTCACTGTGGAAAGAAGTGCAGATGATTACCATAACTGAACAAATGAGAAAGCAGTTAAAGATCTCCGGGGCAGAACAAAAAATAGCATACATCCCATCCAGAGAAGTGTTAGAACTGAACAAAACATTGCATAAGCCAACTTCAGCCAGATACAAAAACAATAAGTAAAGACGAAAACGCCTGATAAGAATTAACTTTTAAACCTTTAAATTTATCAAAAAAAGTATTGAAACAATTGCCTATGATTACAAACAAGTTTCATATGATCATTAAAAAAATTCACAGGAAATTTAAATACTGTATCAATGTGTAGGTTATCAAGTGCTATATCTGAAAACCATGTTCGATTTGTGTAATGTCTTCCTTTGACAATGGCAGACAGCACTCTTTGCCCTTGGTTGCAAAATAAGATTTCACTGATTTTACTGAAACAAATTTGTGATTTTTGTGATCTTTTTGTTCTTCAGGAATCCAAGGCGCTGGTATTGGATGACAGCCTCCTCTCAGTTTCAAACACCCAGAAAAGATGTGCCCTGAAAGAAGAAGAGGAGTGAGAGTACACCAGCACATTGCACACGTACATGAGCTGCTGAAAGGGAAAGACACTTTATTTTGTGGATGTATGGCTGCTCGCCTATAGCGTAGTTGAGAATGTACACAACCAGATATATTCCCAACCCTTCGGTTGGGTAAACTCACTTCCCCGCTGGATATAATTATTACAATTATTACTTGTTGGAATTTTGGATTTAAGCTGAGATCTCTCTATGACTATCGGGGGGGGGGAGGAGGTTAAGTAACTGAGAATGTCGCAACAGGATCTAACCACTTCATCATTGAACCAGTTGTAAAATAATCAAAAAGTTGTTGGATTTATATTTATCATGGTTTCCTGGAGCAACCCTTTATTCCTCTGTCCATGTGCTGCGCTGCTCACAAGTAAATGTAACAATTTCTTCTGCAGCTGTCTCTTCGTTCGTGTTACTGCGAAGAGTTGTGGACAAATTTAGTTAAATATCTTCTCATTTACGTGTTACTGCGAAGAGTTGTGGACAAATTTAGTTAAATATCTTCTCATTTACGTGTTACTGCGAAGAGTTGTGGACAAATTTAGTTAAATATCTTCTCATTTACTTTTTGGAATTAGAGCAATCATATGACACCAATCCTAAGCATTATAATCATGAGGGCGGATACACAAGCACTGTGCAGAATACCATGAAATGTGTTTGTGAAATAACAGCTAGGAATTACAAAGGTCATTTTTGTAGTGCATACAAGTTACAACGGAATTTTAATAAGAGAATAATCTGTCACTTTCCTCAATGCATGTACACTCTTCAAAAAAAGTTAAGGATCGGTTGAAAAAACTGATCTAATTATAAAACATTGTCAAAAAATTAAACATCGACATAATAATTAAAAGATTAATGTGTTTGAATTAACAAATGAACAATGAGTCTTGACTTACAATTTTGTTTGGCAGGCAGAGTTATTTCCCTTTGTGGGACTTCTCAAAAGCTGCATTTTGGAAGAAAAAGGGTGTTTTGTATAGCTCCATGAAATTTGAGGAACGCATGCCAGGGCAAAAGGTTGTGATGCACGTGCTACAACAGGGTCCTGGCTATGAACATCGCTCACCAGCTTGTGTTTAAAGGTTGACACGCTGATATAATTATGCACAGTAGCAACATGCCCCCACGAAGAAAACTGAGCGATTTGGATAGAGGAAGGGCAATAGGATGGCTACAAGACGGTGTTGCTGCCAGGCAAGTGGCTCAGAGGCTTGCAGTGGCTCCCTCTGTCATCATCAGACTAAAACAGAGATTCCACGCAACTGGAAGAGTGCAGGAGCGACAACGTTCTGGTCGGCCCAGATCGAGACACCACACAAAGAGAGGATCGCTTCATTCAGAGGCAGGCCATGCAACAAAGAATGGCTACGGCAAACAACATTAGGCAACGCCTACAAGCTACCACCAACACTGTTGTTAGTGGGGCGGGGATGTAGCTCTGTCGGTAGCGCGCTGGATTTGTATCCAGTTGGCCGCTGTCAGCATGTGTTCGTCCCCACGTTCGGCGAGAGATTCATTTCTCAGAGTCAACTTTGTATGCAGACTCTCCTCGGTGTCCGAACACCCCCGTGTGTACACGCAAGCACAAGACCAAGTGCGCACGAAAAAGATCCTGTAATCCATGTCAGAGTTCGGTGGGTTATAGAAACACAAAAATACCAAGCATGCTTCCTCTGAAAGCGGCGTATGGCTGCCTAAATGGCGGGGTAAAAACGGTCATGCACGTAAAAGCCGTGGGAGTTTCAGCCCATAAACGAAAAAAAAACAAAGAAAAAAAAAACTGTTGTTAGTGGTCAGACGATCCGAAACCGCTTACACAACTTTGGCTTGGGTGCAAGGAGTCCAGTCCGAGGAACAACCCTGACTGCTAATCATAGACCAGCTCGCTGAGCCTTGTGCACTCAACATGTGAGGTGGCAACGTCAGCAGTGGGCTCAGGTGTTGTGTACAGATGAGTCCCGCTTTTGCTTGGAACCTGCTGATGGTCGCATCCGAGTGTGGAGGCGTCGCGGAGAGCGCTTTTCAGAAGGCGCTGTTCTGGAACGACAGCGTTTTGGCGGAGGCTCTGTGATGGTCTGGGGAGGGATCAGCACACGTCTAAGGACACCTCTGTACCATGTAGTGGGCAACTTGACCGGTGTCCGCTACCAGAATGAGATCCTGCAACCCCTAGTCGTTCCAGTCCTCCAAGCGATCGGCCCTCTTGCGATTCTTCAGGATGACAACGCACCTCCCCATCGCTCTGCAGCAGTAAACACCTTCATCTAGCAGGCCAGGGTCAACAGGATGCTGTGGCCAGCCAACAGCCCGGACCTGAACCCCATAGAGCACATGTGGAACGAACTTTGTCGTCGGGTACAGCAACATCACCCTCCTCCTGCCAATCTGGGTCAACTGCTGCAATGGCTCCAGCAGGAGTGGAATGGAGTTCCCAGAGCATTCATATGCAACCTGATCCACTCCATGCGCCAACGATGTGTTGAATGCCTGACACACAACGGAGGGCACACTGATTCACATTGTTGTACCACTCTAGCTAAATTGTGGCGGCCGCGTTCGATCTTTGCTTTGTTTGTCATTACTCCTTGATTGTTCAATTATATAATTTTTAAAAAAAGAAAGAATTCGGTCTTGTCTGTTTTGTGTGGTGTGCTTGTCAAAAAGTGATCCTTAACTTTTTTTGAAGAGTGTATATGTAAATCTATTAGATAATGTATTGCAGTGATCAAAAAGATGCGTGTGGGTGTTGTCTCCCCTTATTGGAAAGAATTTGCTCACTTAGGCGTGGCTGGTTAAGACACTGAAAATGCCTTGTAGTGATAGTGGTCCTTTTTACATTTAGTCAAGTTATGACTAAATGTTTTAACATTGAGGGGTGAATCGAGACGAGGGTCGTGGTGTATGTGTGTGTGCGTGCGTGTAGAGCGATTCAGACCAAACTACTGGACCGATCTTTATGAAATTTGACATGAGAGTTCCTGGGTATGATATCCCCATACGTTTTTTTCATTTTTTTGATAAATGTCTTTGATGACGTCATATCCGGCTTTTCGTGAAAGTTGAGGCGGCACTGTCACGCCCTCATTTTTTAACCAAATTGGTTGAAATTTTGGTCAAGTAATCTTCGACGAAGCCCGGACTTCGGTATTGCATTTCAGCTTGGTGGCTTAAAATTTAATAAATGACTTTGGTCATTAAAAATCTGAAAATTGTAAAAAAAAAATATATATTTTTTTTATAAAACTATCCAAATTTACGTTCATCTTATTCTCCATTATTTGCTGATTCCAAAAACATATACATATGTTATATTTGGATTAAAAACAAGCTCTGAAAATTAAATATATAAAAATTATTATCAAAAATTGTTTTTCGAAATCAATTTAAAAACACTTTCATCTTATTCCTTGTCGGTTCCTGATTCCAAAAACATATAGATATGATATGTTTGGATTCAAAACACGCTCAGAAAGTTAAAACGAAGAGAGGTACAGAAAAGCGTGCTATCCTTCTCAGCGCAACTACTACCCCGCTCTTCTTGTCAATTTCACTGCCTTCGCCATGAGCGGTGGACTGACGATGCTACGGTCTTGCTGAAACATTGCATTGCGTTCAGTTTCATTCTGTGAGTTCGACAGCTACTTGACTAAGTGTTGTATTTTCGCCTTACGCGACTTGTTTTTTTATATGAAAGAATCTGTCACAGGATAGTCTTACAGAGAGAGTACAGCTTTATTGATCTTGTGAAGTTTGAAGGTACAAATTAGGAGATAATAAACTGAAGGAGCAATGATACACAGGGGATAACTTGTCCAAAGCGAATAGGGCAGCAGAATGCAGGGAGAGAATACAAATATGAACCTTAGAAACATTCCAACAGTAATTGGACACTCCATTCAAACACAAACATTCTCAGAAATAGTGAAACATAAATGTGTGTGGATACATGTTCTTTTTGAACCAAGTTACGCACAGGAAGAGCATGCTTGATCCATTATTGGATTGGTCAAAACTGTGTACATTTGGTCAGAAGTAGGTGTCTGTCAAAGTCTCAGTGTTGTATTTACATTGATTTAAATGATTTATATTAAATGGTTAATTGACGAGCGCAGTGGCCTAGTGGATAAGCCATCGGCCTCCTATATAGTCCTATACGGAAGGTCACAGTTACGAATCCAAGCTCCCGCTCCTGGTGGGTGGAGGCTGGAGATTTTTGTTTTTATCTCCCAGGTCAACTTATGTGCAGACCTGCTTGTGCCTTATTCCCCTGTGTGTGTCCATCCAAAACAACAAGCACAAGAACAAGTGCGCATGGAAAAAATCCTGTAATCCATATTAGAGTTTGGTGGGTTATAGAAACATGAAAATAACCAGCATGCCTCCCCCAAAAGCGGCAAATGGCTGCCTGAATGGTGGGGTCAAAACGGTCGTACATGTAAAAACCCACTTGTGCAAAAGCATGAGTGAACATGGGAGTTTCTGTCCATGAACGAAGAAGAAGATGAAATGGTTATTTGATCACACTGCAGATGGTTTGTGTTTCGAAGTCATAGATCAATACTATGCCTGGGCTTCATTTGTTCTGAGGGCTAAAGACATATATTTGGTGGTTGACCTTTTACCTTTATAGTACTGAGGGTTATACAGACATTGTCATTGATTTAGTGGTTGACCCTTTACCCTTTCCTCTTACTCACAAAAAATGTGGGCAATCAAAATTTGAGAATGTGATTTCCTAATTTGTCTAATCTCAGGGCCACCAAGCTGTGTATAAATACAGCTTTTTGATTTGTTCCACTTTCAAGGGGCCGGGGGCGCAACTTCAAACAATCACTCGGAGAATTAATTTGAGGGTGCTATCTACAACCTGCTAGCTCTCAAAGCCAATAAGGCAAGAATATATCTTGGGAACAGTCTCAGTAGAGAAAAATTAAAATTCACAGGGACAAGCTGCTGTTCCTGCCAGTAGACATAATTATACAGTCTCATATAATTTTTAACTGTGTTCGTTTTGTACCAATGGTTTCCATAGGTTTTACATATCCATTTCCATATCCATAGAATATCTTATTTATACCCTCTTGATTATATGGGGGATATTGCAGCTAAAGAACCTGCTGCAAGAATCAACCCCAACTTATAATCAACCCCCAGACACTCTTTTTCTTCTTCTTCTTCTTCTTCGTTCTTGGGCTTAGACTCCCACGTTCTCTCATGTTTTTAGCACGAGTGGGTTTTTACCTGTATGACTATTTTTACCCCGCCATTCAGGCAACATAAAGCCCTTTGCTACTTACCATTGACTGAAGACAAATCGTCTGCAAATTGATCAACTGATTAGTGTTACATATATGACCATAACAGAATTACCTAAACATTTCCACACAGTATTTTTGATCAGACTCTTTATTTGTCTAAATTTACAGTTTCAACCATTCGAGCAAGCAATTCCTGTGTCTCTTTGATTCTATAAATGATTTAAGGACACATCCACAACATATTTGCATTGGACTATTGTTGAGGAAAATGTGTGTTTGGATCAAGTCTGAACTTACTGTTTCAGTTTATGTTTTGTTCGCTGAAATATATCTTATATATATTATATATATTAAACCATCACAATGATACGCGTCTGATAAAAAAGCAAAGCGAATCATTTCAGACTGCAGATTATCACTCATGGACTCTCAATTTTTGTGTGTGTTTACCCAAAAATCAATGTGTTCAGCAAGGCAGCATAAGGAACATGTAGGGCAGGATTGGTATACTTCAGCGAAGGTTTCAGCTGTTCTGCCATCAGTTCTCCATGGCTGCACTCTCCATGGTCAGGTTGCACACCTCTTGAGCAAATCTGGGCAAATATTCACATTTATTATCATTGAACTATCATGATTCACACGACTTAGTATTATTTTTTTAATGTGTACCTATTTTTACATGTATCTGTTTAGTGAGATGGTGGGCAAATGTATAATTTGTATGTGTAGTCTTTAACAAAAATGTCATGGAATAAACCTAATATTTGTTTGCCTGGTTGTCTCTGTGTGTGTCTGCATTGTGTTTGTAAAATCAGTTTCTATGGCAATGCGTTAAATACATTTAATTCACTTACTTAAATAAATAATTCTTTTATTACCTGAACCAACGCCCCCAAAAAGGTCATCTGATGATTTGTGCCAGTCTGCTATACATGTTAGTTGGTATGCTTTTTTGTTTTGTTTTTTGGGTGTCATGCAAGAGACACTCAGTATTATTCTGTTAGCAGCCTTGTAAAAGTGATCCTAAAAATGTTCTCTAGCCCTGTTCCCCACCAGACTGTGGTCTCATAGCGCTGCATTGGACACAACATTTCGAACACAAGCACGCGATTAACAACCAAACAGACCTACCAGCACCAAATGTTTATTCATCAAATTCAATCCATCATAAAACGTAAACGTTCAAAGCTTACAACCACCCAAAATAATAAGTGAACAATAAAAAGTAAAATACCAAGAAGCAAGTATTAAACAGGAGGGGTGGGATTACGACTTTAATTCTGCACAGAACCAGTCTTGCTGCAGTGTTGCATGACTGGCACTAGTACAGAACATGATTATGTCTGGTCCGTGCACAGGCGCACGCATGGTTACAGTTGAGGCACTGTTTAACATTAGTTTTCAACTTTTGACATTCCTGCCAGACTTCATCTGTCTTTTATTGTTGTTCATAGAGTTTTGAAAATATACAGCTGAATCTAACAAATATGTGAGTCGTATTTCAAATACCCATTTATGATTAGCTGGCGTACAATAATGGACTTATCGTTGTAAATTCATGTACATGTTCTTTGATTTGGAAAATAAAGATTACTTCACATGGATTGGTGAAACAACTCAGAAGGGCCCAACTGTATGAGTTACGACTGACCTTTTTTTTAACAATGTCGCTCGCATCCTTCCAGATATCACTGGTGTGCTGGACAGTTGAAAACTCATTTTCCTGAAGAATAAATCGGAGCACAAAGTACCGATCGATCAACCAAAGAAGCTAAGCTAACCACAACAACCCTAAGACACTCACAAACACGCGTGCATACACGCACACACACACACACACAGAGATTTGCAAACACTATCTTCTTTGTTGGAGTGGGGCTACAAAAACAAATTTATACATTTTAGTTGAACATTGTCGCATAAACTCCATACTGACTATCCCCTTACCCGCCAAAGTACTGCCAATCGAACTTTGGACCATGTATTCCACTCATTTATCTAATTTGTGGTGAACAAATGTATTTTGACTTAGGTAAGCGCTTCGTCGCAAAATCTTCTTTTTTTTCATTCAAGGGACGTAATCTAGCTCAGCGTGTTCGAATAAATCGAATTTCGTTTTGGGTCGAATTTATTCCAAATCCGCTTGACATTATATATGAACTTGACATTCGATCTTTTCTACCTCAAATCATTGTGCCCCTTGAAATTGTCAGGGAAGCAGTACGTGAGTCTAGAGTTAATTTTGTCAGAAGCCTGGCTGACGTCCAACAGTTGTCATCTTCGAAAGCAAGCAATCCAGATCGGAATTTAAAATGAAAAAATCTAAACAAGTGTATCAACAGGAGGACAATTGTTTGTGGCTTGAAGATTTTGAAAATGCTGATTAGATCTAATACCAAAAGCATGAGACTTATAGGCTAAAGAAATATCTCCTATATAGTACCCGAAGGAGCACGATGAATACCCCCCAAAATACAGAAGAGGTAGATCTAGTGAGTGTTGGGATACAACTTGGCTTTAAAATACCGAACAGATCAACAATGCAACAACTTGACCTGGCTGGGTGGCATTGGGAGAAGAGAAGGGTAAGCTTATGTTAGTCATCATGGAACATCGTATTTTACCTACCAGTTGAATACTTCTGGTTGCATTTTCACTCAATACAATAATCAAGTTCAGGTTCGATCTCTTCAAACATGACATCAGGGGCCATGCCGATGAAAGAAACTGAAGCGCCGATGAACGTCAATTTCATTTTTGTAATACTGATGCCATAGAAAATACTCGATGATCTGTCGCGCACGCAAACACACACAGGAAATAAAAGAAATAACCTTGCCGGCAAAGCATGAACTAACCTTATTCCACTGAAGGCAATAAAAGCAGAAAAATTGGTTTCACTTTTTAATTTACCAGTTCCTTTTGGAGTTCAAGTACTGAACCAATCGCTTGTCTTGTTACGTTCTTGATCAGATCGATTGGCATAGCAACCAGTATCGAGATGCGCAGTAGCGATACTCTTGAAATTCGAGTCCGACCAATGAAATTACAGAGTATCGATACTCAAAGTCTCGATACTCGCAGTATCGAGGGAAGACCAATGAAATGAACGAGTCTCGATACTCGGAGTATCGAGACTTTGAGTATCGAGACTTTGAGTATCGATACTCAGTCTCGATACTGTGGGCCTTTTGGCGCACCAGGGTGCTGTTCACACTCGAGATCAGAATTTAACCAATCGTTTTGTAGACACTCGATACTGAACTAGGGCGGCATGGCAACCATACTCGATACCACGGATTGGTTCATTTCCATACTCGATACTCGCAGTATCGAGGGAAGACCAATGAAATGAACGAGTCTCGATACTCGGAGTATCGAGACTTTAAGTCTCGATACTCCCAGTATCGAGACTCAGTCTCGATACTGTGGGCCTTTTGGCGTTCCATAACTGGGGCATAGGGATGTCAAATTGCTTTGCACACTGATATGCCAAGACACGGACCTCGATTGGGCACAATCCAAAATATATGTCACAAGCATCCTTCAGGTACTTGACCAGTGCCAACTCCTGTTCGTCAGTGAAGACCTGTCGGTGTCTGGTATACCCTAAAGGAAGACCTGCAACATTTTTCTCTCGCTGTGGGGCAGACAGGTTCTTAAATTTCAGAAGCTGGCGTCGGAGTGTTGTCTTTGGCACGTCGAAAAGAGCAGCAATTTTCTTCACCCCATCTTCTGTGGTGTGGTAGTGATCTATTGCCCTGCGAATTACATCTGGCATGCATCCTCTGCTGGTCTTTCTTTTATATGTTCTCACCATAGTGGAACCTACACAAATGCAAAAAATAAATCACCAAAGTGTCCCAGTGATTTGGCACGCACACAGGCTTTCTCTCTCTCTCTCTTTCACACACACACGCACACACACACACACACACACACACACACACATCAATCTCCGGGTTATTTAAAAGAACAAATAAACACAAAAACAGTGTATTATCACGAAAAAAGAATATACACTATATGGGGCATGTTGGCCCTACCCCCCGGGGCAAGTCGGCCCCTGGAACCAACGTGCCCCATCACATGAGGACCAACTTACCCCAACACAGGAAATTTTATTTGGAGGGGTAGCAATAAACACTGACACTGGGCACAGCAAAAGTATCACTTTCCAGTGAAACCGTTGATATACATGTTTTGTTCATATATGTTTTTGTCTGACTGATGCGATTCATTAGCGCTGAAATCTGATCCAAACAAATCTTTAACAAATTTACTCCAAATGATCAAAATCAGTTTTTTATCACTTACCTCCAATATCTGCATCAGATTGGCGCCATATTTTCTGTGCAGGAAGGCGGGCAGTCGCGTGACGTAGTCACATGACCAAAATGTCTAAATACACCAAAGGAATCAAATAAAAGCCAATAGTCCAACTTACCCCGGGGGCCGACTATCCCCGGTCTCCCCCTACGACTGGCTTGAATTCCTTTTTATATTTAGTCAAGTTTTGACTAAATATTTTAACATCGAGGGGGAATCGAAACGAGGGTCGTGGTGTATGTGCGTGTGTGCGTGCGTGTGTGCGTGCGTGTGTGTGTGTGTGTGTAGAGCGATTCAGACTAAACTACTGGACCGATCTTTATGAAATTTGACATGAGAGTTCCTGGGTATGAAATCCCCGAACGTTTTTTTCATTTTTTTGATAAATGTCTTTGATGACGTCATATCCGGCTTTTCGTGAAAGTTGAGGCGGCACTGTCACGCCCTCATTTTTCAACCAAATTGGTTGAAATTTTGGTCAAGTAATCTTCGACAAAGCCCGGACTTCGGTATTGCATTTCAGCTTGGTGGCTTAAAAAGTAATTAATGACTTTGGTCATTAAAAATCTAAAAATTGTAAAAAAAAAAACCAAAGTTATAAAACGATCCAAATCTACGTTTATCTTATTCTCCATCATTTGCTGATTCCAAAAACATATAAATATGTTATATTCGGATTAAAAACAAGCTCTGAAAATTAAATATATAAAAATTATTATCAAATTTTTTTTTTCGAAATCAATTTAAAAACACTTTCATCTTATTCCTTGTCGGTTCCTGATTCCAAAAATATATAGATATGATATGTTTGGATTAAAAACACGCTCAGAAAGTTAAAACGAAGAGAGGTACAAAAAAGCGTGCTATCCTTCTCAGCGCAACGAATACCCCGCTCTTCTTGTCAATTCCACGGGCACTGCCTTTGACACGGGCGGTGGAGTGACGATGCTACGAGTATACGGTCTTGCTGCGTTGCGTTGCGTTCAGTTTCATTCTGTGAGTTCGACAGCTACTTGACTAAATATTGTATTTTCGCCTTACGCGACTTGTTATATTTAGTCAACTTTTGACTAAATATTTTAACATCGAGGGGGAATCGAAACGAAGGTCGTGGTGTACGTGCGTGTGTGTGTGCGTGTGTGTGTGTGTCTGTGTGTGTGTGTAGAGCGATTCAGACTAAACTACTGGACCGATCTTTATGAAATTTGACATGAGAGTTCCTGGGTATGAAATCCCCGAACGTTTTTTTTCATTTTTTTGATAAATGTCTTTGATGACGTCATATCCGGCTTTTCGTGAAAGTTGAGGCGGCACTGTCACGCCCTCATTTTTCAACCAAATTGGTTCAAATTTTGGTCAAGTAATCTTCGACGAAGCCCGGACTTCGGTAATGCATTTCAGCTTGGTGGCTTAAAAATTAATTAATGACTTTGGTCATTAAAAATCTGAAAATTGTAAAAAAAATAAAAATTTATAAAACGATCCAAATTTACGTTTATCTTATTTTCCATCATTTGCTGATTCCAAAAACATATAAATATGTTATATTCGGATTAAAAACAAGCTCTGAAAATTAAATATATAAAAATTATTATCAAAATTAAATTGTCGAAATCAATTTAAAAACACTTTCATCTTATTCCTTGTCGGTTCCTGATTCCAAAAACATATAGATATGATATGTTTGGATTAAAAACACGCTCAGAAAGTTAAAACAAAGAGAGGTACAGAAAAGCGTGCTATCCTTCTTAGCGCAACTACTACCCCGCTCTTCTTGTCAATTTCACTGCCTTTGCCATGAGCGGTGGACTGACGATGCCACGAGTATACGGTCTTGCTGAAAAATGGCATTGCGTTCAGTTTCATTCTGTGAGTTCGACAGCTACTTGACTAAATATTGTATTTTCGCCTTACGCGACTTGTGTTTCCTTGCATTTGTTGTTGTTTGGTTGGTTGTTGGTGTTGCTGGTAAGTTTGTCGTCGTCGTTGTTGGTGATGTTGTTTTGTTTGTTAGTTACTGTTTTGTCTTTCCTGGTTTTTTTTGCTTTGCTTTATTTTGTTTTATTTTGCTGTGACTGTGTGAGTGTGTGTGTGGCATGTGTGTGTATGTATGTATGTATGTACATATGTATGTATGTATGTATGTGTGTGTGTGTGTGTGTGTGGTGTGTGTGTGTGTTTGTGTGTGTGTATGTGTGCGTGCGTACGTACGTGTATGTGTGTGTGCGTGCGTGTGTGTGTGTGTGTGTGTGTGTGTGTGTGTGTTTGTGTCTGTGTGCATGTGCCAATGTCAGTGTGTGTGTGTGTGTGTGTGTGTGTGGATGTCTGTGTGAGGTAGATATATAGTTTCTGCGCATAGTGTTGTGAAGTGAGAAGAAATCATTGCCTGACAAGTGTTTAATGTATGGCGTTAAACTCCATACTATTACAGATATGTATTATGTTTACACACCAGTGTCTGCAGTTCTATTCTGATTTAAAAGTTTTAGACGCTATATCGTTTCTTAAAGTACATTTCTCCCACTATTTAATTTGAGGTCTCTCGATTTTGACTAATTTCGGCGTGACTTTGATTGACAAACTATTAAAAATGTTCCGGTTTTGTTCAACGTGTTGTTTTGTTTATGAATCTGCTCTTGACAAATAGAAAAATAGACAAATAGAACTGCAAGTAAGCCTAGTACAATACACTGACCGCTTAAAACGCCGAAATCTCAAAGGTGTCCCCTCGGATACAGGAGACCACAACGGGCTGTCAGTATTTGGCAGGCCAGGCCATAATAATGTTTGAACCTTACAAGAAATAGCTTTCTGCTAGTACACTGTAAAAAGCAATTCCAGAAGTAAAGAGCCTGAAAGAGTCTCTGGTTAAAAGTCTGTTCCTTGGTTTTTTGGTTGCATGGTTATTTACTTTAATGGCGACCTGTCCTTAACTAAGCATGAAGTTGACTTCGCGAAGTCTTTTTACTGAAAATTACGCGCCAAAGCTTCAAGCAGCGAACTTCATGAAGCATACTTTGCGAAGTCGACATCGCCAAATTCATATCAGGCATTACTAAGCATGACCATTGAAAACTGTTATTATTTAGTATGTTTTTTAAACAACGTTGTGGATAAAGGTCGCGATTCTTTCTGGGCAATGTAAGGAGGAAGAGGAGGAGGAGAACAAAAACAAGTCGCGTAAGGCGAAAATACAATATTTAGTCAAGTAGCTGTCGAACTCACAGAATGAAACTGAACGCAACGCAACGCAGCAAGACCGTATACTCGTAGCATCGTCACTCCACCGCCCGTGGCAAAGGCAGTGCGGAATCGACAAGAAGAGCGGGGTATTCGTTGCGCTGAGAAGGATAGCACGCTTTTCTGTACCTCTCTTCGTTTTAACTTTCTCAGCGTGTTTTTAATCCAAACATATCATATCTATATGTTTTTGGAATCAGGAACCAACAAGGAATAAGATGAAAGTGTTTTTAAATTGATTTCGAAAAAAAAATTGATAATAATTTTTATATATTTAATTTTCAGAGCTTGTTTTTAATCCGAATATAACATATTTATATGTTTTTGGAATCAGCAAATGATGGAGAATAAGATAAACGTAAATTTGGATCGTTTTAAAAAATATTTTTTTTTTTTACAATTTTCAGATTTTTAATGACCAAAGTCATTAATTAGTTTTTAAGCCACCAAGCTGAAATGCAATACCGAAGTCCGGGCTTCGTCGAAGATTACTTGACCCAAATTTCAACCAATTTGGTTGAAAAATGAGGGCGTGACAGTGCCGCCTCAACTTTCACAAAAAGCCGGATATGACGTCATCAAAGACATTTATCAAAAAAAATGAAAAAACCGTTCGGGGATTTCATACCCAGGAACTCTCATGTCAAATTTAGTAAAGATCGGTCCAGTAGTTTAGTCTGAATCGCTCTACACACACACACACACACACAGACACACAGACACACACACACACACACACACGCACATACACCACGACCCTCGTCTCGATTCCCCCCTCTACGTTAAAATATTTAGTCAAAACTTGACTAAATATAAAAATAAAGAGCAAATGACGTACGGAATGTAGAATAAACAAACGTGACAAAAAGAATCATCACAGACTGAAGTAACTATTTAGTTTTACAAAATTTGAAGTAAACAAGTGCAACAACAACAACAACAACCACAACCACAACCACAACAACAACCACAACCACAACAACAACAACAACAACAACAACAACAACAACAACAACCACAACCACAACAACAACAACAACAACAACCACAACCAAAACAACAACAACGTTAGAAACAAACAAGAACAACGACAGCAAAAGCACCCGCAACACCTGCAGCTGAATTAATAATTATTTTTTGTGTCATGTCAGTGGTACTAGTTACTCGCAAATTAAAGCCGTCAATCCACGTCCAAGTTTTTGAAGCCGCTTTGACGGTTTGAACAGTTTATAACTTTGCACTCTGCTAATTAAAGGGTACACTGACTGGCAAAACACAGATAGAGCTGATGTAAAACGAATAAAGGCAAAAGAAAAGAAAAAAAGAAAGAAAGAGAGAGAGAACGAATGAATGAATTAATTAATGAATGAAGGATTTAATTAGTTAAAAATGACAGGAAGACAATTTTGTACATTTTAGTTTTAACAAAAAATGGTATAGTAGTACAAAACCGTAAAATAACAAAAGAAAACAAGAGAGAGAGAGAGAGAGAGAGAGAGAGAGAGAGAGAGAGAGAGAGAGAGAGAGAGAGAGAGAGAGAGAGAGAGAGAGAGAGAGAGAGAGAGAGAGAGAGAGAGAGAGAGAGAGAGAGAGAGAGAGAGAGAGAGAGAGAGAGAGAGAGAGAGAGAGAGAGAGAGAGAGAGAGAGAGAGAGGGGGAGAGAGAGAGGGAGAGAGAGATACATTGTCACAGAGACAGGGGGACAGACAAAATACACTTAGCACACTCTGCTTCCATACGGTATCTTTTTCTTCTTCTGCGTTCATGGGCTGAAACTCCCACGTTCACTCATAGGATTTAAGTGTTGCGTTTTTATCCCGCCATTCAGGCAGCCATACGCCACTTTCGGGGAAAGCATGCTTGGTATTTTTGTGTTTCTATAACCCACCGAACTCAGACATGGATTACAGGATGTTTTCCGTGCGTACTGGTCTTGGTCTTGTGCTTGCGTGTACACCTTTAACCCACAAGGCGCAGCCGGTCCGGATTCGAACCCACGACCGCTTAGGAGGCTGATGTCTTATCAACTAGGCCACTGCATGTGGCCGTCTTCATAAGGTATAAGAAGGAAAGAAAGAAGGAACTTCAACAGAAATAAACGAAATAAGGAAGGAAAATAAAGTATAGAAAAAGAAAGAACAAAGCAAGGACGGAAGGAAAGAAGGAGAACAATATATAGAAAGAAAGATGAAGGACAGAAAGCAAGCAAGAAAGAAGAGAGAGACAGAGACGAGAGAGAGACAGACACAGACCACGATACCACTCAGTGCGCAACTGCTGCATTTTGATCTTGTGGCGTTATTTTCCGTAATGTCCCGGTGAATATATAATCGGAATCAAATTGTTTGCCTATATAAAAGGCATGCAAATTGTCGATGTTTTGTGTTGTTTTTACATTTAGTCAAGTTTTGACTAAATGTTTTAACATAGAGGGGGAATCGAGACGAGGGTCGTGGTGTGAGTGTGAGTGTGTGTGTGTGTGTGTGTGTGTGTGTGTGTGTGTGTGTGTGGGTGTGTGTGTGTGTGTGTCTGTCTGTGCGTGTGTGTGTGTGCGTGTGTGTGTGTGTGTGTGTGTGTAGAGTGATTTAGACTAAACTACTGGACCTTCTTCTTCTTCTTCAGCGTTCGACGATGGCTGTGTCTAGATTCTTTGGCCCGTGATGTTGACGAAGTGGGCTGTCATTTCCAGGTCCTGAGTGCTGCCCCATAGCTTGGTGTGCAACGATGTCCCTGTGGGCCAGACATGTTTCCTCTCACTGCAGTGGAGTTGGCAGGTCTGCAGGAAGTGGTCCGGTGTCTGGTCCGCCTCTCCACAATGGCACAGGGCCGACTGTCTGATGCCGATCCTTTTTAGGTGGCTGTTTAGTCCACAGTGGCCTGTCCGGAGGCGGAAGACAATGGTCTGCTCATGACGAGTGAGCTGATGGAGGGCATCTTCGTGTGGATTCTTTTTGAAGGTGGATTTTTGCCTGTTTCGGATTAGGGTCCTGGCTTCACTGTAAGTGAGATTAGAGGGTTGCTGCTCAGTTTTGCTGCCCTCCTTTGCCAGCCGATCCGCCACTTCGTTGCACTACTGGACCGATCTTTATGAAATTTTACATGAGAGTTCCTGGGTATGATATCCCCAGACGTTTTTTTAATTTTTTTGATAAATGTCTTTGATGACGTCATATCCGGCTTTTTGTAAAAGTTGAGGCGGTACTGTCACACCCTCATTTTTCAATCAAATTGATTGAAATTTTGGCCAAGCAATTTTCGACGAAGGCCGGACTTTGGTATTGCATTTCATCTTGAGGCTTAAAAAATAATTAATGACTTTGGTCATTAAAAATCTGAAAATTGTAATTAAAATTATTTTTTTATAAAACGATCCAAAACTACGTTCATCTTATTCTTCATCATTTTCTGATTCCAAAAACATAAAAATATGTTATATTCGGATTAAAAACAAGCTCTGAAAAGTTCAAATATAAAAATTATCATTAAAATTAAATTACCGAAATCGATTTAAAAACAATTCCATCTTATTCCTTGTCGGATTAAAAACACGCTCAGAAAGTTCAAACGAAGAGAGGTGCAGAAAAGCGTGCTATGCAGCACAGCGAAACCACTACCGCGCTAAACAGGCTCGCCAGTTTCACTGCGTTTTGCACGAGCAGCGACCGGCACGGTTGGCCTAGTGGTATGGCGTCCGCCCCGTGATCGGGAGGTCGTGGGTTCGAACCCCGGCCGGGTCATACTTAAGACTTTAAAATTGGCAATCTAGTGGCTGCTCCGCCTGGCGTCTGGCATTATGGGGTTAGTGCTGGGACTGGTTGGTCCGGTGTCAGAATAATGTGACTGGGTGAGACATGAAGCCTGTGCTGCGACTTCTGTCTTGTGTGTGGCGCACGTTATATGTCAAAGAAGCACCGCCCTGATATGGCCCTTCGTTGTCGGCTGGGCGTAAAGCAAACAAACAAACAAACAAGTCGCGTAAGGCGAAATTACTACATTTAGTCAAGCTGTGGAACTCACAGAATGAAACTGAACGCACTGCATTTTTTCACAAAGACCGTAGTCCGTAGAAGGCAGTGAAATTGACGAGCCTGTTAAGCGCGGTAGTGGTTCCGCTGTGCTGCACAGCACGCTTTTCTGTATGTCTATTCTTTTTAGCTTACTGAGTTTGTTTTTAATCCAAACATATCATATCTATATGTTTTTGGAATCAGGGACCGACAAGGAATAAGATGAAATTGTTTTAAATTGATTTCGGACAATTAATTTTAATCATAATGTTCATAATTTTAATTTTCAGAGCTTGTTTGTAATCCAAATATAACATATGTAATGTTTTTGGAATCAGAAAATGACGAAGAATAAGATTAAATTGTTTTTGGATCGTTTAAAGGCACAGTAAGCCTCCTGTAAACCATCACAGAGCTCCCCGATCGTCTACATACAGTACAAGCATACTTCCATTTAAACGCTCACCGAACGGGAACATCCTGGCTGCTTTCTGTCGAGCGTGAGAAATTTTCAAAGAATTTATTTTCGTGGACTTGGCCCTTTACAACAATGGCGCCTCGTTTTGGTGCTGGACGGCTGTTATGAATATCCCGGAAATCACGCCCGGACAGTAAGCCTCCCGTAAACCATCACAGATACTGTCAGGCTTTTACAGACAGTACAAACACCCTTCCATTTGAACGCTCACCAAACGGGAACATCCTAGGTGCCCTACGTAAAGAGCGAGCAATTTTTAAAGAATTAATTTTGCAGATTGTCTCGAACACTTTTTGGACCCATCCTGAACTTAGGTCAAAAATGAGTTACTTCCCTTAAACTGGCGATAGCCGTGGATCGATGATTATCAAAATGTTTTTGGACCGTGGTGCGTTTTTGCGCTAGACCTAACTTTTAAAATCTAAATAATAAATTGACAGCTTGTTACACAAACATTCTTTAATCATAAAAGAATTCTTTTTTCATCAAGACAAGATCAGTGCAATTCGAAGTTGTGAAAGTTTGAAAAAAGAAAAGCCCGGAAGCAGGGTCACGCAAGGGTCGTAGCAGACGACGGTTTATGCGGCATATCGCCGTTCCTCTCAACAGTCAAAAGCCATCGCTAGAGTTCTTGTGAACCACAGCCGTTTGTTTCGTGCATAAAAACGTGCTATTGTAGATAAGCTCACATCGAGTCGCATTCAAATGACTAACTGACGACTACATTGTGAAAAAGGGAAACTGGATTACACGGGTTCACGATGGCTCAGGGGTAAGATAAACCACGCAAAAATAAATTCTTTGAAAATTGTTCGCTCTTTACGGAGGGCACCTAGGATGTTCTCAATCGATGAGTGTTTAAATGAAAGGGTGTTTGTACTGTGTGTAAAAGTCTGACCGTATCTGTGATGGTTTACGGGAGGCTTACTGTGCCTTTAATAAAAAAATAATTTTACTTACAAGTTTCCAATATCTAATGACCAAACTCATTCATTAGTTTTTAAGCCACCACGCTGAAATGCAATACCAAAGTCCGGCCTTCGACGAAGATTGCTTGGCCAAAATTTCAACCAATTTGATTGAAAAATGAGGGTGTGACAGTGCCGCCTCAACTTTTATAAAAGGCCAGATATGACGTCATCAAAGGTATTTATCGAAAAAATGAAAAAAAAATCCGGGGATATCATTCCCAGGAACTCTCATGTGAAATTTTATAAAGATCGGTCCAGTATAGTTTAGTCTGAATCGCTCTACACACACACACACACGCACAGACAGACAGACAGACACACACACACACACACACACACACACACACACACACACACCACGACCCTCGTCTTGATTCCCCCTCTATGTTAAAACATTTAGTCAAAACTTGACTAAATGTAAAAAAGACAGATGAGATAGAGAAGGACGAAGAGAACAACAACAACAACAACAACAACAACAACAACAACAACAACAACAACAACAACAACAAAAGCCACAAAGTCGGTTACAATTTAAAAAGAACAGAATCCCGGGAGTCTCCATAAAAAATACCAAATTTATCAAAAGCTAGTATCCTTCATGATTAAACCCCAACTCAATTATAAAAGGTAACTAAAAACAAGAACAAAAACAAAAACACTTACCTTACGACCTTTTTCCAAAGCAAAGAAAACACACAGACACGGCCACGGCCACGGCCAATAAACTCGCTCGCAAAACTCTCCAACAATCTTCAAGTCAGAAAAATCCAGTCCATGAAAAAAAGAAAAATATTAAGCAGGTCTGCAGTAAGCGATGTGTTTATCCTCTAATTGACGCGGGAGGTGTAAGAAATATTTTTTGAAATTTATACGCACGACCTGGAAGAGGTATAATAATTTATAGTAAAAAAAAACGTTGTGTCAGCAATCCATTCACTTTAAAGGCAAATTCCAGAGTTCAAAAACGAACCGTCGCCACAGCTGCTGCGCTCTGTGTGCGAGAACAGAACTCGACGCGAGACAGCGCGTGCGTTTTTATCGCTGTACGTGCGACAGAATAGAGGTCTTGGGATGATGCTAACTGAGCTGGTCAGTTTTTACATTTAGTCAAGTTTTGACTAAATGTTTTAACGTAGAGGGGGGAATCGAGACGAGGGTCGTGGTGTATGTGCGTGTGTGTGTGTGTCTGTCTGTGTGTGTGTGTGTGTGTGTAGAGCGATTCAGACCAAACTACTGGACCGATCTTTATGAAATTTGACATGAGAGTTTCTGGGTATGAAATCCCCGAAAGTTTTTTTCATTTTTTTCATAAATGTATTTGATGACGTCATATCCGGCCGCTTTTCGTGAAAGTTGAGGCGGCACTGTCACGCCCTCATTTTTCAACCAAATTGGTTGAAATTTTGGTCGGGTAATGTTCGACGAAGCCCGGACTTCGGTATTGCATTTCAGCGTGGTGGCTTAAAAATTAATTAATGACTTTGGTCATTAAAAATCAGAAAATTGTAAAAAAAAAAATATTTTTTATAAAACGACCCAAATTTACGTTTATCTTATTCTCCATCATTTGCTGATTCCAAAAACATATAAATATGTTATATTCGGATTAAAAACAAGCTCTGAAAATTAAATATATAAAAATTATTATCAAAATTAAATTTTCCAAATCAACTTAAAAACACTTTCATCTTATTCCTTGTCGGTTCCTGATTCCAAAAACATATAGATATGATATGTTTGGATTAAAAACACGCTCAGAAAGTTAAAACGAAGAGAGGTACAGAAAAGCGTGCTAACCTTCCCAGCGCAACTACTACCCCGCTCTTCTTGTCAATTTCACTGCCTATGCCGTGAGCGGTGGACTGACGATGCTACGAGTATACGGTCTTGCTGCGTTGCATTGCGTTCAGTTTCATTCTGTGAGTTCGACAGCTACTTGACTAAATGTTGTATTTTCGCCTTACGCGACTTGTTACATTTAGTCAAGTGGGGTTTTTACATTAATTTTAGTCAAGTTTTGACTAAATGTTTTAACATAGAGGGGGAATCGAGACGAGGGTCGTCGTGTATGTGTGTGTGTGTGTGTGTGTGTGTGTGTGTGTGTGTGTGTGTGTGTGTGTGTGTGTCTGTCTGTCTGTGCGTGTGTGTGTGTAGAGCGATTCAGACCAAACTACAGGACCGATCTTTATGAAATTTGACATGAGAGTTCCTGGGAATAATATCCCCGGAACGTTTTTTTCTGTTTTTCGAATAAAATACTTTTGATGACGTCATTTCCGGCTTTTTGTAAAAGTTGAGGCGGCACTGTCACACCCTCATTTTTCAATCGAATTGATTGAAATTTTTGTAAAGCAATCTTGTTTAATTTTGTATTGAGGATTCGGCAAATAACAATGACTGGGTGGGTGCAGGGGGACTACGTAGAGTAGGGGCTAAGACCCAAAGTCACTGGTGTGTTTTTTCAACATCTAGCACATCAATTTATCAAGTTGATCATAATGATTGGCATTTCCCAACTAATATTGCAGATAACAAACACATAATAATGGCTTTCTATTTTCGCAGATTTCTTTAGAAAAAGACAACAACAAAAACAAACAAAACAAGTCGCGTAAGGCGAAAATACAACATTTAGTCAAGCTCAGTCGAACTCACAGAATGAAACTGAACGCATTGCATTTTTTTCGCAAGACCGTACACTCGTAGCAGCGTCTGTCCACCGCTCGTGGCAAAGGCAGTGAAATTAACAATCCAGAAAAGCGCGGTAGCGGTTGCGCTGAGGAGGATAGCACGCTTTTCTATATCTCTATTCTTTTTAACTCTCTGAACGTGTTTTTAATCCAAAAATATCATATCTATATGTTTTTGGAATCAGGAACGGACAAGGAATAAGATGAAAATGTTTTTAAGTCGATTTCGGAAATTTAATTTTAATCATAATTTGTATATTTTTAATTTTTAGAGGTTGTTTTTAATCCGAATATAACATATTTATATGTTTTTGGAATCAGAAAATGATAAAAAATACGATAAACGTAATTTTGGATCGTTTTATAAAACAAATAATTTTATTTACAATTTTCAGATTTTTAATGACCAAAGTCATTGATTAATTTTTAAGCCTCCAAGCTGAAATGCAATACCAAAGTCCGGCCTTTGTCGAAGATTGCTTGGCCAAAACTTCAATCAATTTTATTGAAAATCGAGGGTGTGACAGTGCCGCCTCAACTTTTACAAAAAGCCGGATATGACGTCATCAAAGACATTTATCGAAAAACTGAAAAAAACGTCTGGGGATATTATACCCAGGAACTCTCATGAAAAATGTCATAAAGGTCGGTCCAGTAGTTTACTCTAGATCTGAATCGCTCTACACACACAGACACACACACGTACATACACAGACACACACACATACACCACGACCCTCGTCTCGATTCCCCCCTCTATGTTAAAACATTTAGTCAAAACTTAACTAAATGTAACAAAACGAGGAAACAGAGGTAAATAATTGTCGGCGGCGGTGCCTCGGGGGCGGATCAGTTCATGTTATGGGGGGGGGGGGGGGGGGGGGGGGGGGGGGGGGGGGGGGGGTTCCAAAAGTATATTGTGAATATAATGGGTGTGAAGGCGCAAGCCCCCCTCCGAAAATAAATTGAAAACAAGTCGCGTAAGGCGAAATTACTACATTTAGTCAAGCTGTGGAACTCACAGAATGAAACTACACGCACTGCATTTTTTCACAATGACCGTAGTCCGCCGCTAGTGCAAAAGGCAGTGAAAGTGACGAGCCTGTTCAGCGCGGTAGCGGTTGCGCTGCGCTGCAAAGCACGCTTTACTGTACCTCTCTTCGTTTTAACTCTCTGAACGTGTTTTTAATCCAAACATATCATATCTATATGTTTTTGGAATCAGGAACCGACAAGGAATAAGATGAAATTGTTTTTAAAACGATTTAGGAAATTTAATTTTGATCATAATTTTTATATTTTTAATTTTCAGAGCTTGTTTTTAATCCGAATATAACATATCTATATGTTTTTGGAATCAGAACATGATGAAGAATAAAATAAAAGTAATTTTGGATCGTTTTATAAAAAAAAAAATTTAATTAAAGTTTTCAGATTTTTAATGACCAAAGTGATTAATTAATTTTTAAGCCTTCATGCTGAAATGCAATACCGAAGTCCGGCCTTCGTCGAAGATTGCTTGGCCAAAAGTTTAATCAATTTGATTAAAAAATGAAGGTGTGACAGTGCCGCCTCAACTTTTACAAAAAGCCGGATATGACGTCATCAAAGACATTTATCGAAAAACTGAAAAAAACGTCTGGGGATATCATACCCAGGAACTCTCATGTAAAATTTCATAAAGATCGGTCCAGTAGTTTACTCTGAATCGCTCTACACACACACACGCACAGACAGACAGACAGACACACACACACATACACCACGACCCTCGTCTCGATTCCCCCCTCTACGTTAAAACATTTAGTCAAAACTTGACTAAATGTAAAAAGGATGCAAAATGGTGCAATCTGGTGCATTCTGAGGATGATCATTACCAGTTTCAGGCAGCAGATCCAAAAATTGCAAATCAACTCCAAAAAACACCCAAAAAATGTTTTTGGGCTGGGAACCCCCCCCCCCCCCCCCCCCCCCCCCCCCCTGTCCGCCCCTGTGGCTGTGCCTGGTTGATCAAGTTACACGAGTCCTGGAGGTACGTATCGAGTTCTCTCGAGTTCTTTTACTCTTATGTGAAGTCGCCGGATCATTACATTTAGTCAAGTTTTGTTTTCTCTTTGTGTCTGTCTGTGTCTCTCAGTCTGGGCTTTCTCTGTTTCGTTTTACTATAAGGCCCCCCCCCCCCCCCCCCCCCCCCAAAAAAAAAAAAAATAGGTGTGGTTACGGTAAATAGCCAAAAAAAATAGGGTAAGAAGGTAGGCAATCACTTTTTTTTTTTTTAACTTTTTTTTCTAATGTGTACAAATTAAACCTACTTGACAGGGAAATAAGTGTGCGACTCGGGCGCTTTCGCTTTCATTGCGTTTTCTGCACTCGTTTACTTGGTTTTTTGGGGTATTTTTTTTGACAAATGTAATAAAAAGTTATAGGGTCGGCCCCAAAAAATAGGGTAGGTCGGGTTACCGTAACCACACCTATTTTTTTTTTAGGCCTAAGCTTAGTTTGCCAAAAACATGATGAGCTGTCACGAACGATAACCGAAGCAAAGGGAGAACATGCACTCAACAACTTCACTACACTTTTGACGTCTGCCACGCCGCCGCGAGTGCCACGCCGTGGTTACGTTCATTGATTTGGACGAAAACAACTACAATCTGGTTAAGCGCGTGAGTACAATACTGCGACGAGCATCTATATATGCGACAGGCTATTCATTTCATGATGTATCATTGCCACAAGTTGTTACTGTTTAGAAAAAGAGTTGACAGTACATACAAGCGGCAGTCACTAGAAACGCACTGACCCGGCGACGCCAAATCAGTCCAAACTGTCTCTGTTTTGGTAACAATTGATTGGAACGGACTTATTATAACGGTCAAAAACTAAATGGATAGGAAATATCATCAACCTCTGAACTCATGGTTTGTTGACATTTTTGAAATTGTTCAACTTGATGGGATGTCGTCTGCTAACGGTTCAAGGGAGACGACTCAGAAAATGCGAACGGAAAAGCTGACTTTTTCTTCAGTGATTTTGTTCTCTACAGCGATTTGGTCACACGAATTTCAGTTGATTTTACCTTTACATATTTGTGTGTGTGTGTTTGAAATATTTGAACTTTCTATGAAACTTTATTTTCAATGAAGCCTTGAGGAGTTTCGTACGTTTTGTGCGGTATTGCATGCAGAGCTAGCAGTTTATTTGGTTTGATCATAACAACATGGCTGCAAGCCAGCCGATGGATGCAGGTGGTCGCATAAAAGCTGACTCGCTGGAGTCGGATTCTCCGTCACCAACACACAATCGGAAATCGAGGTAGATAAGCGCTTGCTTTGCTAATGGTTCATAATGACGATGTTCTTGGCCAACGGTGCGATGATTGCAGAACGCCAGAAGTTGCAAACACATTATTGTTTTAGTTCATGAATGGTTGTGAAGGCACTGAAGTGGAAGTTGGATTCTTGGTATGGTTTTTATTTCCAACGGGTAACAGAACTGAAATTGACTGTCACCAATGAAAATGGGAAGCAAGGGAGACTTGTAAAGATGTTTTCCTTCTTGTATCAGTTAGATTGTAAACGACCGTACACTCTTCAAAAAAATATGTCCATGGAGAACATATAATATATATGGCAGAAGGGGTCATGTCCACCAAAAGTGGTTGCAGTCCCTGTAGCAGTGAAGGTGCACTTCCTGTAGGCGATTTCCTGTTTATATAGGGAATGCACCCGGGTGCTTATCCTGTAGCGTTGCACCAGTCTCGCTAAGATGCCTCGATCGCTACATCGGTAAAATTTAATCTTTTTCGATCATTTTATTTTTAAAGGATCGAGCTTCGATTCAGTGTTGCAATTTTAAAGTGAAGAAATGAGAAAATCCATCAAGTCCTCCTGTCGAACCACATTTTGGATAATAGATGAATCATGCTTGGAGCAAGATTGCATGATCATGAGTGTCGTAGTCATACTTTCCTGCAGGAAATGCACCCGGATTATCGAATTTAACCCTGTGTACAGGCAAAACGCCTACAGGAATTGCGCCCACAAGGAATGCACCCACTTTTGGTCGACTTGGACCCCTTCTACATAACTTAATTAGCCTAATGGGGTGTACTAGCTTTGACCACTTCTGCCCGTATTGTGAGGTTTTAGCCTGAATGTACAGTGAATCGCAGTTTAATCATCTTACAATTATACACACAAAGGCTCTGCAAAGTGTAGGGACTGCCCCTGAACAGTGAACTCCTGCAGTTTTCATATCTATCACACAATAACTTATAAATAATTAGCATTAACAAAAAAAGAATGAAAACCTAATAGAATGTTTAAGATGTAAATGTGTGCAAACAACAATCAGTCTTTCTATTTTCCAAGGGGAGTCAGTCAGTGATCCTCACTCACTGGCATAGCTGTCGCTGTCAGTGATTGTCTCTAATGTCTCCTTAATTTCTGCTGTCTTTTTTTCTTGCAAAGTCCAATCTGTGTCTGCCTCACTGACTGAAAAGTATACTTAAATACATGTGTACAGGCCGGTGTATGTCAGAATAAGTTTTGTTTCTAACCTTTTTTGAATATTTTAACATTGATGATGTTGAATTGTTATGAGTTCATTCAGGTATATGTTGTGTGTCAACAGCCGCAGAAACTCCAACCAAAGCCGACCCGGCTCTGCCAATCAGAGCAGACCAGGCTCAGCCAACCAGAACAGACCTGGCTCAGCGATGAGTGGAAAACGAGGTCCCCGTCGTGACCAGGATGCATGTATTGGAGAGGAGGTGAAGATCGGCATTCACTTAGCGGTGGAGCGCTTTAAGTTTGATGAAAATAGGAAAGGTGAGAGCGTACATTTGAAATGAACAATTGTTGTGAGCATGTTTGTGTGTGTGTTCGTTTTAAATGAATAGTTCTCTGTATCAAGTTAAGGTCTTCTTAAAAATGGGGTATGCTGATCACCGAAAATGTATCGGTACATGGTGAAGTTAAAAAAATGTGCATTCTCAATACTTCTTCTTCTGCGTTCGATGTTATGGCCGTTAAATCCTCAGTTCGGTGGCTGCCAAGAAGTTCGCAGTCTTCTGTAGATCGGCAGCGGGTCCCCAGAGCTTGGTGCCCAGGCAGGTGTCTTCCGGCCAGTAGTGCTGGCGTGCTGTCTCCAGGTGTGGGCATGTTTGTAGAACGTGCTCAGGGGTTTGTTACTCTGAGCCGCACTCACATTTGGCTGTGTCGCTGAGTCCCAGTCTCTTCAGGTGTTTTTTCAGTCCACAGTAACCAGTGCGTAGACGAAGAATGGTGGTCTGGCTTCTTCTGTCAAGTTTGTTGATTTGGTCTTCCTGTGGGTTGTAGTTGTTGTTCTTAGTCTTCCACACTGTCGGAGGCTTTCGTTTCAATACTAAAACTTGACAGCTTTGTTCCTAATGCCTGCGGCACTGGTACAGTGGAGTCCCCCATTTAAGATCCCCCCGGTTTAAAAACTACCCCCCTTTTAAAACCCTAATGTCTAATATTTTCTGTTAATAATGTCTGAATTTACCTGTTTTAAGACTCACTTAAAAATTTGTATGGGCACAAAAAATACAGACAATAATTTTAACAACAGCAAACTTCACTTTTAAGGCTGCACACAGTCCTTCTTTGAGCCTGAAGACTGAAGTGCCACTTAATGAAGACTTTGCAAAGTCTTTTTACTGAAAATTTAGTGCCAAAGCTTTGTGCAGTGAGCTTCATGAAGTAGACTTGGCGAAGTCAACTCGTCTTTGCCCAGGTTATCAGGCTTTACACTGCTTTGCATTCATTGTTTGTAACTGATTTATGTGATTGCATTTACAATTTCAGAGCTCGAGTTTCCGTCATCGTTTACAGCCACGGAAAGAGCTTATGTCCACAGACTTGTCCAGTCCATGGGTTTCAAGTCTAAAAGCAAAGGGTAAGCTATTCAACGTTGCTAGATAGAACACTTTTTATCTGAACAGTCTGGATAGCATGCAGCACATAGTACTTAAATTCACTGAAAGAAAGAGCCATGTAGATAACAGAAAACAATAATTGATTCCTGCGTGCTGTAAAGTTATGAACAACTGTACTGTGTTGGGTTCAGTTCACATTTTAGTTCTGAAAGAATTGTATTTGTTCAGAAAAGGTGCAAATCGGGTCCTGAACATCTACAAGAAAGAACAGGGCACCCTTGGCTGGTCAGCTGGTTTTCAACTGGCTCGCAACTCACGCCACCAAATCATGGCGCTGCTGCAACGGCTTCCCCTCACTACTCGAGAGAGAGCCGATCTTCAGCCACGCACCCAGAAAATGTCCATCAGCGAAGGTCTGTTGCTTATTTATTCCATACTCCTTACTCAGTTGGTGCCTCAGGTGCCAGAAGGCCATGGTTCTGTATGAATCTCCCTTAATGTTGTCTCTGCTAAAGTACTCACTTTTCGTTCATTGTTTCATCTTCTCTTTATTGTTCACGAGCTGCCAGATATAATTACTTCTGTCCATACAAATCTTCTTTCCACAAACTTTCCCACGTGACATTATTGGTGTGTCACCAGCGAGGGGATGTGTGAAACACAAGAATAGAAGCATCCACATGCCGATAGCTTGGCTCATTAAAAGCAAGGGTAATCACTCGTTCCCAACCCATACAAACCAAAATATCACTTCTGTTTGAACAAACTGTTCACTTACATATGGTGGAACCCCCCACGATAGAACCCTTGTTTTGAGACCACCCTTTAAGTTTTAAGGCCCCTAGTTTTTCAGATGCTCTGTTCGTATAACCTGTAAATTCACCTCCATGTTAACTCATTCGCTGCGCAGCTAAATTTCCCCTGTGTTCCCTGCCAACGCGCGATTTAGAGCCATTTTGAAAAAAATATTAAAAATCAACAACACAAGATAACCTTACATACCTTATGTTTTTGCAAAGTTTGAAACTTACTCTTTTAGAAAATATATGAAACATTTGAAAGTACATACCTTTTGTTGTCTTCATATCCACGCAAAATATCCAATTTGAAGCAAAACAAAAAAACTTTCTACGTCATGGGTTCATCATACACAATGTCATGATCGACACTTGCATTGCCCGAATCATCACCCAAATGATCGTCCATTGGCACAAAATCGTCACCAGAATCTAAAATATCATCTCCACTATCATCATCACTGAGGTCAAGATCAGAACCGTACTGAATAACACGTTCTAGCACTCTTTTCAAGTTACTACGTCTCAGCAGAACGATCCGCCATCTTGGAAAAGTCAAAACACGTGGGTCGCACACCGTCAACAAAATTTTTATTAATCCCAACAATTTAAGGGAAGGAACTGTTTACAGTGAATGGTACCACTGTAGACAGATAGAAGTTCATTGCAGGGGTTGTTTCCCTTGGTCAGCAGGACCGTTTACACCGTTAAAAATTCGTGATATCCGTCGGAACTCAAGTGCCGGCACGCAGCCAACGCTAAACACAGGTGTCGGAATTCCAGTTCCGACGCGCAGCGAATGAGTTAAGACTCCCTCCTTTTTAATGGCCTGATTTTCTGAGATTTTTGGAGGTCTTAAAAGGCAGTTCCCGTCTGTAATCGTATCAGCAATGTCTCCATTATTGCCTGTTGCCGACAGTGACACGAGAGTTCAACAAGACGACAACGGGTCGACTGAACAACGGTGTGCCACAAGTACCACCCAGACGGGGAGAGTCAGACCTCAACCAGTTTCGTCAGACACTCCCAGTCTATCACATGGGACAGGAGGTACTTGCCACCATCAACGGGCATCAAGTCACACTCATTGCTGGCGAGACGGGCTCTGGCAAAACCACACAGGTAAAATGTTTTCATTTCATTTACTTTATAATCCTATTTCTTGGAAATGCGGGTTGCTTCCTCCCAGTGGAAAGCTAGCAGCAGCATGAGTTTCGCAACCCAGATGTGTGAGTGTTCTGGTGTATAATCAGACACCTGCACGGCTATGGCAGACTGATCAAAGTCTTTTACGTGCTATAAGCAGATACCACAAGTTTGTTTTTAGCTGGTATACATTTGAAATTTAAAGAAGTCAAAACTGAGCAAGATATAGGCTTGCTGTTTTTGATTTAGATTATATCTAAAGATTCAGATTTTTTTTCAGAATGAATATTTGACTCACCTGAGAAATCGGTCAATAATAGCATTCTGCAGTGTTCATCTATATGATCATTTAATGGAAGTTTGAAAGGTGAATTCTTGTTTGTTTGTTTGTTCACAGGTTCCTCAGATGATCTTAGATGATTGTCACTCACGCAATCAGCAGTGCCGCATTCTCTGCACCCAGCCTCGCAGAATCGCAGCCCTCAGCATTGCCGAACGAGTGGCTGCTGAAAGAGCGGAAAGGATCGGACAGACAGTCGGCTATCAAATCCGTCTGGAGAGCAAGTAAGATGGAATTCAGACTCTCTTATGCATGCGTTGTGCCCTAAGCATTGTATGGGGTTGATACTACAGTCATACCTGCGACGTGAGGTCCCCCCATTGAAAGGACACCTTCCGTTGTCCCTGTGGTTTGTTTATCTCTAACACAATATACCTGTCATGGCAGACCATTTGCAATTGAGGGACACTTTGGGCTGATCCCAAGGGTGTCTTTTCATTGCAGGTACTATAAGCAGTGTTAATTCTCTTCAGAGTAGAGCGCACTTGCACAGTTTTAATCACAGGCACTTTCAGACCCACCCCTTTTTGACAGTATACTTTTGTTAACCTGCAACCCTTTGCTTTGTGTTCTTAATTCTTTTTTCATCTTCTGAAATGTTCCACCCCTCCCCATAAAATTGCTATTTTTCAATTACTCTATTTATTTTTGTTCTTGACAGGGTGTCTCCAAAAACGCTGTTGACGTTCTGCACAAATGGAGTTCTGCTGAGGACGCTGATGGGAGGCACAGCTTCACTCAACACTGTTACCCATGTCATTGTGGTCAGTATATGGATACAGTTCTAAAACTTCATAACTTTACATTTTTGACTCACATGCGAAGCAAAAGTGAGTCTATGTACTCACCCGAGTCGTCCGTCCGTCCGTCCAGACGTCCGTCCGGAAAACTTTAACGTTGGATATTTCTTGGACACTATTCAGTCTATCAGTACCAAATTTGGCAAGATGGTGTATGATGACAAGGCCCCAAAAAACATACATAGCATCTTGACCTTGCTTCAAGGTCAAGGTCGCAGGGGCCATAAATGTTGCCTAAAAAACAGCTATTTTTTACATTTTTCCCATTTTCTCTGAAGTTTTTGAGATTCAATACCTCACCTATATATGATATATAGGGCAAAGTAAGCCCCATCTTTTGATACCAGTTTGGTTTACCTTGCTTCAAGGTCAAGGTCACAGGAGCTCTTCAAAGTTGGATTGTATACATATTTTGAAGTGACCTTGACCCTGAACTATGGAAGATAACTGTTTCAAACTTAAAAATTATGTTTGGGCACATGTTATGCTTTCATCATGAGACACATTTGGTCACATATGATCAAGGTCAAGGTCACTTTGACCCTTATGAAATGTGACCACAATAAGGTAGTGAACCACTAAAAGTGACCATATCTCATGGTAGAAAGAGCCAATAAGCACCATTGTACTTCCTATGTCTTGAATTAACAGCTTTGTGTTGCATGACCTTGGATGACCTTGACCTTGGGTCAAGGTCACATGTATTTTGGTAGGAAAAATGTGTAAAGCAGTTCTTAGTGTATGATGTCATTGCTAGGTTTAGTTATTTGACCATGTCAAGGTCAAGCATGTGAGTCGTATGGGCTTTGCCCTTCTTGTTTCTTCAAATCTTGTTAAAAATCTTGATCTCCTTTAACTCATTCGGGGCGCGTCTGAATTGTCCCCCGTGTTCCCTCCGAGTGCACGATTTTGACCCATTTAAAAAAATAAAATACAAATCAACAACACAAGATAACCTTACCCACCTTACATTTGTGCAAAGTTTGAAACTTGCTCTTTTAGAAAATATATGAAACATTTGAAAGAACATACCTTTTGTTGTCTTCACATCCAATCAAACTACCTCTTTGAAGCAAAAAAACAAAACAAAAACAATTTCTATGTCATGGGTTCATCATACAAAATGTCATGATCGACACTTTCATTGTCCGAATCATCACCCAAATCATCGTCCATTGGCACAAACTCGTCACCAGAATCTAAAATATCATCTCCACTATCATCATCTCTAAGGTCAAGATCAAAACAGTCCTGAATAACAAGTTCTAGCACTCTTTTCAAGTTAATACGTCTTGTAGCAGAACGATCCGCCATCTTGGAAAAGTCAAAACACGTGGGTCGCACACCGTCAAAAAAATCAAACATTATTCCCAACAATTGAAGGGAAGGACAGACCTGTTTACCAGTACGATTTGGGCGTATTATGTACGCCAAATTATTATCGGTACGCAAATATGCGACACACGCACAAAATACGCATAAGAAAAAGTCTAGAGTACGTTTTCCGGTGTTAGTGTGCTGATTACGGGATGGTACAACTGATACCGGTTTCGGTCGAAGGGAGATAACCATGACAGCAAGTCTTCAGCTGTGGAAACCTTGTTCAGTTGTTGGCACGTGCGATCGTCTGGACAATCGTGGCAAAATGAAGCGGTAAAATGTGTCAGTTTCGGATGACTGTACCAAGTCTAAACAGCAGAAGCAGCAGATTTTCTTGGAGAAATATAAGAAAGAGCCAGGAATTGTGGAGTCTACTATGGGAAAAAGTCATGCACACTGCAAGTATTGTAAATCAGATTTCTCCGTTGCCCATGCTGGGAAATATGACATCGAACGACACTGCATTTCCAAAACTCACCTGGACAAGGTTGCTGCAAAGAAATCCGCTAAAAGCTGCCAAGGAATTATGAAGTTCATTCCCGCAAAGCAAATCCTACCAGAAGAAAAGGCTGTAGTCTGTGCTGAAGCAAGGTTTTCTGAGATGATTGTAAAAATGAACTTGCCACTGTCAACTGCAGATGTTATTTCACGAACTTCATCTTTTCATTATCAACCTGTTTGGAAGACACTGGTTATAATGCTATAAATTGACAGATAAATAAAATTGTTTTATCCCTGTTGTATTGGAAGGAGTTAAATTCTGAAGGTGTTCACAAGACATGCTATTCTTACACAAGCACGTTTGCACCCACGCGTACATTTTCCCTAGCTCATATTGCTTTGCTTGCAAAGTACACCAACTTTTTGAAAAATACACTCAACTTTTTGGGAAAGTACTCTTGCCTCGGGTTTAGGGTAAACAGGTCTGGAAGGAACTGTTTCAGTGATTGGTACCAATGTAGACAGGCAGAAGTTTACTGCAGGGGTTGTTTCCCTTGGTCAGCGGGGCCGTTCACACCGTTAAAAATTCGTTACATAACGTCGGATCGTAACACCCGTTGTCCCGGCAATGCAAACCACAGCTGTCCGATTAGGAAGTTCGATACAACGCGAATGAGTTAAACAGTTAACAGTGATGTGTTGCAGTTGCAGCCGCCAACTGTTATTCTTTTCGGCATAGCATGCTATGTTTTAGGACAAATTGCTATGGTGTTACGCAAAGCTTAGAATTGCTACTCTCAAACGAGTAATCACAAGCATGCAACAGTTCACTCTTTCTTGTCCTGGTACTCATTTCTCATTCTCACTCTGTGTAGTGGTCAGAATTTGTGTCATAAAACATTGTCCACACTGAAAACTGGCACTGCATACACTCTCTATTAGCTCTAAAAATGTAAATTGCTACACTTGAGGTTTTCTTGATGAAACAAGAATTCTTTTATGATTTAAGAATGTTTGTGTAAACAAGCTGTCAATTTATTTTTTAGATTTTAAAAGTTAGGTCTAGCGCCAAAATGCACCGTCCGATTGTCTGATCAGACAATCCGCAAAATCTTTGGAAACTGCTCGCTCTTTACGTAGGGCACCTAGGATGTTCTCAAGCGGTGAGTGTTTAAACAAAGGGGTGTTTGTACTGTGTGTAAAAGCCTGACAGTATCTGTGATGGTTTACGGGAGGCGTACTGTGCCTTTAATTCATTTAGTGTAAGTCCAACTAGCTGGCTATCATAGCTACCTTTTCTCATGTCTATCATTGTTTTGAACCTTCAAGGACAGGACTTTACCTCAGTTCCTATCACAACTGCAAATAGTTGCATTATAAAGTTAAATGTAAAAACAAAAAATAGGTCGTATCATGAAGGGATCATAAAGTGGCGTTTTTCCCCATTAGGCCTATATTACTGTCAGTCTTCGATCCAGCATGACGCAGGCATTTCGTTTGATGCCACCCACAATTTGTGATCTATAACTTTTGTTGATATTGTGTATTGTGTCGCAGGATGAAGTCCATGAGCGTGACCGGTTCAGCGACTTTCTCCTGTTGTGTCTGAAGGAGGCCCTGCCCAGGTTCAAACACCTCAAGTTGGTGCTGATGAGTGCTGCGCTCAACATACAGCTCTTCACCGCCTACTTTAATGGCTGCCCTGTTGTTAAAGGTAGCACAATTGATGAGAGTGGTGGTGTTTGGTGTAGAGAAGGCTTGTTTATTTGTCTGGGTATGGCTGCAGGCATATATTTTGTGTTTATAAAGCCCTATCCATCCCTCCCCCCTTCTTCTGGAGAGAAACTATGCCACATTTGCATCTTCCAACTAATACTAGTCATTTTTAGTATTTGAGTCTTTCTGTACAGTACCCACATCATACATGGCCTGAAAGCTCTTTTTTCCTTGCAGTTCCAGGAACGACGTTTAATGTGGAGGAGTATTTCCTAGAGGATGTTCTCAAATGGTGAGTCTAATTTCTAAACTTGTATCTTGCTTCTATCCCATAAATTGTTAGATTAGAGTGGATCTGGATTTGATGAAGTTGCAAGGGTTTCTTTTGTGGTTATGCTGTGTTTGGTTGAGTTTGAAACTTTGCCATTGCCTATAATATTGGAGTCTGTGATCAGCAACTGTTGGAGTCTTTACAAACACATTAGTGTTATTGCTGGTGAACTGTAAAAATAAATAATGAGACTGAGACTCTCAGTGAGATTGAGTGTCAACAATTCTGGTCAAATTCACGCACAAGCAAAGATCTCTGTGTGTGTGTGTGTGTGTTTGCATGTGCGCTCAAATGCATGTGTCAAAGTTGATGATATTACAGTTTGATTTGTCTTTCTGTTTCAGGACCAACCATTCTAACAAGATCATGGAAAAACTCAAGAAAGACCAAAAAAATGGTAGGTAAAAGGGGGATTCACAGTCTTTTTTCAACATTTTCAAGAGCGTGAGAATGAAGATGACGGTAAATAAATTGTGTTGACTGTGTCCAATTGGCAAGGAATCAAGATAACTTTCAAAATAAGAAGTAGTTATTTCCTTGTAAATCTAGCAAATGGACCCCCCTCCCCACCCCCTTTTCAAGACCTTTAAAAATAAATCATGTCTTAAAAAGGAGGAAGTCTTAGAATTGGGGTAAGTTTACAGAGGTTCTGAATAGAAAATCAGAAAACAGGGTCTTAAAAGGGAGGGAGTCTTAAATTGGGGGTCTTAAAATGTGGGTTCCACTGTATAAATTGTAGTTGTTTTTTCATTGCAGCTGTCAGACAGCAGGAACAGTTGACAGAGTGGTGTTCACGACAGCTGACACTGACTGAAACCAGTAACACCACCTCTGACGTCAACACTGACGATGGTGTGGCTGATCTGGAAACCACCGAGGTAATTATTAGAAACCACCAAGGTAATTAGTGGATGGTGTGACGATGAAAGTCGGTGGAGGAAGTGAAATAGGGACAGGAGAAAAGCGGAGAACATTAGTCTGTGAGTTTGAAGATAAGTTGGGGTGGAATCATGGAACGAAACAAAAACAGGAAGAAAGGGGAGAGCATGTTTGTTGTGTCAGTTTGAAGATAGTTTATGTTTGCAATCATCATCTGCAGCACACAGAAACTATCCTGCAATCCATGTCAGAGTTCGGTGGGTTATAGAAACACGAAAATACCAAGCATGCTTCCCTCAAAAGCGGCGTTTTGGCTGTATAATTGGCAGGTTAAAAATGGTCATTCACGTAAAAACCCACTCCTTCAAAAAACACAAGTGTATACTAGGGAGTTTCAGCCCATGAATGCAGAAGAAGAATATGTATACAGTTCATTGAGCAACAGTTTTAAGAAGCAGCTGGAATAGAACAAACCAGGTGTTCATATTGGTGCACAACAGTCTTACAATGTAGAGAATAACAATTTCAGTCCAATGATGCTGTATGCCTTTGCATGATTTTGTCACAGTTTGGTGAAGAGAAGGAAGAACTGGGCCCAGAGTTGAAAGCCAAGCTGGACGAACTGCTGACCGCTGTGTGGCTGACGGGTCAGGACGACGCCTTTCACCAAATCTTTCACCTCATCATGAGTGAAAACGTCTCAGGTAGGGTTCTATTTAGTGTCTGGGCATTTGAACGCGCATGCAAATGACATTTTTCTGGTCTACTTTGTGGTGAGGGCTGGGGAAATTTACAGCTTGATAAAATTATGTGAAACAAGCAAGTTTACTGATTGGTAGGTCATTTGATTGAGTGATTGATAGATTAATGGATTGATCAATTGATTGGTTGGCTTGCGTATTCGTTTATTTATTCCCAGTCCTTTTGCAATATAGTTAACTTTAACATTGTTTGTTGTGTTAAAACTTCCTGTAGTAAATGGCGTTGAATGTTTGAGTGTGGGTCACTGTCTGTTAATGTTACAGTTCAGTTCAGTTCAGTTCTGTTCCGTTCCGTTCAATACTGTTCAGTTCACTTCACTTCAAAACAACTCAGGTTCAGTTTAATTCAATTCAATTCATACCAACTTTATTATCTAAAGTTTTGAACAAACAGAAATTTGCCTTTTGGCTCGTATACAAGACGAGCCACGGGTTGACAACAGAGTTGTGCCTCCTAATAATGATAATAATGCATTATATTTCTAAAGCGCAATGGTTAAACCTTGCTCAAAGGGCTAGCTGTACAATCATTGTGGAAATAACAACACAACATTATTTCAGGTACACCAAAGTGATTTTTGAAGTTAGGATATTATTTTCAAAGTTAGTATTTTCTGATAGATCTTTTTATTCTGATTTCAATGGTACCAAAATCATTTGTGTATGTCAATTAGAACCAAAGTTATGATTTTTTAATCATTTAATTTTAGCGCGCGCTTTTAGGACACTTTACAAATTAGCAAATTAGGCAACTTTGAAGGACAACACTAAAGCAACCAAATGCATGATTTGTGTCAATTTCACTTTTATTACTTCTACTGAAAACATACAACAAGCCTAATTTTTTTGCAACGGACCTGATGTCAGGAAATGTATGAAATCATCTCTCAAAAACTGCAAAACATGCGATTATACTAGGGATTTAACAGATACACAGCATAACGCACAATATGCTACTTTGGCATTTTTCATAACTTCTGTTCTAATTCACCTACAAAAACGGTTTTGGTATCATTGGAATCAGCATTAAACACTGAACTCAACTAAAGTACTTAAAAGACTTGAAAACATGAAATATGTTTTTGTATTTATTACATAATACATTTTGTAATAGCGACATAACGTTAGATCATTCCTCACCACAGTAGTTGTTGCCATTCATGTTGGATTGTTACACAGGATAATGTGACAGGCTAACAGTTTATTTAATGAACATTTTCTTGCTCAAAAGTTCTGCTTTCTTCATGTTTTGATCCCCAAAAAAAAAAAAAAAAAAATTTGAGTCTCCCCCCCCCCCCCCCCCTTCCTGAGAAAAAAATCAAATCCCTTAGGCTGTATAGTGTATCTAATCTCCTACAAAGTCAAAGGTTGGTCATTCTGTCTCCATCCTAGGCCTACATCTCAGGGATGGTCTCAGCAACAGCAGTAGGCCTACTCTGCTGTCCGCTTGCCGGCAGATGGAAAATTTGCGAAGGTCACGTGACCATTAAACAAGAGGCGAAGCCATCAAGGCTCACGTAATAAATCGACAAACAGTAACACAAACTCAATCACACACACACACACACACACACACACACACACACACACACACACACACACACACACAGAAAGAGCATAGGTGAAACTGTGCAAGAAAGCGAGACACTAGATCTAGATCTGTCTGTCTCAGTGTCTGCATGTAGCCTACTTACAAGGACACGACTGCCAACTAGTCTCGGCGCGCTCAAAATAATAATGACCGAGACTGTCAGTACTTCCTTCGCGTGACGTCTAACCCTCTTACGTCATAATGTGACGTCAATGTAATGTGACGTCTTCAAATGTTAGAGTTTCTACCACAGACATACACACGCACAGACGCACGCACGCACGCACGCACGCACAGACAGACAAAGTTACGATCGCATAGGCTACACTTACGTGAGCCAAAAATGACATTTTTGGCAACATATAGATGCAATACTCAAGTAAAAAGTTGCGTAAACAATAATACAACATATTCCCTACAAAAGCAATGTAAAGTTACGCTGCATAGTGTAAAGGAAGTTAATTCACAAGTGAACTTTACCACCCTACCCCAGCTCGCTTTTCATCGATCTCTTCAGGCAGACAACCACCATTTTCAAAGACAAAATATACGAACAAAGTGTTTGTTTTGGGGCAAAATAACAACGCAAACAAACAAAATATAAGTTCAATCTGACCAACAAGCATCTCCCATGTGAATGGGGATGAACAACTGGGCGGATCGCTGCATTGTTGTGGTGACGGGTCACGCTCGGTCACTTCGCCGCAGGCAGCCATTGTGGTCATTGACCCGACGTGAAAACGTTCACACTTCACATCTTTGATCGGGCTACACGTCGCGTGAGTGTCGAAACAAGTTAAACAAACTTGACAGTTTTGAAGAAAAAGGTGCGTTCTTTCACATGGTGGGCTCCTTTCGATGGTATTTTCAACAAATCAAGTAGAAAAAACGCGTAGTAGTTTTCATTCACAGATTTTACTTGTAAAGCGCGCGAGTATGGATCAATGAATTATACGGAAATGAGGCTCACAACCTCCTCTTTCATTCATTGGTGGTTATTTTAAGATTTGATGATCTCACCCGATGCACTTTGGAGAGAAGTGAACCTACCCATCGTAAAATTGACCGGCCCAACCGCGGGAGCCATCTTCGCTGCGGCACACACATCACTTTTTCAAACTACGATTTCCCCAATTTCTAAGCTATCAAACTAATAAAGAATAGAACAGAATAAAAGACAAAAGAATAAACTTTCACCCAGTATAAATTTTATTTCATCCATCGCCATACACACAGAGAAAATAGAGGAGAAAGATAGGGTAAAATTGGGGAAATTCCACTCAGCGGACAGCTGATTGACTGACTTTGGTGTACCTGATTATTTACAGTGTAATCGCAACCATATCAATGAATAGCACATTGCACTATAATACTTTGTAACAAACACACACACATACTTTAAAATGGATCAGCTGACACAATTAGTCATACCCGAGGCTGGAACATCAAGAGCACACAAAATCCATAGTCTCCTGAAACTGACAGATGCCTCAGCTGACACAGCAAACTAAAATCACTCAACCTGCATGTGTTTCAGTGGACTACATTCACTCGGCCACAAGCGTCACCCCCCTAATGGTGGCGGCAGGCAGGGGTTTCCCGGCAGTGGCCGAGCAGCTCCTGGCCTTGGGAGCCAACCCCAACCTGCGGTCCTCCAACGGCTGGACAGCGCTGGATTGGGCCAAACGCTTCATCCAGGGTGACGTGGTCGAGCTTTTGGAGGCGCACGTGTGAGTACAGTTCTTTTTTTACTTTTTCTGTATTGCATTTTCAGGCTGGAAGTAATACACAGCTTTTCGTGGAAGCTGCAACACGACTTGGCAGAGAAGAGATTCAGTGTAAAATAAACTACAATCCAGACCTACTGGCTGTTGAGGCAAATTAAGGAATTAATAAATCCAAACACAAAGAGACTGTCAATGTTCCAAAATTCAGAATAAAAAACCAAGAAAGGTAGGTGTTGGAACGTTTGTTATTGATAAAACAATACGTTACATTCACAAATATATCGACCCAACGGTCTAGTGCACAGAGTAACAAGACCTTAGCTAAGTTCTCGTTACTCATTGTTTGTCTGTGCACTTAAAAGACCGTTGGGTCGATATATTTGTGAATGTAACGTATCGTTTTGTCAATAACAAACGTTCCAACAACCTACCTTTCTTGTTTTTTTTTTAACAAGGAATTAATAATGATAATAATCGAACATTTATATAGCGCTTACCCACTAGTATATGTTACATTTTGTGACCTTCATTGAATTTTTTTCTGTCTACGCCAGAGCTACCCTGGATTCTAGCACCGCAGAGAACGATACCACCGAAGACTTACTGCTTGTCTCCCCTGAAAATCGGGAGCTACTGTCGCTGTACCAGCAAAGTTTTGATGATGACAAAGTTGACATCAGCTTGGTGACGGAACTGATCCTTAAGATTCACACCACGCAACCAGAGGGAGCCATGCTGATCTTTCTGCCTGGCTACGATGATATTGTGGCCACCTCCAATGCTATCAGCACCTTGGGTCAATTAGACAGGTAAGAGTGTTTTCAATCTAAAAAGTATGTCAATTTGAACACGGTCTTCTTCTTCTTTGTACATGGGTTGAAACTCCCATAATTTTTTTCGTGTATGACCGTTTTTACCCTGCCATTCAGGCAGCCATAAGTACTGGGGAAGCATGCTGGGTATTTCTGTGGTTCTGTAACCCACCAAACTGACATGGATTACAGGATCTTTTCCGTGTGCACTTAGCATTTGCTTTTCTCGTTTTATTTGTGAGCATCTAAGCTTACAAAACCTGCCACACTTACACACATTGTAAAAGAATCAGATCTCAGGTTTCTTGGTCAAACTGATACTCTTTCGAGAACAAAAATTGAAGAAAGTACGTGTGAGGCTGTGTGCCACATTTACCTGTGAAGTTTCCTGACAGCGTTGTGAAATGTGTGTGTCTTCAGGTGCAAGGTGTTTGTGCTCCACTCAGCCATGCAGTCAGCAGACCAGAAGAAAGTCTTCAGCAACTATCCACGCTTCCGCAAAGTTGTAAGTCAGCCTTGAAAGACACTTTCACTCTTGGCATTTATTTGCATACACTTTCTTTGTAGCATGTGGCAATGCAATTTTTAAGTCTGAAGAATCTCTTGGGGGGGGGGGGGGGGGGGGGGGGGTGGGCTGGTTTTCTCATGGCTATGTGTGAACTTTTGATTTTGGCATTATACTCAGGACTGTATGCCTGTGACTGCTCGAATGTGCAGAAGTTGTGAGACAGTACAAATAACTTATATATATATGGGTCTGTAATTGGTTTTGAAAAATTAACCGTGTTAGAAGATTCTGAAAGGTACTTACTTAAGTCAGTACATACTTAAATATAAACTCTCTCCCATTGTTCTAAATGGGCCTGTAATTGTTTTTTTGAAAAATTAGCTGTGTTAAAAATATTCTAAAAGGTACTTACTTCAGTCAGTCAGCTCACGTGTATTTGCTTCATCATATTTCTTTCAAACCACTTCCTATACATTTCAGATCCTGGCAACAAATATAGCAGAGACCAGCATCACGATTAATGATGTTGTGTATGTCATCGACTGTGGAAAAGTCAAGGAGGTATGAACTCACTGAGAGGGGTCTTAAATGGGGTTCTGAGTAAATTTCTGTAATAACACCTTTTGAAGGCACCTTGCATTTTGAACAGATTTATACAGCCTCTCTTGCCTTCTTGTTATTTAAAATGCACCAGTTCTCTATCTTTGTTTTGCAATGAATTCATATGCTTGAAATGACATATGTTCAGAGCATAATCTACCATGTGTGCTTTTGTAGTTGCCAGAAGGTTTTGTATACATTTCATGAACAGAATCAAAAACAAGAATGTTATGTTATTGTAACGTTGAATTTATGACAAAACAAAACGTTACATTCACAGTACTGCGACCCAGCGGTCTTTGAAGTGGACATGCAGACAGACAAACAGTTTATGATACAGATGACAAACTTATTTGAGAAATTGTCCAAGAAACTCACTCAGAAGACACCAACTGGGAATCAACATTTCATGAATAGAGTCTTTATTTTAAGGTTTTTGTTCGTGCTTTTGCAGAAAACTTTCTGTGCACTTACACAAGTGTCGTCTCTCAAGAGCAACTGGATTTCAAAGGCCAGCGCCCTTCAGCGAAAAGGGAGGTAAGTGTTGGCTTTCTGGCAGTCAAGTTATGTCCTGTTTTTCCAGTAAAAGTGCAAGCATGGGTGGGGCAAGGGTACGGTCGAAACCACTTTTCAAGACCTCTAAAGTTCTTAAAAAAATGAGGTCTTATAGGGAGACTTTTAAGATACAGTGTACACACTTTTTACAGTTTTTATGAACAGAAAAACTGAAGAAACAACAACGGGGACGTATTGGACTGTACTAGACTGGAAAAGTTTGGCGGGGAGTGGGGGGAAGGGACAGGGATAGCATGTGTAATGATTTCTGGAGTTTTGTGTTGTGAATCAGCTAACTCTTCCTTTTCTCGTTGACAGGGCTGGCAGGTGCAGGACAGGTGTGTGCTATCACCTGTTCAGTCGTGCTCGTTACGCCTGCATGCAGGACTACCAGCAGCCAGAGATACTGAGACTGCAGTTGCATGTGGGTTCTGATGAACTTTTGTGTTGCATTGAGAGAGCAAATAAAGAGATAGAGAGACAGACAGACAGACATACAGACACTAGCACTCTGAGTTTAAGGCTAACATCAACTCATTCTGCCAGCAGCCAGAGATGCTGAGACTGCAGCTACATGTGGGTTTGGAAGAGCATTTGCATTGCATTAAGAAAGCAAACGAAGAGAAAGAGACACTGACACATTGAGTTTAGGCTACCAGCCCCTTTTGGAGAGAAAGGGAGAAATAAAGACAGAATGGGTTGTTTTCTTTGAATGGGCAGACCAGTTTTTAGTTTGGCATACACCTGTGTTTGGCTGAGTAGTATTAAAGTTACTTGTATCACTTTGTAACCATCAAATTTGAATGGTAACAGAAGAAAAAGAACAGACACTTGTGAAAACTATAACTATTTTCACACTCTCTGAGCATTATCAATTATGTCTACGGCACCTTCCAGATCTACTGTGTATCTAACATAAACTTGAATGAAACGTTATTAAAAAAATATAATCATTAAGTAGCGCTGTGAAATGAGGTTCATATCTCAACAAAAAACATGCTAAGAAAGTAGACTATGGCAAGATTTCATGTACATGTACCATGCATTTGTGGAAGAGGAGTGATTGTGGATTATATTCATAGCAAACTTGTGTAGATCATGACAAAATGTTTGTCATAGAAACGTCAATGAATTTTGTACACAATTTTTATTTTGCCAGGAATTGTGTCTGCACACCAAGCTGCTCTCTGCACCCACAATGACCATAGCTGAGTTCCTTGGACGTTGTCCACAGGCCCCACCTTTCCTCATCTTGCGCAATGCTGTGGCTTACCTCAAGGTCAGTTCATCTCAGGGTTCCGAAAGCCCCCCCACCCGCCTTACTCTTTCCCTAAAGGAGAGATCCAAAATACCCTTTTAAATGCTAAATTTCAACGTCTCTTGAGTCCGTCTTAGAGCTGGATCTGAGGTGGTTTTTTTTTCCCTGGTTCCGGAAGCCCCTCCCACCCATCAATGTACCTTTTCTCTCAAGGAGAAACCCAAAATACCCCTTTTAAATGCTAAATTTCAACATTTGCAGGACCTTGATTACCTCAAGTTAAATCCGTCTCAGGGCTGGACCTGAGGGGGGGTTCCTGGGTTCCGTGAGGGCGACGAATGACGTCGTATGGGTTGTGAAAGAGGGAATACTCTTGCTTTTAGTGAGGTTAGCTTTGTACACATCGTCCTTGTCCACATGTTCTAGACACACCCCTAGCTAGTTACTGGCCTGTAATGTCACGTGGGAAAGTTTGAATCGCTAAACGCCAGAGTGCTCACTCTTTCACAACCCATACAAACCTGGCCGAGTTATTTCAAACGTTGTCTAATGTATGGATTGTTGTGATCAGCAAATGGATGCGCTTGATGAATGGGAGGAGCTAACAGAGCTGGGCCATCACCTGACAGACCTGCCTGTGGAGCCTCGCCTGGGCAAAATGGTGCTGCATGCTGTGGTGCTCAAATGTCTCGACCCCATTCTCACCATTGTCTGCGCCCTCGCATACAAAGATCCGTGTGAGTTGATCTTGGATGCTCTGTGTGTGTGTGTGTGTTCGGGGGTGGGGGAGTGTGTGTGTGTGTGGGGGGGGGTGTGTGGGCGGGGGGGGGGGGGGGGGTGTGTGTGTGTGTGTGTGTGTGTGTGTATACAGTTATATGTGAGATGGTGGCATTCTTCTGTTATTTTACCATGTGAAATTAAATGTTTGGCTCTACATTGTACTTGTCTAACTCTAAACTTATCAACTTGCAATCTCTGATATGTAAACGTTGACAGAAAACTTTGTTTAGCACATCATGACTCTTAGTTCTTCACCTGCTCTTACATAAAATCAGAAAGGGAAATGTGTGTGAAAACACAAGACATCAGTGAGCGAGTGTCATGTTTAACTGAGTAGTCTCATAGCACCAGGAAGAATAGTACATGTTTGGAACAAGCGGTTTGCCTCTGCTTTAATATCATTGTGATGTTTTCAAAAATGTTGTTTCAGTCATCTTGCCAGCCCAGCCATCACAGAGGCGAGCAGCCAATATGGCACGCAGGAAGTTTGCTGCTGGCACGTTCAGCGATCATATGGCCCTTCTCAGGGCTTTCCAGGTAAAGCACTTTTGCAGTAAGCCCCTAAAGTATGCTGTGCATTGTCTTTAGTGTTGCTGAGATCAGTGCCAGTTGTAATGTATTTTGTACATGTATCATCGTTGTTTCTCATTTCTTCGTATTCCTCTGAAATCATAACTGTTAGCAGCGTTGATCTTATCACCCTGTTCTTTTCCTAAGCCTCTCTATTTGCCTCACAATTTTACCAATACAAAAACTTGCCCTTCTGACTCCATCATTATCATCTTTATTATCATAATTAATAAAGTCATCAACGTCTGTGTCGCTGTCATTTTTCAATTACTTTCTGTTTGTAGATGTGGCAGAAGGCCAGAACTGAAGGATGGGAGAAGTCTTTCTGTGAGAAGAACTTTCTCTCTGCTGCCTGCATGGAGATGGTGGTGGGGATGAGGTCAGTTGTTTGCTACAATTAGAGAGAAAAGCATCAAATGTCATTCCATACTCACAGGGCTGCCAACTGCTATGCTTTCAGCGTAGCATGCTACGATTTAAAAGCAATGGCTATGCCAAACTTAAGGTTGCTACTATTAAACAAATAATCTCAAGCATGCAACAGTTCCCTCTATTTTCGTGAGTCTTGGTACTCTTTCTGCTTCCCACTCCGAGTAGCGGTCACAACATGGGTCATAAAACATTGTCTACACTGAAAAGTGGCATTGCAGATACTCTCTCAGGGGCATTTTATGCACCTGCATTCAATTGAAACTTTATTTAAAATGTCTATTCTTGTGTCAGAAGGCATTAATGCGGATATGGGAATAGTCATTTAAGAAAATACTACACTTAAACACCATTTGGTACGCTGAAAATTCAAAACAAATCTAAATTTGAGGCTTCACATGGGTTCGCAGGTTTGTACTCTGATAGTAACTTCTGGACTCGGTTACTTGTTTAGATTATACAGCATGAGGGTGAGTCGCGTAAGCATTTGCTTTTCTTGTGTATGGTATAACGCCAGTAATAAGTTGTAACTGAATAAAAAAGCTGAACATCTTTTGCTTTGGTAGAGCACAACTTCTGGGTCAGCTGAGAGCCAGTGGGTTTGTGCGAGCGAGAGGAGGGGGAGACATCAGGGATCTCAACACCAACTCAGAGAACTGGGCAGTGGTCAAGGCGGCGCTGTGTGCCGGAATGTTTCCCAACCTCCTGTTTGTCGACAGGAAGAAGTGCGACCTTGTCACGCAGTGAGTCCACATTTGTAAATTTTTCAGTTTTTATTTAAATTTTATTTTTTGAGATTTTTAGAGTGATTTTTAAGATGAATAGATGATTATCCGAAATAACTCCGTCGGGTTTGTATATGTTGTGGAAGAGTGAATACCCTTGCCAGACCCTCGGACAAAATTGGAGGGGCTAATCTAAGCTTTAATACCACCAACAATCCATGCTAGTTTATATGGTCCCACCCTGGGCCAACCTGTAGTTTTGATGTGAGAGTAATAAATTCTCTAAGAATATTGACAGTAGAACCCCCCCCCCCCCCCCCCCCCCTTTTAACACCCCACAATCTAAGACTTCCCCCATCTTAACCCCTTCACTGTCACAGTATAACAGCATTTTGGTATTGCTGTGCGCCAGGGCAAATTTCGCTTTCTTCGGTAGGTTCACTAATCTGTTCACTGCTCAATCATTTATTGAGATATCTCTTAGATCTTTGGCATGTGGTTTGCTTACACCCTTGGCTATTATGTGATAACATGATCATTGGACTTTGTTTGTGATTGTTATAGTAAAAATCGATATAATGACCATTTTTGTCAAAAATTACAGTTTCCAAACTTTCACACACACACTGCAGCACGTAAAACCGCAGAAAACACAGCTAAAACTGGTGTCAAACATCAGGTACTCACATTACAGCCCATAACAGTATTCTTCTGTGTGGTAATCCATAAATCACTTCTTGTAGAGCTTCCAGAACACTGTATCATTTGAAAACAGGTCTACGAGTTGATGTCTGACTTTCGGCCGCCATTTTGAATCTTATAGATCGGAAAAAACTTCTAAAAATGGTTTTACCACATGGTACTAACTTATCTGAACGGTCAATGGGAAAGGGAACTGTGTTTAAACCCCTACAAGAAGTTGGACAGTGGTTACCTCCCATTTAGTTTTCACAAATGTCCTGAAAAGTGCTGATGTGAATGCCACGTACCTAGTACGTGCATGGGCGTATGACAAACCAAACATGACCACGTACCTAGTACGTGCTGGGCAGTGAAGGTGTTAAGACCTTATTTTTTTCAGATTTTATGTTCACAACCTCTGTAAATCTACCTACATTTTAAGACTACCTCATTTTTGACTCCCCTGAGGATGGAAGGGGTGGGGTGTTCCACTGTAATGGACATGACCAAGGGGAGTCGTATAAGCATTTGCTTTTCTTGTTAGGACCTGATTTTCTCAAATATTTGGAGGTCTTAAAACGAAGGTTTCACCGTAACATCTTTTCCATGTAGCCTATTTCTCTATCCCACAGGAGAGAGTCGAAGGTTCGATTCCACCAAGGGTCTGTTCTGAGTGTGGCACCGACCTCCGCTAGCCTGAACTGCCAATCGCTGATCATGTCCATCCTACAGCTGCCCTGTGATTGGCTGGTGTACGAGGAGATGACCCGCATGGAGCGACTGGCCATGGTCAAGTGCTGCACCCTGGTGTCGCCCATCACCGTCGTCATATTCGCCGGACGCTCCAAGCTGCCGTCTGACGCTTTGAAAGTGGCTGACAACACGCAGGAGGGTGAGAGAAAACTTTTTTTTGTAACTTTGGTTTGATCATGTTCCGTGCATGATAAGAAAAACAACTACACTTGCATGCACGCACACAAGCTCGCACACATGCTTGCATGCATGCAGGCACACACACACAGATACACACACATAGAGACACACACACATACACACACACACACACACACACACACACACACACACAAACATATTCTGTTCACATGTTTGAATAGAGGCTTGCTTATTTTGTTGAGTTTTGAGTGAGGTCACATGAATTGGTTGGAACCAACATGAAAAAAACATTGAAAAAACATGGTTACTATCCAGTAGCCCAGAAAGTGAATCTTTGGTTAACAGTCTTTATTAGTAAATATATTTTAAAATAACCTGTCCTGTACCAATTTCCTTCCTGTATGTGCCTTTAATTTTGTATTGTTTAGGAGATGAAGGAGGGGAGTTAGGAGAACAAAGCGACAGTGAGGGAGAGGAGAAGAGTGAAGCCAAGAAAACACAGCTTCAACTGGATGACTGGCTGACCTTCAGTGTGGATTCTGACGTAAGGATGGCTATATTATTCTGTCATTATTAACCTGTAAGCTTGTGTTGAGATGGGTGTGTTTGTTTGTAGCGTGGCTTTGTTTGCACGTTTTATTTTGTTTTTCTTTTGAAGGTAAGAGATGCAGAAGTTCACAAATTTTCATTAGCCTAACCAGCAAGAGCATGACTTTGTATTCAGTAGCCCCCCAAACTTTCCACTAGCCCATAACTTGTTCAATGTTTTCCCCCGAGAAAAACGGTTTTTCAAGGCTTAACACGAAGCAAGCAAACGAGAAGAAGATTTAGGCTTAACACCAAGTTTTAGTCCAACCTGTCAATTAAGTCGGCAAAAAGAGAAGTAATTGAGAAGTTATTTAGGAACATAGATATATTTTGCAGTTATATTTTGCAATAACACTGAAGTGAACAGCAGTACAGTTGAAAACTGGAAACTGTATTTTCAGAAGGTCATTGCCGCTTGCCCAATAGATACGTGATTGACGATTTTTAATCGCCCATCAAGATTTCTACTTCCCATGGGCAAATGTATTTTCACATCCTTTTGTGTGTGTGTGTGTGTGCACGCTGTTGCTATTGTACATCGCCGTGAGCTCTAGTAAGAAGGGGCGATTAATAAGTGTTCTATTATTATCCTTGAAAGAAGAATGTGAGTGAAAGTAAACGCATGATCTTTTTGTGCTTTAACAATTATATTTACTTTCACTAATTTCTCACTAACTGTGACAAAACTTGCAGGCTGCTCACCTTGCGTTACAACTGCGGCAGAAGTGGCACGCCCTCTTCCTGCGGCGTATGAGAGCTCCGTCCAAGCCTTGGTCACAGAGTGATGAGGTGGGTGCAGGCGTACTGATGTGTGAGTGCATGCGTACCAGCTAGATCATTTCTACCAAATGATTGCACTATTAATTAGTACACAGCAGTGTTGGTCCTAGAGTCACAGGACAATTAGTCAGTTGGACCTGGCTTGAAAATATGTGTAGGTCCAAAGGCCTGCCTGGCTGAGCCTTTTTGCATGTCAGAACTATCGGCCTGTCAACCAGCCCGAGACCTGTGAACAACACGGACACAGACATTTTAACTTTCTTTGTTCTCTTACTTTTATAGCAGTATTGATTGACATTGTGCAAATGCAAACATTGTTATTGAGATTGTGAGACCTTGAACGGATACATTATGAAACAGATTGAGTGGAACCCCCCTGAAGAACAATGTTAAAGCCTCTTCTCTTGTAAGACCCCACTTGTTTTCCTCACATTTTGTGTTCACATTTACCTCCATTTTGAGACCTGATTTTGTTCATGGTTTGGGGAGATTTTAAAAGTTTTTTTGTTCTTCATGATTTTGGGAGGTCTTGCACAAATGTTAATATTTTTTGCTGTGTACAGTAGTACCTGCCATATCCGGTCACCCATTAGTCAATGCAAAGGTGACCGCAAATATCAGGTGGCCGTTCATTACAGGCCCCCTCCTCCTCCCAAAAAACCCAAAAAACACGATCAAGTTTTCATGAAGAAAAGAAAGCGATCATCCACGAGCCGCCGATTCATTGTCTCTGTTAGTTTTGCTTTCGTTTATACATCTTAATTATTTGCGTGTTTAACTCGATCGTCCTGGCTTAGCTAAATTGTTTCATATGTTTCTATGTGTGTTGTTTGGATTATTATATATGTATTTGAGTGTCAGATAAACAAGTGTTTCAAACTCACATCAGCTGTGATCGATCCGGAAGTGACTGCCGTAAATGTACATGTATGCGCATGTCTGTATTTACAGTTTGCGCATGCGTAAGTATTCATGTTGTCTGCTCGTGCTGTGCCGTCTGTGCACACAACACACACACACACACACACACACAGGTGGGAGGTGGGTGGGCGGGGAGAGCCACAGGCGCTCGCCCGCGAAAGTGACAAGTGGCCGTTAAGTGGCCGCTCCTGTCGAGTAAGAGGGGCACCTTAGGGCAAAAATCAGTGACCGTTGACCGCGTCAGACAGGTTAACGGCCATTAAGAGTCAATTATAGAAGGAAAACTCATTAGTCATGGGAAAGCTGGCCGCTCCGGGCAGGTTCACGCCCACGAAAGGGCCGGAAATGGAAGGGACTACTGTACTCTTTTTGTGTGTGTGCATGTTCTTCCGACATTCTTGAGCTTCTTTCTTTTGCATGCTGTGTCATTTCTCTCATTACGTACATGATGCAGGGCATCTGTTCAATTTGTTGTGCGTTTGCTTTGATACAGGAAGTGGTGCGCGCAGTCATCAACATTCTGACCAATGAGGAGCAAGCCGTAGGGCTTCAACAGCCCGCTGGTATTGGGCAACGACCCAGACCCATGTGTGAGTGAATTGTTGGTGTCAAGTCTTGCAGATACTTGTGTGTCAGTAATATGTTTAATCAGTACGTCACTAGACATGTAATTGCAATGTTGAGGGGGAAAAAAAGCAGAGAAAATGTTAAAAAGTTAATGTAAACTGTGTTCATTGCATTTTGAAGATTTCTAAATATTTGTTATAAATATAATTAGTCATGATTTTGCAGCAAGATTTAACAATGCAATTCAGTATCAGTGGTGTGTGTGTGCATTAGTGTGTGTGTGTGTGTACTGTGTGTGTGCGTGCGTGAATATGTACATTTGTGTGTGTGTGTGTGCGTACACGCATAAGCGTGCGTCCGTGCCATACTAACTTGGTGGAAATTCTTTGAAAAATGCTCACACTCTATGGAGGCCCAGCACCTAGGGTGCTCCCTAGTGGTAATCAGTCATATGAAAGGGTGTTCATACTGTATGCGAAAGTGATGGTTTTGTCATTCCATTTTATTTTATCACTGAACGTGTTCATACGAAAGCTTGCAGTCCCAGTGTATGTTGCAGCTGCGGAAACCATCATGTCCGGGGGCAACAGTCATGGTTACACAGACAACTATGCTGACGACTACAACAACCGCTACAATCAGCAGCGTCGCATGCAAGCATCCCCACCAAAGCGGCCCTTTCAGACATTCCGTCAGTATCACACAATTGCTGTTCTTAAGTGGCTGCATTTAGTTCTGTACAACTGTATGAATTTTCTGATCAGAATGGACAAATTCCGGAAATATCTCTGTCGAGATTTTATGGGTTGTGGAAGAGTTGCTTTACTTTGTTTTTCCTTATTTTTCCATAGAAACACCTAGGCATAAAAGTTGAGCTGTTAGCCAAGGGGTGGAATTGCCTAGTGGATAAGACGCCGGCCTCCAGTGTGGAAGGTTGAGTTCAAATCTCGGCTGCGTCTGTTGGGTTAATGGTAGTGAATTTTCTGATTTAGCGTCTCCCAGGTCAACTCATGTACAGACCTGCTTGTGCCTTATCCCCCTCCGTGTGTACATGCAAGCTCAAGACCAAGTGAAAAGCTCCTGTAATCCATGTCAGAGTTTGGTGGGTTATAGAAAAAAGAAAATACCAAGCATCAGAATACCCCTCGATAACGGCATATGCAGGATGCATATAGGGCGGGATAAAAAGTCATTTTGTAAAACATAAAAAGCCACTCGTGCAAAAACACATGTGTTTGTGGGGGGTTTAGCCCATGAACATTGAAGAAATTTGGAAGAAGAAGAGCTGTTGGTCTTGTGCAAGGGTTGCAGGACTTTTCTCTCAGGCTTGGGCAGATGTTTCATGTATCATTGCTGTCTTAACACATATATATATATCTATAGTTATATAGTCTTGTGTGAAGGATGCAGGACTTGGCGTTCAGACTTGATGTTTACTGTATCGTTGCTGTCTCAACACAGGCAACAGTCGCAGCAACATTGAGGACAACAACCTCCCCCCTCAGAGTGCGGCGCGCATGCCAGGCAGCAGTTCCTCCACCCCTTGCCCCTCCCCCTCCCCCCAGTCCGCCTCCCCCGCTCGCAGCACAGGAGGGGGAAGTGGCATCAGCAGCTGCAGCAGTGGCAGTGTTGACAGCAACAGGTCAGTGGGTTGTTTTGGTCCGAGTAGGTATTGGTAAGGACAACAACAACAACAATTAAACAAAATTCCAGTTTCCGATTCCCTGACTGAGCCTATTTTTTTTCATGACCCTAGACCCCAAACCCTGAGAACTTGTTAGCGTTTTGTGTGTGTACCTAAGGGCTACATGATGTATATTTGTTTACAGCGACCCGGGTGCCAACAGCACAGCGCCTTGCCGCTACTTTGTAATGAAGTGCAACAATCAGAAGAACCTGGAGATCTCGCAGAGTAAGGGTATCTGGGCCACCTCTGCTGCTAACGAGAGAAAGATCAACGGTGCTTTTCAGGTTAATATGTTTTTGTATCTTAATCAAATGAGGGGGGGGGGGGGGGGGGGGGGGGGGGGTGGGCAAAGGTGTGGATACAAAGCAGAGGCCAACTGTCTGAGAAACAAAGGGAAGTAAGTGCTCTAAATGCATACAGCATGTGCAACAAGAGTAAGTGAGAGTTATGCGGAACCAGTCTCTTGGCACTTGAGAGAATAACCAGCATTCACTGAGGAACATATGAGCTTGCGGTGATCATCCTTGTTATAAGAATGCAGGATGCTTGTTCATTTCAATGCTTGTTATTCTCTCAGGTGCCAGTAGATTGGTTTCGCAGTAATTAACTCTCACTTATTCACTTACTCTTGTTGCACATGTGGCATGTATTAAGTAGAGCGTTTACATCCCCTTGTTCCCAGTATATTTTTGGCTGTATCACAGTGCATTTGTGAGTGTGTGAGCATTGTTGTTATCCTGTCTTGAGCTTTCTCTTTTCATCAGATGGAGTCTCTTAAGTATCATGATCATTGTCATCTTTACCATCAGCGCCGGGTACCAGTGTGGCATACATTTTACTTGAAGACTACATGCATGCACTCTACTGCAATGTAAAGAAATTGAAATAATCAAGAATACAGAATATTTACAATAATCAGTGATTCTACATATGTTATTACATTGACATGTACATGTCTGAAGTATGGCAGAAATAGACAATAATAAGGTATAAGGATGAACTTTCTGACCTATATTCCAGGATGGGAAAACAGTCTACCTCATTTTCTCAGTGCAAGGCAGTGGCCATTTTCAGGGCTATGCCAGAATGACCTCACAGATTGGCAGGGAAAAGTCACCTGAATTCTCTGCCCCTGGGCTGAGTGGGATCTTCAGTAGTGAATGGGTGAAAAGGTATGTACTTACAGAGTGAATGGGTGAAAAGGTATGTACTTACAGAGTGAATGGGTGAAAAGGTATGTACTTACAGAGTGAATGGGTGAAAAGGTATGTACTTACAGAGTGAATGGGTGAAAAGGTATGTACTTACAGAGTGAATGGGTGAAAAGGTATGTACTTACAGAGCTGCCAACTCTTTCTTGTGAGTCCTGGTACTCATTTCGGATTCTCACTCTGTGTAGCGGTCAGAATCTGTGTCATAAAACATTGTCCACACTAAAAAGTGGCGCTGCAGACACTCTCTATTGGTCATTATGTTTCTTTTTTCTAAATAACCTTTTTAAGGGCAGGCACTGGTGTTAAAAGTGATTTTTTTTGTTTCATAAGTGTTGGGTCAAAAATTGTTGCACAATTAAAGAACTCAGTCCATCTCCTGAGAAAATGAAAAAATTATTTTTTTTGGATCACCGGTTGCCTTGGTAGCAATCCAAGATGGCCACCAAACTGCCACTTTTTAAAACCCTAAGGCTTTTACAAAACCGAAAGGAATTTTGTTTTGGTGCTTGTTATTTATACATTAGCACAATACCCAACTTTTGTTAGAGGCTTTTTTTGAAATCTACAGTCATTCAAAAGATATCAGTGATAAAAATGAGTGACCTTGAATTTTATGAAAAACCGCCCCCAAAAATGGTATAACTTCTCACACAAAAAAAAATTCAACAAAACGCTCTAACAAAATCTGCGAAATAACGCACTCGAGATGTATGCAAAGTTTCAACAACGCAAGTTTATTAGAAAAAAAGCCTTAGGCTTTTGAAGTGACAAAAAAGTAGTTTTGAGAAAATACACAAAACGTGAAGAAAATGTATTTTTTTTACACAAACGTTTATGAAACATGTAACAAAACAACACTAACAAAACAACAGGTATTGCTTAGTTCCACAAGAAAAACGGAAACAAAATTCAACAAAATTTGAAAAAAAACCAGCCAGTGTTCAGCAAGCACCAAGGAACCTGTTCCAAGGTCACAATAATCAACTCTTATCCGTTACGTGCACGCTGCGTAAAGTATTTCCCATCCATAATTCCCAACTTGTTTCCAGTGAAGCCTCTTATCTTGGACCTCTTTTGGACTTGCTTTGAATAATCAGTGAGTCATATGGCAGTGTCCTTTACTTTCTATACTACAATATTTGGGTTGACTTCTGTGAATTGCCTTGCAATGCCATGGGTACTTTGGAAGCTCCTCTCCAGCTTCCACCTCTGCATCTGTAGAGACAACATAAATTCAAAATTAATATGTCTATGACAAACTCAAATACTTCTATTCACATTTTCCCAACAATGACCCCCCTCCCCCCCCCCCCCCCCCCCCCACACACACACACACATTTGAAAAAAGATATTGTAATGTGATACATGTAACACGATATTTGGGCGCATGCACATGTCAGTGCTGATAGTCAAGCAGTGAACAAAAAGATGTTGACAAATCATGTGAATGTTGCGAAGGCAGTGCAGGTTTGGTTTACAGCTATTGCACATACATTGCATGCAGAAACCATATGGTCTGCATGGGAAGTATGACCACAAGCAATGTTCACTCACTGAGCCATGTGAATGCATGTTTGTTTGAGCCACAAGAAAACTGTGATCACAGGAGGAAGCTAGGCCTATATATAATATGCTCCAGAAAATAAATGAGGAAAGAACATGTTTTGCTCCAACCCTGACAAACCTTGTGACAACCAAGCTTCACAGTAGCAGCACATAACAGACTTTGCATCCTATTCAGTTTCTTTGCATCAGGGTGTTGTTACTTAGATTCTGTTCTTCAGCATATAACAGTCACACACGTACACACACACACACACACACACACACACACAGAGCCAGAGCCGCACACATAACCAAACAAATATATAAACTTCTACATATTTGTCAAAAGAAGAAAAAAATTACCTACCTGCTACCATCTTGCTTATCAGCTGCTTGGAATCTTCCCTTCTCTGCTTGGGCTAGTATTCAACTGCACCAGATTTCCCAGGAGATGCATGGTGTTGCAACAAAGTCATTTTTGTATTGATTGTTCTTTTTCTAAGCAGTTAATTTGCTTTTTCCAGAGAAAAGATATAGGGTCTGCCTTCTCGTCGCCATAAATGGCGAACTCCGTGTTGTCCTTATTGCCGTACGCATTCCGCTCAGCAACTCTAAAATAAGTCGTGGCTCAAAACACTCATGGCAACGTGCTTCAAACGTACACCACCGATGGTGATTTCTTGCTCCGTCCCAGCTGTTGCAAGGGCAGCAGCATAGTTTCCAGCCAATTTTCATTCTGGACGAAGAAGAATGCACAAACTTGATCTTCCGTAGTTCCGATTCGTTCGTAGCAATAGCAGACGACACTATCGACTCGCACTTTCTTTTTAAACTTCCGTCACGCCAGCCTCTACAACTGATCTGATTTTACTCGATAATCATCTCCTTTGCGTGTCAAGCACTGAAATCGGGGCAAAACGTGTATTTAACTGAAGTTTCCACAAAGATATCCCAGGAAAATCGCAGCTGTAGATATTTCACATCGCCTTTGGCAAGATCTGGCGGAAATGAAGAATATTGCATTCTGGGAAGGCCGAATCGAACCGAACGAGACCGAGCATAAACGAAGTTTAATATCCGCGATTCGATTGGTCAGCAGCGAAAATTGCTCATACGGAATTTCCCGGAATCTTCATCGGTTCTCTTCGGCTCATTGGAATGTCTTCTAGTTGCTGTTACTAACGGCGCGAAATCCGTAAACGGAAATTCCCGTTGTCCGCGGTATGAACTGATCGTAGCAAAGAAAAGACAACTCATTCCAGTCATGCTAACGTGACCACCGTTGACGATGTGTTTGACTCGCAGTCACCTCTCAAACATACGCATTTTTTTGCTGTTTTGTGTTTGTTCAATACACAATTGCATACACATACATTGTTCATTTAGCCGTTTTGACCGTTTATGATTAATTCTGATCTAAAATCAGTATATCAGAGTAACCAGAAGAGGTTCAAAATCCAAAATCTGAAAGAAAATGGAAATGACCAGGGAACAAAAAAAATCACTTTTTTCACTGTGGTGTCTTCCCTTCATTTATATATTTTTGCGCGAAATAGCCTAAATGTGGATGGGCGACTACATTTTTGACAAAGCTACACAAAAACACCATTTGCTACGCTGAAGAAAATAGTAAACAAGTAAATTGCTACACTTGAGGTTCCACAAGGGTTGGCAAGTCTGTACTTATGTCTCACTGATGGCTGTATATAATTCCTTAGTTTGGCTGGCAAATCTGTAGAAAAGGAAAGCTGCCATTGGGTCTGGGAAGAGTTTGAGAATGCAGTAGTCAATCCCCAGTGAGACGTGATAACAGTGTAAAGAAGGTTGTTGGATTATTTTTGGAGCTGCTTAAGTCATTACTCCACTTAATATGCAAGCGGCTGATAGACCTGTGGCAGTGAAAGAAATTGGTCAGTAAAACAAAAAATCTGTAGCTGTGTGACTGATGTAAAGAACCTGTTGCCATGAATGCATGATGCAAACAAACAACAACAAACAAACTGGCTCTTATGTTGCTGCCTCATTTTGTATGATGATAAGTTGCAGTTACGTATATAAATATATATAGTCTTCTTTCCCTTCTGTGAATAGAGCCAACGTACCCTTCATGGCCACCCACCATCTTCACAACCAGTGGAACGAGAACCGCAAGGTGCAAGTCAGTCGTGATGGACAGGTCAGTACTGTGAGCCCTGCACAGCGCTCAGGCTTCAAAACCAGTTGTAGCTATCGGCGTGGGTTCGATCCCCAGGTTTGGTGAGGGATTTATTTCCCTTAGTCAACTTTGTGCAGACTCTCCTTGGTATCCCAACACCCCCGTGTGCACGCATGTGCACAATAAAGAACCCAAGGTCACAGCAAAAGTCTCAGGGCTTGGTAACATGAATACACGCATGAAGAAAAAAAAATACAATTGGTGGCGCCGTACTGTACGGCAGCTCGCTTTCCCCAGTGAGTAAGCAGCCCCAATCGCCATGAGGGCAACCTCATAGTACTATATGAAATCTTATTCTTATCCTTAACATTTTGTGTGTGATGATACATTTATGTTTAGAACCGTAGTGGCTTAGTGGTCAGAGCACTTGCCTCTCACAATGGCAGTCAGAGTTTAACCCCCACTCGGGGGTAATACCAATACCCGATTTACAAAAACTGACGCGGAAATTACCATGTCGGCTAAGGGATGGAAATAGCGATCCATCCCATTGATGTGAACATTGTGTAACGTTTTTCGGTTTCGAAATTGTTTCCCATTCCCCCCAATCTCCCCATCGCAATGAACTAAGTTTTGGCGAATAAACTTTCTGACTTCTGACTTCTGAATCACAAACACATGCATGCAGGGGGAAAAAATTGGGTCGTGCCATAGTATAGGGCAGCTCGCTTTCCCCAGTGTGAAAGCAGCCCGAATTTCCATGAGGGTAAGCTCACAGGGCTATATGATATCTTATCCTTATCCTTAAATTGTCAGTCAGACACACTACTTTTATCGCCTGTCTAGGAACTGGAACCGTCCGTGGGCGACGCACTCCTCAGGCTGTGGGATCGCTACCCCAACTACCAGAAACGCTCCTCGCCCTCCTCAGGGGGCATGAAGACCATTCTCAAGCATGCCCAGCAGGGAAAGCAAGCAGCCCCACAGCAGCAGAAGCAGGAATCGGCTTCACCAGGGGCGAGGCAGAACAAGCCAATCCCTAAAGACTCTGGTGTCAAGCAAGTGCAAGACATGAGGAAAGACAGCGTGGAGAAAATTGGAGCGGATGGGGATGGAGCGGAGGTGAAAGGATTTGGAAGTGGATCTTCCGCCAGTTCCCCCATAAGGTATCATCTGAAATGGATGTGATATGGTGATTGTTTGGGTTTGAAGGAGAAAAAGTAGTTTAATGAAATGTAAGGTGAACAGAGTGGCTTATGGTTGTGTACGAATGTGTGTGTGTGTGAGTGGTTGTGTGAATGCACTGTGAATATTGTAATATTTTGTCCAAATGATTGAACAGCGTTCTGAGTAGGGTTTAACACTAGATGTATGTGCCCTAGAAATTTTATTCTTTTTCTTACTATTATTACTGGACGTTTTTATGCTTTGTTTAAATAATCTATTTACTTTTAGAGCAGTCAGGCAACACTTTTCTGTGTATCATTTTTATAATAACAATAAAGACATTTGTCTTCTGTTTAGTGCCAACAGCCCTTGTACTGTCAGTTCTGGAAGTCAGGAGAGCTACAACCCTGACCTTGACCCAACCTCTCACCTTCACGGACACCCTGACCCATCTCAAGGTTACCCGCCAAGAGGGTTCAACTTCCAGCCTCCAGTCAGCTCCACTGCCCAAATAATTTCCCACGGCGTGTTTCCTCCGAACCTTCAGGTGGCACCAGGGTTCAACCCCATGTACCACGTGGGGCCAATGAGTGCGGCGGTTCTACCCTCTCAACAGGCAATGTCACCGCGACCCGGGTTGTCCCCGGTGATGATCCTCCAGAGAGGTTCTGGGGGCTCTCCTGGTCAGGTGCACCCGCACCCAGGGTTCATCAGTCAAGGGTTTGGAGGTCAAGCCCCAGGGGCATACCAAGGTCAGGGGTCTCAAGGACAGAAGTAATTAAATGACAGAATTAGTTCAAGGCCAAGTAGATCAATTAAGGCAGAAAAAGTTCAAGGACAGAAGTAGTTCAGCCAAGGCTTGCATGAGCTTGAATGAGACTTGACCATGGATTCTTCATTGCAAAAATACAGATGTTAACCCAAGACCACCACAAATTTTGAGAAAATCAGGATTTAAAGATTGGGGGCGAAGATGGAAGTAAATTTACAGATAATGTGAGCGAGCAGGATCCTTCAATAGGGGAACTGGGACATTAGGATGGTTCCTTGTTATTTATTGGGTGTGTTGGGCTTGCCTGGAAGTGGTCATTTGCTATTTGATTATAGTATTTGTGCAGGCATTTGCCAGAAGAGAGTAAAAGATCCGAACCATCAGAAAATGACAATCATCCCAGGTGTTTGCAGATCAGACCCATTTGTGCTCACCCCCTCCCCCCCGTGCAACCTTTGTATTTGGTTTACATTGGTATGTGGTGTGAATCTGTGTGTGAGGTGTCTGAAACAGGTGTGCACAATTTGTGTCAATTTCTTAGTGAGTGTCAGGGTGAGTGTTAAGGTTCATAGAGAATAAAGAGTGAGGTTGGATGTTACCATATTTCCATGTAGAAATAATTTGAAGCAAAAAACTAATTCTTCAGTGCTTTGATCAGATTGAGTTGTTCATGAAAGAAATACTTTATCATTGTTACTTGCTTATTGTTACTGCTTTTGTTTTCAGTTTATTAATACTGTTGATGTTGCTCTTCTTGAGATTATTTTCTTATGGTGACAACTGCAATTGTTTAGAAACAGTGTCAGTTTTTTATTGTTTTGGTATTGTATCAGCAGCTGCCATTTGAAGCTGTTTTCTTGAAATTTTGCAGATGTTTGTTCTTCAAAGGTCTCAGATTTGTCATTGTTCGTGCTTATGATACAACCTGCATTTTTACTGGAAGAATGTATTGAAACCTAGAAGCTGCTTTGGAAACTATTTTCTTCTCCAAATAAAGCTTTTACTTTGTTTTAATGTTTTTCCTGTCGGTATTGGTTTTGATTGAAAATTGTTAAATCGCGTCCATTACATTCAACAACAATTCAGTAACAATGCATTATCATTCATGCACGCTCATTCACACACACACACAAACACATGCACACAGACACACACACAGACACGCACACAAGCTCTACACGTCTTTGTCAGTATTTGTGTTTGAATATATCGGAGCTCTTACCCACCTAAGTATCAGAGCTAAAGGTAAACATGCAGTTGAAAAGACACCAACAGATTTTTATCTGAATTTTCTGTTCAAGTTGTTAATTACTGATCTGTTGCAAATTCTGCTACTACTGTGCATGCAATTAAAGCTTTTAAGGGGCTTACTGCCATTGGCTATTTTTAAACCCATACCCTATTTATTACGCGAGCAAGTATAAATGCATGAAATGTTTCAGTAATTGGTTATAATTGTTATCTTGATTAGTGACATGAATTAATGTGTGGATGTTTGTGAGTACTTGTTAGGAATGAAAGACTGTTAGTGGAAAACCATGTATGCGTTTAACCTTTTCTGGATGATGCTGTACACAACCCACACCATCTGGTCTGTGTATTTCAAATGACATGCTTTATTTGCTTGTTTGCAAATGCAATCACTGCAGAGCAACTAGGGCTGAGGTGTATGAGAAAGGTACCAACTGGGTGGGATTCAGCTGAGGCGTTGGATACCCCCCGCGGGTTAGGGGGAAGAATTTACCCGATGCTCCCCAGCATGTCGTAAGAGGCGACTAACTGATTCTGTTTCTCCTTTTACCCTTCAGGGATGAGATTCTTCCGCCAATTGGCGGAATACCGCCCAAAAGTTCGTTCCAGGACCATTTTTCTGAATCGTCTAAATCCGTTGAGAAAAAATGTGTGTGTGGGGGGTGGGGGTAGAGTAGTTGTTGTGGTTCCATTGGATTCGATCTGTAAAGTCCTACCTACAACCCTAAAGTCGATTTTCCAGATCAAATCTCCGATAAAATAATGACAACATAACCTCCGTTTCGAAGGAAATGGACCTTCGACCTGAATATGAACTTTCCATTTGGGACTAAGTTTCCCTTTCACCGAGTGTCTTCATTCCGAAAATTCATAAACGGGCTGATTCAGCTGTCGGCTTTAGCCTGCTTAACAAAGATGGCGTCGGTGAGAACATTGACGGAAAGCGAACATGTTTTGGCGTCGGAGATCGACCAGGGTGTGAAGAATAAGTGGGTTCCGAAATGGCAGGAAGAAATCGTCACGTCTAAACTACGCGGGAGAAAACTGTCGCTCCGACTTGGAGATTCTATTAAAAAGTTGACTGTTCCGGGAAAGGCTAGATGCACGTGGTGTAATTTTGATCTAAAGTTACTTAAATTTTGCACATATGACTGACAAAATGTTGTATGCTTCTACTGCTCGGACTCATTTCCAAGTCTTTTTTTATGGTCAAAGTGTCAAAAAATCTTCAGCTTCAGGGGGCTTTTCCCCCAGACCCCCGCCAAATAATTTCCTCCCAAAACACTTTTAGGGAATCTCATCTCTGACCCTTGTTAAGTGTTTCTTGTATAGAATATAGTCAATGTTTGTAAAGATTTTAGTCAAGCAGTATGTAAGAAATGATAAGTCCTTTGTACTGGAAACTTGCATTCTCCCAGTAAGGTAATATACGTTGCAAGCCCCTGGAGCAATTTTTTTATTAATGTTTTTTTTTAACAAAACGATTAACAAGTGGCTCTATCCCATCTCCCCCCCTTTCCCTGTCGCGATATAACCTTCGTGGTTGAAAACGACGTTAAACACCAAATAAAGAAAGAAAGGCGTTGTATTGTTGACAATCATATAACAAACCTCAGTTTCAACCAATCTGACTCACAGCTGGCTCCCATTCGGTTGGTATTAAATTCTCGTACACTGGTCACCAGGACTATGGTGTTTGAGGATTACATGGAGTTTCAAGCAAAAGCTATGCATAGTTTCAGAAATACAGAGATGTGTGTGCGTCTCTGGGTTGACCATGACACTGGCAGCACAGTCTGTAAAAAGAACTTTTCTGTACCTTTGACATAGTAATTGAGTGTTGTGTGAATTTTTCTATGAAGAACCTTAATGTTAGTATGGTGTTTCAACGTTTTGTGTTTTGATAAGCACAAAGTGCAAGCTGCCTGATCTTGATTTCAAATTATGGTATTTTATGTTTGTGGTCGCTGCAATGTCCATCAGATCATTTGTGAAATGGTTACTTTTTAACCACATTAGATCTGTGCGAGTGTGTGTGTGTCATGAAGTGGATTATGGTGCGAATAAAGGAGTTACTGTTATGTAGTCGTGTTCTGCCCTCTCTAATTAAACTGACTCTTCACTCTTCACACTTCAAACACAGAATTTGGGAGGATACAGACTTATTAATTCCTCACAAATTACAACACAATTTCACCTCAAATATCAATAACAATCAACCTATCGAACACACATGTAGTTCACACAATCATATAGCAATCACTCAATGCATGTAAATACATAGTTTAAAGATACTATCTCAATAATAGATTAGCGCACAAGATAAGGTGTTAACAGACACTCGAGTCACGAGTTCGTATCATGGCTCACTGCATGTCATCATTTACACATCCTTGTGCCGCTGAATCCCCGTAGATGAATTCCCAGCAACTCTCCTTATCTATGCCAACATGCACCTTTCACGTTTCTTCCCGAGAAACACTTTCGCCATTAGCGAAAAGAACCGTCGTCTCTACGACCGGTAACGATGGAGACTCCTCCGTCCAGCCATCTGCGCCGATGTGGTCTCTTGCGTTCCACCATCGCTCCGCGCTCTTCCGTGTGAGGTCCCTCCCTCGTACACGCCATGGAAAACTCCTCATGGAAACTCCTAAAGAATTAACCCAAGTCTTAATACAACATTCTCTTAAACCATCTCTTCTTCCTAAACAGTCATGTATCATCTCATACATTCTCGTTCATTCTACACTCACATTCCGTCCACAGTCAATATCCAAGCTATCTATATATATATACGACTTGTGTCTGTCTGTGTGTCTGTGCGCGATGCGCGGCCAAGGTTCTCGATGGATCTGTTTCAAATTTGGTGATCATATTCAGGTACACCCTGGACACAACCTGGTCGATGAGATATTTCAACACGTGCTCTCAGCGCGCAGCGCTGTGCGCGCTGAACCGATTTTTTTTTGTGGTCTGGATCCACTACCAGTAACTCTTCCTTATCTTCTCCAGTGTTTTCAGCCGCGATTATCTCCCTTCCTCCGTGTGGCGTCAATCCATATTCCCGTTACTATTTTTAGAAGGTCACTGCCTCGTTACTATTTTTAGAAGGTCTCCAGTGTTTTGCGCGTTTATCTCTTTCCTTCGTGCGCCGGCAAAGCTGGCGTTTTGCCGGGTCCCAGGCGCAGCCTGGTATTCGGCTCTACTTCTTCCCGGCGAAGCCGGTACCCAGCGAAGCGGGTAATCATCTAGTACTTAATCTATGAATAACACTACCATACATAGTATCACTGTCTTAAACATAACATAAATGCGTAACAACATTTATGTTCAAGAAATTTCTCAACAACAACCGTGATACAATCTCAAAAAAAATTCTCTTAAAACTTACACACTAGAATTTAGTGCACTTTGTATACACTAACATTTACATTCCAGCTATGTATTCAAGCTTCAATAGTATACGACATAGTAAATCATTTACCTTAAGAGACCCGTGTCTTGAAAGAGTGGTTGTTCCCCGAACAAGACCGACACACGCTGACAACCTTCCTGGTTGAAAATCATAGGCGCTGTGTCTTTCCAGTTCATAACCAGCTCTATTTCTCAAACTTGTAAACACAACTCATGTCAAGCTAAAGCTATTTCCTCGTGCAACCCACGAAACCCGTGATAACGCTTCTCCTGTCCCCTACGCATCGCAATTCAATATTTAGGGAGGTTAAAATCACGACGTGTTTCACATCACAAATATCATACCCACATCTTTGTGACAGTGTGTGTGTGTGTGTGTGTGTGTGTGTGTGTGTGTGTGTGTGTGTGTGTGTGTGTGTGTGCGCTGATTTTTAAGAAATTAAACCTACCCCAACTTGCTGAATGAGAATCAGACCATTAAATTTCATCCCTTGTTTTCCCCACTGATGAGAAAAAAACAAAAGTGACAGGCATGACAGCATGTTGACAATCATGTGTGTGTGTGTGTGTGTTACTGGGTATTTATATGTTGAAGTCCATATGTATTATGTATTAGTGTAAATCTCTCATTGCTCCAAATATAATCATTGCAGAAATGTTAATTTCATTGTGATGTAATTTGCAGGTGTTATTGTTATGTTTGTTGATGAAATATATTTTGAACAGATTTTGTGTCTGCCAAGTGATTGTTGTTGTTTTGGACTGAATGGCGTACTGTATATTTTGCCATCCATTTGTTACATCCGCACTCTTACCAGCACCAGTGGTCGTTTTTTCCCCCAATGCTATGGCCTCTATGACTAACAAAACAAGCAACTTATTGCTTCACACATTAAAACAAAATGTATATATCACACAGTCTCGATCACACACACACACACACACGCACACACACACACACACACACACACACGCACACACACACACCTCTCTCTCTCTATCTCTCTCTCAGTCTCTCTCTATCTCCGCTCTCTCTCTCTCTCTCTCTCTCTCTCTCTCTCTCTCTCTCTCTCTCTCTCTCTCTCTCTCTCTCTCTCTCTCTCTCTCTCTCTCTCTCTCTCTCCAAACCGAAAGTTTAACGTCCCAATTCCAAAGATAGATCTCTTCAAATCAAGCTTAGCCTATTCTGGTAGCGTCTTGTGGAATTCTCTCCCGGAATTTGTGAGAGTCCCAATGAGTCTCAATACTTTCAAAAAACACCTTTCACTGTATTTAATGTTAAATTACGAAAAATCACAGTGATGGAAGACTTCGTTTGGTTATATTTTCATTTGTCCAAAACATCAGTGTTCATTATATCCACACAAAAACACTCAAAGCTTTAATAACACATTTACTCATGCATGTGTATTCAGCATTGTTTTCACTGCGTTACATATACGACGCTTTGTATTTGTGTATAATATGTAATGTGTAAATATTCATATGTTGTTGTTTTTCTCTACCTTTTTTTCACGTTAATATCCGTGTAAATATGTGATTAGATTAGTCCCCTCTCTAGGCGAGGGCTGGTTGAAAAAAAGCTCGTTGTATTGCTTATGCCACAACCCTCGAAAAATAAAATTTGATTTGATTTGATTTGATTTGATTTGATCTCTCTCTCTCTCTCTCTCTCTCTCTCTCTCTCTCTCTCTCTCTCTCTCTCTCTCTCTCTCTCTCTCTCTCTCTCTCTCTCTCTCTCTCTCTCTCTCTCTCTCTCATATATGTGATTAGAGTAATCTCTCTCTGGGCGAGGGCTGGTTGAATAAAAATTTTTTTATTGCTTATGCCACAACCCTCATAAAGTAAAATGTGATTTGATCTTTATTACATGCATTCATGCTGTGCACCCAGATAGACATGCTCTAACACAGACAAACACACACACACACGCACACACACACACACACACACAGACAAACACACACACTAACTTTTAATCCATTAATTAGAACTAAAAACCATGATAACTGCAATCAGCTGTGCGTAGTACATGCTGCTCATGCACCGCATTGGACTGATTGTGGTTACCACTGCAGAAAGTCTCTTTCATTATATACGTACGTAATCAAGCTCTCGCTGTTACATTCGCGCTCTTGTTTCAGCACTTGAGATAAGTGTCGTCGGAGAGGCCCCGTACGGGATGGAGGTCGAGATTATGTTATATCGTGGCTATCAACTACCTTCAATCAATCCCCTACGGAACCTCAATATAGCATAGCCTGAGGGGCGGGACTCTATTTTGACTGAGTCTGGAAGGAGATAGGAAGAGCTGGACTCTCTCTCTCTCTCTCTCTCTCTCTCTCTCTCTCTCTCTCTCTCTCTCTCTCTCTCTCTCTCTCTCTCTCTCTCACTCTCAGTCTCTCTCTCTCTCTTAGCCTAAAATCTCCATCCTTGAGTAATAAAGTTCGTTCGTTCGTTCTCTCTCTCTCTCTCTCTCTCTCTCTCTCTCTCTCTCTCTCTCTCTCTCTCTCTCTCTCTCTCTCTCTCTCTCTCTCTCGTAAGATGGTGTGTATGGGGCTTTGCGTTCGTGCCTGGATTGGCAAGTCCATGTGTGTGCATCTTTGCGAGAAGCCTGCTGAGATATTTCAGCTAAACGTTATTTTCAAAGCCAGTTCTCCGTCTTGTGGCGCTCCCTGATCAAACAATTACGAAGGGGAAGGTTGTACTTTGCGTGGCTATTTGCACACACCCCGCTATTTTTTTTCCCCGCGTTGAGTTAACCAGCAGTACTGAATCATCTATTCTTGCCCAACAGACTTTTTGTTGTTGGTATGTCTTGATTGTACCGAGCGAGTAACGTATCCTACTTTTGGCTGCATTGCCTTCGAAGCTCGCCTAATAGTAATGACTCTTTGACCGAACTGATAACTGACCGCGTTTGGAGCGGTTTCTTTGACACTGATAACTGTTTTGACGCCGAGACGAAGATGATGCTGTGGAAAAGTTTGAAATGATACACAATGGAGCTCGATTCTACTTGAATTCGTCTGTAAGTTTGGCACTAATTGTGACAGTGTTGGTGGAACGAGTCCTGGCATCTGCTTTTAGTGGATACTGATGTGACGGTAAGCGAAAGAACTTCTCTTTGTATCTTTTTCTCGTCATGTTTTCCTCTTCTTCTTTATTCTTTGACAGTTGTACGGAAAACTACCTTCGTGAAGTTTTATAGTTGAAGAGCGTTTTCGAAGACGACTATAAATCAGTGCCACTGACAGGACGAAAAGGAGATACCTTAGAGACACCTTCTTTTACGTGTAAAGCACCTGGCCAGGCTTTTACATGGGATAAGATCGTCTGTCCGCTTATACACATACCAAACACCCACGGAGCCTGGTGGCTTTCTGCGCAGAAAATCGCTTTGCTGAATGTATGCCGTCACTGACAGCTATGCCCCCCCATCTGCAAACGTAATTCAACAACAACAAACGGAATATTTGGTGGTTTAACTATGTCTTTCCATGGGAAGACATATCTGCAAAATGCTACACACACACACACACACACACACACACTGTCACAGACACACACACACACACTGTCACACACTCACACATACACACACACACACACACACACACACACACACACACACACACACACACACATGCACTATATCTAAATTAAAAACAAAAAAAACACCACGACCCTTCAGTGATGGATGCCGGTTTTCATGTTTTCGTTGTTGTGTTGATGCTAACATAACAGAATCATACATACGAAACGTGTGAAAGAAACAAGGCCGGAAAGAACGATGGAAAGACGGACAGAAAGAAATAATTTAACACACACACTCACACACACACACACACGCACACCATCTCTTCCTCTTTACCCCCATCTTTATGTTATCTAACTGTCAACAAGCTGTCTGTTTAATGACAGAAATTGAATGCACTTGGACTCTGGACCCCACCCACAACAAACGCACTTAAGCAGAAACGGAACACAAGCAAAGTTGATGCTGTCATGCACACTTATAAGGATCCGCCTAGGATCCTGCGTATATACATATAGCTTAAAGGTCAACTCGTGAAATCAGTTCGTTTCCCTGTCTCAGATCTGGCCAAGCTTTATCGAGGGATAAGACCATCCCTCCGCTTGGACACATACCAACAATCAACACCCTGGCAGCTTGTTGATGTGAGTTTGAATTGTTTGATAAATGTATTTCCGAAATAGTCACCAGTGAGAGAAACATACCACTGTGCATAGTGAGCACACAGGCTGTTCATTGTTGGTATGTGACCAAGTGGATGGATCGAGGGTCTCATCCCATGTTTGTTTGTTTGTTTGCTTAACGCCCAGCCGACCACGAAGGGCCATATCAGGGCGGTGCCGCTTTGACATATAACGTGCGCCACACACAAAACAGAAGTCGCAGCACAGGCTTCATGTCTCACCCAGTCACATTATTCTGACACAGGACCAACCAGTCCTAGCACTAACCCCATAATGCCAGACGCCAGGCGGAGCAGCCACTAGATTGCCAATTTTAAAGTCTTAGGTATGACCCGGCCGGGGTTCGAACCCACGACCTCCCGATCACGGGGCGGACGCCTTACCACTAGGCCAACCGTGCAGGTCTCATCCCATGTAAAAGCCGTACCAGATCTCAGACAATGAGGCGAACTCTTTTCACAAGGTGGAGTGGGCCTTTAAATATGCCTTCCTTCTTGTGCCAAGAAAACAATCTTGCGAACTTACACAGATCTGTGAGACTTTTACTTGGGGTAAGCGCGTCCTTCTACTGAGACACCTACCAACAATCAGCAGCCTGGCTGGGTGCTCTGTGTGCAGTGGCAATTTCTTTGCTGAATTCTCGTAATTACAATTATAAGTGACACATTTGTTTTAAATCTACCAAACTAATTCAGCACAAAATATCCATTTATCCTCGAGAAGCAGCGAGCTGTTGATTTTTGGTGAGTTTCCGCGTGGAGGATTAATTTTATTTCATGTAAAAGTCTGGGCAGATCTGTATTGCTTACCGCGGTTGTGTATGCTTGAAGAACACGAGGCTATTTTTAAACGCTCGTTCTGTGGACACATCTTCTTTGTTGTCCAAGCAATCTTACACACCAACACTGATATATGGCTAGGCTTTGTCATGGGATAAGAACATTCTTCCACTTGCACAGACATCTACTATCAGCAACATGGTTGGACCACGCGAAGAGTGGGACCTATTGTCTGTTTTTACTTTATTTTTTATTTTACTGAAATAATTTCATAACTGTCAACCTTGTCAATCTTTGAAATTAACTTCAGCGCACACACACACACACACACACACACACACACACACACACACACACACACACACACACACACACACACACACACACACACACACACACACACACACACTTTATTGAAAGAAAGGACAAGAAAAGGATAGAGTCTTGTTGATGTTTGCCTAAGCGGAGGGGTTGTCTTATTCTGTTTTGAAAGCCTGGACCTAGCTGTATTGGTAAACAAGATGGTTTATATGGGAAGACAAGTGTCTTTAATGTGTCCATTGAGGCTGCCTTTGACGCACTTCACTAAGGACGGAAGTGTCATGATTGCCACAGCAGCATCGTCGCAGATTCACCAGATAGCGGAATTTGTTTTGCGAGACGTAGTGTGTTATGCAAGCAGACTGAGGGAATGCTGAACGGGGATTGGTACAACTAGTTAGAACGATGCTAACTTGGAGTTCGGAGAAACAAAGGAAGGTAAGCGCTTTGAATGCTTTTTAATACTGTGCTTACTCACTTACTCTTTTGCACAGTGTCGTATGCATTTTGAGCGCTTACTTCCCTTTGGTTTTCAGATCTTAAAATAACACTTTGTTTCATTTGTTTAAAATTCTCACGTATACTTTTCGAGGCAACCCTGCAACACTGTGTGTGTGTGTGTGTGTGTGTGTGTGTGTGTGTGTGTGTGTGTGTGTGTGTGTGTGTGTGTGTGTGTGTGTTCTTAAAAAGACCCTGTGGTAATCAAAGGACTATGTCTGGCCAGGAATACAAGCTGGTTCTTGCGTATACAATGAAGTGTTCAAACGAACACATTTTAGCCTATGTCTGAACGATGCCAGTTGCCAGCAGCAAGCGTTGACACGAAACGGACTTTCCTTTGTCAAAAGGATGATAGTAACAGCTATTGTGTTTTCAGCGTAGCAATAGGGTCCGATATTTAGACGAGACAAGTATAATCAGTGCCGACGAGTCGAAGACGAGTCGCATTATACTTGTTCGAGTCTAAATATCGGACTTTATTCCCCCCTCTGTTTCTTTACCTCTGTAAACTTGTAGAGCTAGTTATTTTTCGATAATGACCCAGCAACCAAACAAATAACGAGCTAGCAACAACCTGAATCCTCGATAGTGCAATGGGTTGAGAAGCTGTTCTGTTTCGGTACTACTTTTGCGACTGAAAAGTTCCGAACGCTCTAATGTACGAACTATACATTTCTGGAGCAAACAATACAAACATACCGAAATTTAAATTAACAACTACAGGCCTGAACACATGAATCTCCATATAAAATCCATGAGTTCGGTTGTTTTCTGAATCTAGATCTGCCGTGCACAAACGTTCATCACAAGCAAATTCCCAAGGTAAGTAACTCATACTTTGTCTATCGACAAGAGTAGTTCCCCTTCTTGTCTTTCAGTTTCTTCGACAACACTGACTGCAATCCGACGGTCAGTGTTCAACAATATTTCATTTTATAAACAGATCACACGCAACCAAATGCACACATCTCATCAATTTAAACAACATAAAGCGGTTTCATACACTATTTTCCCCAGAAAACTGAACTTCATACAGTAATTAACGTTGGAACACGGGTGCAAATGTTCGTCTGCTGGTCCCATTTGACGAAAGAACATTATCCTAAGCGATACTAAAACATAAAAAGAACACACAATATCTGCCTTTACCACCACAGCAGAATAACAGCATATCTGTGTACTTGATTTTAGTCCAAAACAGGGAAACTGACAAAAAGTGTTAACAGAATGGAATCATTTGCACGGAACTATACAACCGCGCATTAATCGATCGCCTGCGCAGGTTGACTGGTTGAGTGATTCGGATTCGATCAAACTTTCGCACAAAAACTCCTGTTTTCTTTGAATAACTGAAGAAAGGAGGAATAAAGAGGTTACACACCTCGTCTCAGTGATTATTAAAAATAATGGTCTCAGTTCGCGGTCATGAAAAAGCTCGCTGAAGCTCGCATTTTTCATGATCCGCTAACTTCGACCATTATTTTTAATAATCACTGAGACTCGGCATGTAACCTCTACCTATTGCTACGCTGAAAATACAATAGCGATTATATAGCTGTTCTGACCTTGATTTGTTGTTCCAAACTTACAAAATGACAGTTTTTGCGTCGATGCGTTGATCTCAGGTTTTGATAGCAGACGCCGCCGTTTATTATGCGCATTAGTTTTGCGCAGGCGCCACACTGACTTTGGCAAAAAAAACCACTCGATTTGACAACACAGCTGTTAAACAGCGTTTTATTAGTTCATTCGTATACAACAAAAAGAAGTTTGAGTTTTTTTTAATTTTAAACAAGACTACTTATGAAGAAGACCAAAGCACAACATCAACGGGAAAGTAGAAGCAACTGAAGAACTAGGATGCAACAAGGGGAGGAGAAGAGAACAGCTAATCCGTACAATGCGAGCAGACGACAGCGAATTTTTCAGTTTGGGTGAATGGCATTTATACTTGTCTCGTCATGAAGCGAATTTTTCAACCTTAGTTATAAACGACTACAATGGTACATGAATGTTAGTGCCATGGGTTGTACATCAATACTTCAGAGGGGAAGTAGGGTATTTAGTGTGGAGATACGAGATAAGAAAAGCCGAATGCGAAAGTTTGTGTCAGTCGGCAACTATGCTCACACAGGCAAACAAAAACGGCTATTCCGTTTTACTCCCCTGTTTGTACATCTTTCGACTTTGGGTATTTTGTGGTGTTTAGGGACAGAAAATAATTGGTTTAGTCCTGTTTCATCGGGAAGTTAGCAGAAAAGGGTATGCTATCGACATTTGTAAAGCTGAAAAACATTCCCGAGAAGAATTTCAAGTTGTCAGTGTATGCTGTTGTCCGGATCATTGTTAACATGGTGTGGTACAGATGGGTAAACCGGAACCATGCGTCTTTGTTATTGCCAATATGCTTTTGGATATTGGCAAAAATGGCCGACTTCCGTAGCATTATGCTTTGATGATGATGTTGAGACCATCCAATCACTGCCCCCGAATTTCCCCACGTGTCCATCAGAATAGCTATATTCTTAAATATTGACCGAAAGCACAACTGTGAACAGTTGACATTCTGAGTCTTTTCAAGTTCCTGTGATTGTTTTGTTTTGTCAAAAATAAAACGTCCCATTAAGTAACCTTTTTTTGTTGTTAGTATTTTTTGTTCAAACGTCAAAAGTCAATGAACTGTGTTCCAGAGACAACTTATCTTCATTAATGAGAACCGCTCTCACTCACACATGAATGCTAATCACCAGGCAGCATGGCTGTACCAGTCACGACTCGTATCTTCCCAGACACGTGTCAGCTTTCCATGACAACAAGATTGTCTGCAAAATGTCAACCATTTGCCAGACATTTCCCTTGAGTCTGGAATAGAAGACAAGGGCAGTAATCAGGCCATAGACGGGCGCAGTGGCCTAGTGGGTAAGACGCCGGCCTCCTAAGCGGAAGGTCGTTGGTTCGAATCCCGGCCGCGCCTGGTGGGTTAAGGGTGGGGATTTTTGCCGATCTCCCAGGTCAATTTATGTGCAGACCAGCTAGTGCCTTATCCCCCTTCATGTGTACACGCACGCTCAAGATCAAGCAGTAAAGATCCACGGCAATCCATGTTAGAGTTTGGTGGGTTATAGAAACACGAAAATGCCCAGCATCTTTCCCCCCGAAAGCTGCGTATACGTGGCTGCCTAAATGGCCGAAGTAAAAACGGTCATATACGTAAAAACCCACTCGTGCAAAAAAACACGAGTGTACGTGGGAGTTTCAGCCCATGAACGCAGAAGAAGAAGAGAAGGCCATCTTCTACAATTCTTCTTCTTCTTCTCGTTCGCTCATCTTCGACACTGCTAAGACTGCAATTTCTGATGTAGTCTTGTGATTGTGTTTTAACATGGACTCCTTCTTTTCTCCAAAGTTGTCTAGAATTACTGGCAGATCGGAAGTACTGAAGTAGTCAGATCAAGTCATTATTGTAAGTGCTCTTCACATGCACTTGAGACTGTGGGCCTTGAAGCAAAACATCCGGCAAAACACTTTTTTTCTGACAAATATAGAAATTAATGCTCAACTGGTGTATTCCGTTGATACACTTAAAAATGTAGACTGCATGGTTATGCTCTAACATACAGAATACAGAATACAGAATACAGTATTTATTGAGCCAAGTGACATTAAAAAACATTTAAAGCACAAGGAATTTAGCGTAGTGTTGGTAAAATCACGCACACACACACACACACACCCACACACACACTGACACACACACACACGCCCACACATTCACTGACATACACACCAACACACACACGCCCACACTACAGCAGTCACGATCACACCATCACACGCAGGGCAGACATGAGGTAAAACAAATGACAATCATCTATTAAAAGAAAAAGTACAAAGAGTGGTCTAAGATGCTGGTGGAAGGGTCTACACAGAATACAATACATTACCGTACTGAAACAAGTATGTATTATATTAGTGAAATCCAGGTTCTTGAAAGGCTGCCCTTTTCGTAGCGTTCATTGATTAATTCCTATTGCTTACATGTGCCAATAATGTTATAAAACTGTACCTAAGGGGATATAATAACGATTAGCTGTAGCTTTCGAACACAGAACACATTTTTTCAGTATTGCAAAGTGGTTTTGAAAGTGTCGAATGTAAACAAAACAGTCTCAAAGTGAAAGTGGATGTTTCCCGGAAATTGCGAAGTTAACAAGAATACAGAAAAGCGCGCTTTCCTGCTTAGCACAATACGCTACCGCGCTAATCTCGCGTGTCAATATCACTACATTTTGCACGTGGAAGGTGAGCGATTTCCTTCACGCGGGGATTGGCGACGCTGTACAGTCTGTGTTGACGGTCTAAAAATAGCCCAAGTCCAGGAGAACATAGCAATAAAGAATTAATTATTTCTTGTAATTGGTAAGGACTTCAAAGCTAAATCTTTGCAGGAAGCTTAATTCATATATCCCTGCAACGATGGGAAAAGCCCTGGAAGTTATTTAATAGGACAATGGCAGCCTTTAAGTCCAAGAGTTCGCTTTTGTATTCTTTTCTGTTGTATCAACTGGTAACGAAAAGTTAATTTCGAACAGTGAAGTTTATGAGTCTTAAGAGGAACTCGATTTAATAATAAATTCGTTAAAACTTAAGTCTAAATTGCCATTTGTTTACATTTGGGATGTTTTGTTTGTGCACCGTTTACAAATTTCCGTTTAAGACTTTATGATGTGTAAGTGCATTGTTCGCTGTGTATATGTGTTTATAATTTCCCATGTTTTTAAAAACAATTTATCTGTGTTGATATATATTTCAACCCATCTTCAGACGCTTTTGTTGAAACAATTGCTACGCTGGAATCCAATTCGAACAGGATCCAATAGATACAATGAGGTGTGTATATAAACATTGCACATCCTCAGAGATAAGTGATATACACAGCTTGATATCTCACTCGAAAAATAGATCAAGTGGCAGATAACCCCAAGGTTTCAATTAATATTCGTGATCATCCGAATGTGGGCGATACACTTGATGATGCCCTTTTATCTGCGAAAGCGTGAAGCAAGGACAAGAATACAAACCTGGAATTGTTCTGTTGGTGAGAACCTCGGCAGTTTGTGTCAGGTTAATTGGTAGAATTAAAACACCGGTTTTAAGTTTCAATTTCAATGTAATTCTTGTGCAACTTCTAACAAACCTGGAATTGTTCTGTTGGTGAGAACATCTTGAGTTTGTCCGGATAAAGACAGATTTGTTGGTAGAATTAAGACAACGGATTTAAATTGCAATGTCAATCTCATTCTTGCTGCGCGCAACTTGGTACAAACCTGGAATTGTTCTGATGGTAAGAAACTTTAAAGTGAAGCCGTGCATAGACTTGTCGGTACAAGGGAGACATCTGCAAAATATTCTTTCAATAATGAACTTCATGTTGCCGAGTTTTCGTACTTTAAATGTTGAAGATTTGTTCAGAATATATTTTTGACTTTTCAAACGCGATGATAACAGAATAAACGCATACAGTATGTATACACTTACAGGAAGTGTAGAAATAAAGTGTGTGTGTGTGTGTGTGTGTGTGTGTGTGTGTGTGTGTGTGTGTGTGTGTGTGTGTGTGTGTTTGTTAAGACCGCGTTGTTTTGACTTTGGCCTGAAAATGGAGCTGAATTGTTTTGACGCACCCCGTTGTTTTGACGTCACAACAACGGCACTGGGTGCAGTGCCTTTGTAGTGCACTTGCACTACAACGGCACTGGGTCCAGTACCCGCTCCGGCATCGAAGCATTTTCCACTAAAAAATGCACAAAATTTGACCTATTTCGTCGCCTATAGAGGACGGAAAGAGTGTCATTTCAATGGTGTGATAACACTCTTTCCGTGAAAAAAGTCAACTTAACGGGAAAAAAGTCAACTTAACGGTTCAAAACATGTAAATGTGTGTGTGTAAACCAGTATGTGTGTGTGTGTGTGTGTGTGTGTGTGTGTGTGTGTGTGTGTGTGTTTCTCGTGTATCTGTTCCTTGTATCTTTAGTCTTTATACCGAATGTGTCTCACGTTGTACAATCTCATTTAGCTTCCTTTCTGTGTTTCAGTCCGCGAATGCCTTCAGACGCTGAATAAAGCGGCTGCGCTATGGAGGGATTTATGCTCTTCAGTTCAGCCACAATTGCTGCCGGTAGCATCCGGACTATTGCACTTCCTTGTTACGGGAGACACAAAAATAATCCAGACATTTCGTCGTGGTGACAATCTAGCGTTGCACTCGCTAGTGTTACGCACAGTTTATAATCATCGAAGCAACTGTCACATGTATTGCTTTGCACCCACGAATTTGCTCTTCACAATGGATCTGACAGTTATCAGTGAGTGTTTAAGCGTTATAATGGTATGAGTGTATATATGTTCTTCACAATGGATCTGACAGTTATCGGTGAGTGTTTAAGCGTTATAATGGTATGAGTGTATGTATGTTCTTCACAATGGATCTGACAGTTATCGGTGAGTGTTTAAGCGTTATAATGGTATGAGTGTATGTATGTTCTTCACAATGGATCTGACAGTTATCGGTGAGTGTTTAAGCGTTATAATGGTATGAGTGTATATATGTTCTTCGATTTTGCTTCTGAGAAACCTTTGTTTGTTTGTCTTGGTTGCTGGTTGGTTCTTTCTTTTGTGCGTTATTTCGTTAGTTGGATCGTAAATAGTTAGTTGCTAAGTTAGCTAGTAAGTAGACCAGTTACTTAGTTAGTTAGTTATAGTTAGTTAGTATGACTGTTTGTTTATTAGTTAGTGAGTTAGTAAGTTAGTTAGTTTTTGCTTTTTGTGTGAGTATTCTCTGTAATCTGGATTGCCATGTATCTTACAGTCAAAACCACATACACACTGCAGACACACATTCTCTCCACATTTATGCTTGACAAAAAAAGGCATACGTTCTACCCGGTTGAAAACGCCAAAACAATAAATAGAGATTACACTATGTTCTATTTTTAACTCACGTTGGGAATCCCGATAGACTTTCTTTGTTTAGTGGGGCATTTACAAGGGTCGAGGCAAAGAGTGTACTAAATATAGAATATTAACAATCCAAAACAGATAGACTTGTAACGTTCAGAGTCTAAAGAACACGAATTGTAGGTTTTGGAACGTTTAATTATTGACAAATCAAAGCGTTTTAAATGTAACACTTAACTTTTTGTTGGTCAATAATTAAACGTTCCAATAACCTAACGTTTTTGGCTCACGTAAGTGTAGCCTATGCGATGCTAACTTTTGTCTGTCTGTGCGTGTGTATGTGTGTGTGTGTGTGTATGTGATAGAAACTTTAACATTTGACTGAACACCGAAATACTAATTTTACCTGGTTATTATCCAAGCAACAGCTTCAAAGTATTGAAGCAATGATCAACATTTCGTCGGCACGTATGTAGTTAAAGTGTGTATCCAAAGAAAACGGGTGGTGGGGGGTTTGGGGGGGGGGGGGGGGGTAAAAACAGCTGACTGGTTTGTGTCGTGTATGGTATGTAGAACAGGTCAGGGGTCAAGGTTAGGTCAGATCGCGTGAAGGATTGTGGTATAGATACAGTTATCACCGAGCTGCAGTTCGCCGATTCGGAGAACACGATTTCACATTGTTCGGTTTCGTAGCTCCAGAAAAATAGATAAAGAAGATACCAAAGGAGATTTCCTACAGGTTAATTTGCACAGCGTACGTGTTTCCAGTGTCTGCGCGAGGAAGCGCTGTCGAAAGCGCAGTGTCGATCTGGCCATCTGGCAGTCGTGTCCCCGTAAGTACTAACAAGTCGCGTAAGGCGAAATTACTACATTTAGTCAAGCTGTGGAACTCACAAAATGAAACTGAACGTAGTCCGCCGCTAGTGCAAAAGGCAGTGAAAGTAACGAGCCTGTTTGGCGCGGTTGCGGTTGCGCTGTGCTTCATAGCACGCTTTACTGTACCTCTCTTCGTTTTAATTTTCTGAGCGTGTTTTTTAATCCAAACATATCATATCTATATATATGTTTTTGGAATCAGGAACCGACAAGGAATAAGATGAAAGTGTTTTTAAATTGATTTCGAACATTTAATTGTGATCATAATGTTTATATTCTTAATTTTCAGAGCTTGTTTTTAATCCAAATATAACATATTTATATGTTTTTGGAATCAGGAAATGATGAAGAATAAGATGAACGTAAATTTGGATCGTTTTATAATTTTTTTTTTTTTACAATTTTCAGATTTTTAATGACCAAAGTCATTAATTAATTTTTAAGCCACCAAGCTGAAATGCAATACCGAAGTCCGGCCTTCGTCGAAGATTGCTTGGCCAAACTTTCAATCAATTTGATTGAAAAATGAGGGTGTGACAGTGCCGCCTCAACTTTTACAAAAAGCCGGATATGACGTCATCAAAGACATTTATCGAAAAAAAGAAAAAAATGTCAGGGGATATCGTTCCCAGGAACTCTCATGTAAAATTTAATAAAGTTCGGTCCAGTAGTTTAGTCTGAATCGCTCTACACACACACACACGCACAGACAGACACACACACACACACACACACACACACACACACACACACACACACACACACACACACACACACACACACACACACACACACATACACCACGACCCTCGTCTCGATTCCCCCTCTACGTTAAAACATTTAGTCAAAACTTGACTAAATGTAAAAAGTAGGCTACAGACAGACAGATCTAGATCTAGTGTCTCGCACTCTTGCACCGTATCACTTATGCTTACTGTTTCTTTCTTTCTTTATTTGGTGTTTAACGTCGTTTTCAACCGTTCAAGGTTATATCGCGACGGTATGCTTACTGTGTGTGTGTATGTGTGACGGAGTGATTGAGTTTGTGTTACTGTTTGTCGATTTCTTACGTGAGCCGTGAAGGCTTCGCCTCTTGTTATTTGTATTTTTTATACTACATATTGATTCAACATTATTAATCTCCACAGCCTTCCTCCTCGTATTCAAGGCGCCAACAAGCCTCGGTGTGCCCGTAATGCTGATATCAGGCGTGGGTCAACCCATACCCCATTCTGCGCAACACCCAGACATCCACCCCAGCGACACAGACCAACACGGAAACGTCCATCCTCCTCTACACGAGCTGGGCGATGAGAATTTCCAACTTTCGAAAAAGCACGGAGGGGGGACTGAAGGAGAAGAGTGGCCGCGAGAACATCCAGAGAATCCTGAAGGTCATGGACATTTTGATCAAGGTCACCTTGGGAACACTGGTCGTGAAGGGGTTAGAGGTCAAGGGGAAGGTGAAGGTCGAGGACTGGACGGAGATCAGGGTCATAGAGCAGGCTTGAATGACAGAGAACATACAGGTGAAGGTCAAGGCAGGGGATATCCCAGGGGAGATCATAGTAACCAAGGCCACAGCGGTCAGAGAGATTCTGTGGATGGAGAACACACAGTAGGTCAAGGTCACGGTGGAGGTTACGACCCCCCACAACACCCAGCACGCAATCTAAACCCTCGACCAAGGTTTTTCTTGCGCCGATCAAGCCCAAGACCGAGCAATTTCACCCGTAATGGAGAACTACCCGATTTCGCTGTAGAAAAACGAAACGGTGAATCAGGACGAGAACTCGGCAACAACCCAGCTACGGGGAATGGTGCTGGTGGCAACGCAGCGCCAGGCATTGTGCACACTGTCAATCATGGAGGGAGAGTGCAGGAAACGACACATGGAGGAGAAATTAGGACAACGCTGGCAAGAGAACACGAAGACTCTCCAGGTCATGTAGGGGGAAGGGGAGGGGGACATAACGGGAGGGGGCAAATGGGGCACCACGGTCTAATTGTACCGTCCTTCACAAGCGGAACAACAGGTAGAAGCACAAATATCTTTTCCTCAACAGCAAGCACGTCCAGTGCACAACATCAGGCAGCGGGAACCGACGCTGCTCCTGTCGCTAACGTTCCGCCCATAGTCAACCACGTCACCAACTACGACGGCAATCAGCATCCTACGTCACAGTCTGGCACAGCTTCTGACAAGCAGGTACCACCCTCTGGAGAATTATTCACACAACCTGTTGCAGTTTCTACAGCGAGCTACCTGACGACCTCCAGAAGTTCTGTTTCCTTTATAACAATAGTGGGCAGCACACGCACTTCTAGAGGGTCTGTGTTGCCAGGACAGGCACATGTGGACGGTCCGGATTCCGGCCAACCTGGGTTATTGCCGGATGGGTCGGAGATCAAAGCTGGAGAAATTCCATCCGGAGGCAGTGGCGGTATTGGCGGGATTGGGTTACCCTTGGTTCCGTATGGAAACGCCGTGCCTGCGTCTACCACAACACTGTCATTATTAACAACCACCATCACCACTACGACACCTGCCACTCACACGTCTTTACAGCCTCAGGGGGTTTCTAGAGTTGTGCAGAATGGAAACCCCACTGTCGTACAAACCACGTCATCAGAGGTGGAGGCAAATCCTTCGTTTAGAGCTGAGATATCCAGTCAGTCAGTTTCCCACCATCAGCAGTCTGCCTTGACTCACCCAGAGGACCACAGTCTGCGGTTTGTGGTCCCACCCGTTCTGGACAGTTCCACTCCACCTCTGACAAGATTAACACCTACCGATGGACCGACAGGTGAAATCATGGCATCTTGGATGCCCGAATACCCGACTGCTGTAGATAATGGTTCTTCTGTGATAGTGTCTGGATCGTCTTCAGACGGCGACACCTCTAGCGTACAGACAGCTGCCACCACATCGACAGTGGCTGTTGTGGAACCGGCTTTGCCAGTGACCGTTACTGAGGTCGTGCACCCAGTGTTCCCAGGCAACGACACAACAGCATCGTTCAGCCATAGAACTCTACAGTCAATAACAGCGAGCACTACCACTGCTGCAGGTACCCATCAGGGGGATTCCACGACCGGTTTTGTAGCTGGTGAAGTGCCGTCCGAAAGACAAACACCAGAAATGCCAGTTGAGGTAACCACGGGAACTCAGTTGCATGATATTACGAGTTCTGTGCCGAACTCTCCCCAAGAAATAGACACCCCAGATCGTTCTCCTACAACGACAAGAACGTCTCCTGTTACTAGGGAGCCCGGCACTCCAGGGACGAGTTCTGTTGGTCGTGAAGAAGCTGCGACAAGTGTACAGAATACCTCTTCCACGTCGTCATCAGCTACACATGGTTTTACACCCGTTGTGAGTCCTCAGGTGCAGACCTTACCCACCCATTCTCAGGGTATTATCATCAATGGCCAAAGTAGTTCTGTGAGAACTTCAAGCGTGCAGGTTTCGACACAAACGCCTCTTCCGCTCACGCCATCGTCTTCAGCATCAGTGGACACATCAACTTCATTTCCTTCCACATCTAAAACTGTTACAACTACCAGCTCCTCATCTGCCTCACCATCATCTAGCTCGACACGGAGTGGAGTGTTGGAGGGCGATACTACATCAGCGATACCAACCACAGAAAAAACAGACAAATATGCTACTGTGGTGTTCAGTGTAGCAATTGATTACGGCGGTGTTGTAGCTTCGTCCACAAGCACTCCCACGACTGAGATGGTGAGTACATCTTCAGTGCCCACGTCCGTTGACGTGCAAACCGAGACGCTCAGCACAAAAGCATTATCGTCCAGTTCATCGACTACTTCAATCACACCAACATCCACACCACTATCTATACCAACATCCACATCCACATCAACATCTTCACCAACATCCACATCCACATCCACAACATCCGTCACTTCGTCTACCTCACGGTCAACAGCGTATGCGCTGCCTGTGGATCACTCTGGATCTGGATCTGGATCTGGATCTGGATCCGGACTTGATGAGATGAGCGCCAGTACAGATGCTTCGATCACCACGACTTCGGAAACTGTTTCCGTCACTATTGCGGGTCAGACAGAGCAAAGTGCAAGGTTGACAACACTTCCTAGGACGAGCACAGAGACACACGGTGACAGTGCAAAGAAAGTGTCCGAGAGGTCTGGCATTGCGGAGTCCAGCACAGAAAGGACGAGTTCTTCTCTGTCCTACGTTACTACGTCCGCCTCCACTGGCGGAATTTCTACAACACCTGTGACCACTGCCGACCACACTGACATTGCTGGTAACTCCAGCAGCCACGGTGGGGAGAACGCAGGAAGTGAAATATCGAATCCTACAGGTGACAAAACCAACACCACAGACAACAATTCATCTGGAACGAACCAACCAACCAACAACAACAGCCAAATCAACTCCACCACCGGTGACAGCAGCAGCAACAACAACAACAACAACAACAATAACAACAACAACAACAACAACAACAACAACAACACCCACCACGAAAATAATAACTCCGGTTCTGACATCAACAGGAGTAACAACAACATCCCTCCTGTACCTGCCACCAGCGCCACTGCTGCGACGACTACAACGACAGCAACGACGACACGGCGAAGGACAGTCATCGTACTGCCACCTGCGACGTCAACACCTGTGTACATCGAACTGAACCTTCAAATGACGTGGTCAGAGTTCTGTAGCAACGAACCCAACTTCTGTCTGGAGCTCGTCGACATTGTAAGAGTAGTAAGTCAATTTGCTCACTCAATTGTTTCTGTTTGATTATGTATATGTATGTATATATATTTTAATTTTGTTAGTGTCTGTTTATATGGCTGTACAGAAACTGTTTCTGTTTGATAATTACCCCCCCCCCCCCCCCCCCCCCGCCTTCTCCCCCCCCCCCCCCCACGTAAATGGGCTGTGTATAGGTTTGTATTTCTTTGATGTTTGTTTGTTTGTTTATCTGTGTGTCCTTCTGCCCGCAATTATATGTCTGGTGTTTGGGGGGCAATTGAGATGAAAGTTCAAAGATTTAACGGAAGAATGGACACGCCAGGGATATTTTGTAGTATCTGTGCCTGCATGGTTTGCATGAGCTATAGCGGATCCAAACTAGGTAAGATAACCAGAATGGTTTTTATGTGAATTCTGTCCCCTGAATAAATGGCACAGCGGCAGAGCGACAAACGGAGGTTTCCTGACCACAGAAAGGTCATCGCTTTTTCAGTTTCAGAATTCAATGTTTTTACATTTTCATTCTTTCTTACTAACGCTGCTGCATTATTTATCTACACTTGTGAACATTAGATTTAGAGAAAGCATCAAAATATTTCACAATGCAGCAATGAGAACTAACCAGTTCAGATAGCGACAGAATATATTTAAGAATAACAAGATGAAACATCTGTTTCCTATACAAACGTAACAGGAAAAAGGGAAACGGAGGGATGCGTGGGGATATTTGGCTTAAAACTGAGAAACTGGAAACAAGTAAATACCACAAAGAATGAAAGCGCGAGATTTCTTTTCAAAAGTCGAAAATGTAAGCGCTCTTTTTATTAACGGTATTCTTTGGTTTTAAGCACATTTTCAATCGAACACAGCAGAACAATATATGTTCGGATACAGGAAGTAATAAGGAATACAATCGTATCACTTGTGCGATTCAAAAGTCGAAAACGTACGTGCTGTTTTTAGTGAGCGGTTTTAAGCACATTTTCAATCGAACACAGCTGCAAAACGATATATTTTCGGCTACCGAAAGTAATAAGGAACAAAATGATATCACTTTTGTGATTCTTCTTCTTTTCCTCCTTCTTCTCCTTGTTCTGTGTTTATGGGCTGAAACTCCCACGTACACTCGTGTTGTTTTGCACGAACAAGAGGGTTTTTACGTGTATTGCCGTTTTTACCCCGGCATTTAGGCAGCCATACGCCGCTTTCGGGGAACTTTTGCGATTCAAAATTCCCTTTTTGAAAACGCAGCAGGACAAAAAAACAAAAACAAGTATCGTGAATGTAACGTTTTGTTTGATAAATTAAACGTTCCAATAAGCTACAACACTTGTTTTTTTTTGTTCTGAATTTTGGACCATTAGCAGCTAGTCTATTTGTTTTTTGGATGTTCGTAACAGGACGGACAGCAGGAGTCGTTCACCGCAGACCAGATACGCCTGTTGGAGAGCCCCCGCAAGACGTGCGCCATGAGAGCCAGAGCCGCCGCCCGGGGGGTGGACGTGGTGGAGGAGGAGGAGATCGAGGTCCAGCTGTACCTCGTCAACAAGACCCACCACTATGACGTCATGCTGACCTACATCTGTGCCAGCGTCATCAAGCAGGGCTTCCAGCTTCGGGAGACGTCCGTCTTTCAAGACAAGGTGGGTGTGCTGTGAATTTGAAGAGTTTATCATGGAGACCTTGAATTGACGAATTCTTTAAATAACTCTGTCGGGATTTTATGGATTGTGGTAGTGTTGCTTTTCCTTGCAAACATTGAGTTCAGCTAGCTGAACCCAGGAGACCCCTCTCCCCTTAGAGCCAGCTTTGCTACAATGTTCTCCCCCCGGCCCCTCCTCCTACCCGGCCCCCACACCCCTCCGTTTTCCCTACCCTTTCTTCCTCCTACCTGCAATTCACTTTGGCCTGTTTTCTTTCCTTCCGCTCAGTTGATGAAGGTACAGCTTCACGAGCTGTCCGAACAAGAAGGACTCGAGTCTGCAGGAAGCGGCGTCAGGGAGGGAAGTGACGACAATGACGATGACGCCGGCGATGATGACAACTTTCTGGACGCTCCGGGAGTCACCATCGTTATCGCCATCGCGGCTGTGGGCGGCGTGTGTTGTGCGGTGCTCATTATTATACAGGTGGGTGTATTCGTCGGAGTGCCCCCCCCCCTCCCCCCTCCGGACAAGATTTGTAACTGAACAAGATCTAAAGTAACAAATGTGAAAAGAAATATTAAGCTTCCTTTTTTTTTCTTTTTTTTAAAGAAACTTTTACATTTTTACTTTTACACCCATCCGTTTTCCCTTTTGTTTTTGACATAATATAGTCTGTTTGTATTTGATAGACCTAAACGAACCTAGTTTTAAGCAAGCAGAATGCCATATGAACTGAAAAAGGAAACTTGCATTGGTCCCGAATAGCCATATAAGTTGTTGAGACGATACAGAACAATACCCAGCCAACCAACCAATTGTTCCTTCGTTAGTCTGCTAGTATATCAGTGAGTATGTAACTGTCTTAGAAAGCCTGTAAGTCGGTTAATGGGATGATTAAGCAGTTTAGTAATCAATCAGTTGGGAACTCTTTGTAGAAGGAGGAAGACTGAGTTCTGCAAATAAACAATCGTCGCTATTTTGACCAACACAGTTCTGTTGACACGTATAGAGTCTACATGTGTATCATTGTATCGTTGTGCCTGTGTTTAAAGCTGACGGTTTTGGGGGGACCTTGCCCTTGTATTTTACTTTGTATCAGGAATCCTAAACTTGAGCTTGCTTCACGTGATAGTCAGCGTGCTTCTCAAGTCACCCAGTTTTGGTATTGGTATTGGTATTGGTATCCCATAGCCCTGTGAGTTTACTCCCATGGAAACTCGAACTGCTTTTTCACTGTGGAAAGTGAGATGTCATACAGTACGGGGCTACCTATTTTTGATTACCCTGAATGATTAGGAGTGTCTATGAGGCATGAGCAGTGTTAGGCCGTCCATAGACAAAAAAACACGTACCCATGAGTTTATATCGGATGTTTTTGAAGATAGAGCTTTAACAAATTGCTTTTCTTGTTTTCTTTTTTCATGCATGCGTGACTGTATTTATGTTTCCAAGCCCTGAGACTTTTGCTGTGAACTTTGGATCTTTTTACCGTTTTCGTCGGTAGTAAGTGTAAGCTGTTGATGTTGTGCAACAGATAGTCCTGAGAAGGCGGTACCGTGACGGCATCAGGTCCTACAACAGGACGTACAGTGTCAACAGTGTGGACTCCGTGGCTCTCAACCACGTCAACAAGGCCAGACCCAATAGTGGAGTCTTCAACCCCGCCCTCGATCTAGCGCCGGAAGAAACTGTCACGGTCAGTCACTCTTAAACGGCGCTATGAATGAACAAAGAAGTGCACAAACAGACGGAGAGATTAAAAAAGAAGAGAAATCTCTCTCTCTCTCTCTCTCTCTCTCTCTCTCTCTCTCTCTCTCTCTCTCTCTCTCTCTCTCTCTCTCTCTCTCTCTCTCTCTCTCTCTCTCTCTCTTCTCAAACCTTCATCCATAGACATGTGTGTCGAATATATGTAAATATGTATGTATGTAAAAATCCAAAGACAAATAGACTGCCAACGTTCCAAAATCCAGATTAAAAAAAAAAGCAAGAAAGGTATGTTGTTGGAACGTTTAATTATTGACAAAACAAAACGTTACGTTCATAAATATATCGACCCGGCGGTCTTTTTAAGTGCACAGGCAAACACTCATTAGACAACACTTATCTCAAAATGTTCAGCCGCTTGCAGGGAAGACACACGCAAGGCAATGATTAATGATGAAAAAAATTTTCTTTATTTATTTGGTGTTTAACGTCGTTTTCAAACACGAAGGTTATATCGCGACGGACTTAAAAGACCGCTGGGTGCATATGGATACATTTGTGAACGTAACGTTTTATTTTGTCAATAATGAAACGTTCCAACACCATACCTTTCTTGCTTTTTCATTATGTATGTTCGTGTTAATGCATAATTATGTGACCCTCCACCACGGAATGAGTCGCATGTCACCTTTGCATGATTTTCATATTTTGTACATTTTCATAAAGAGTTTTTTATGCTCTCTCCAGTGGTGAAACCCGTTTTAGAAAAGAGCGAAAACTGTTTGAGTTATAAGCCTGTGACTAAGGTGACCCTCACACTGTTATTAGACACTCCTTATATTAAGCCTAGCGCAGAACCGCGCGAGGTGACATGCGACTCATTTCGTGGTGGAGGGTCACATATGTGTAATGTTGTTGATGTTATATAGACATTTTTTTTAAAAAGAAGACGAAAAAAAACCCACTGATAAAAAAAGGAAAGAGAGAAGGAGGGTGGACGCATGGACAGACCAACTAACAGACTAATCAAATTTAATTAATCCGGCTTCTTACACATTATTTTCATCTTATGGCTGGTGGGATATATGTGTACGGTGAGGCTCATGACGCAATTTGGTAAATTCTCTATGTGTATTTGCGTACGTGTCCACACGGATAATTATTTATGAGTGTGTGCGAATGTGTGTGTGTTTGTGATTAGAAATGTATTCCTTAACGAGAGTATAAGGCAGCATATAATATGTCTTAAACCAAAGTGAAAATCAATCGCTCACTCGTTTGCTCGCTCACTCAGACAAGGAGTCTTTTTGTCTGTCCATGTGTATGTCTGTCTGTTTGCCTATTGTCTGTGCATTTGTCTGTCGGTCTTTCTTCGGTCGTTATGATTATTTCAGGTTAAAAAAATGCATGTACACTTACACTGAATTATGCAACTCGCTAGCGAATTACTTTCCTTTTTTTCTGTTTTTCAGAGAGAGATAATACATCCACTCAAGTTCATGGAACTCACCAATTTTGCCTTGGATCTGGAGGGAATCTACGAAGAATTCCAGGTATGTATATCCCCTGAGCGAATAAAGCGCATTGGTGACCTCAGACTGAAGCAAATCTCTAAACACAATCACTTTAACAGCCTAATCATACTTGTCGCACTGGTGGCAGAGATGTTTTTTCTGATATATACGCCTAATGGTATGCATACTTAAAGCGCACAGAAACAATATCTTGCTTACTCTTTTCTGAATATGTGTTTTTGCTTCTTTTCGTTCTCTCTGACACCACATGCACTGCTTTACACATCATTTCATAGATCCTTTTTTCAAGAGACATGTATTTAGTTAACCCATACTCTTTTAAGCATATATGTTTCTGATTTCGGTGTGTGTGTGTGTGTGTGTGTGTGTGTGTGTGTGTGTGTGTGTGTGTGTGTGTGTGTGTGTGTGTGTGTGTGTGTTACAGAGTATTCCGAACAAGACACCACGGTTATCTGTGGTGCCTCACGGAGCTGAAGACAAAAACAGATATGCTAACATCCTTCCTAGTAAGTTCTTGTTTTACATTTTACTGGGGAACAAAGAAAAAGACAGAAAGGCAGGCAGACACACACATATACAGGCAGGCAGGCCGACAGGCGTGCAGAAATGCCCACATACAGAAATGCACTGATACAAACTCGGACAGGCAGGCGGACGGACGGACGGACGGACGGAGGACGGATTGATGGAGGGACGGACGGACAGACAGACAGACAGACAGACAGACAGACCGACAGACAGACAGGCAGTCATCGAAAACAAGTCATACAAGAAGTTAATTTTCAGGCTGTTAAATGCACCCACTAATGTCAAGATTTGTATCGTGTGTGTGTGTGTGTGTGTGTGTGTGTGTGTGTGTGTGTGTGTGTGTGTGTGTGTGTGTGTGTGTGTGTGTGTGTGTGTGTGTTTATTTTGAATTGTAAAGCGCTCGGAGCTGTGAATCGGGACTTGCGCTATAGAAAAGTGATTTATTATTATTATTAATCTCAATGCACATACATGTTAAAAAACACTTTCTGCCCTGAAGTTCCTAGTACACGGGTGCGGCTGGAGGGGGACGGACGGGAAAATGCGGATACCTACATCAACGCCAATTACATCACTGTAAGTTTTATGTATTTATTTGTGGTTGTTTCATTCTTTTATTCCCTTATTTATTGATATAACGAATAAACACTGTCTTTAAAGTTTTATTAATTTACTTGTTTTTCATTTATCCGTTTTAATCCGCCCCCTCCCTTTTTTTATATTTAGTCAAGTTTTGACTAAATATTTTAACATCGAGGGGGGAATCGAGACGAGGGTCGTGGTGTATGTGTGTGTGTGTGTGTGTGTGTGTGTGTGTGTGTGTGCATGTGTGTGTGTGTGTGTCTGTGTGTGTCTGTGCGTGTGTGTGTGCAGAGCGATTCAGACCAAACTACTGGACCGATCTTTATGAAATTTGACATGAGAGTTCCTGGGAATGATATCCCCGGACATGTTTTTCTTTTTTTCGATAAATACCTTTGATGACGTCATATCCGGCTTTTTGTATAAGTTGAGGCGGCACTGTCACACCCTCATTTTTCAATCAAATTGATTGAAATTTTGGCCAAGCAATCTTCGACGAAGGCCGGACTTTGGTATTGCATTTCAGCTTGGTGGCTTAAAAATTAATTGATGACTTTGGTCATTAAAAATCTGAAAATTGTAAAAAAAAAATTATTTTATAAAACGATCCAAATTTACGTTCATCGTATTCTTCATCATTTTCTGATTCCAAAAACATATAAATATGTTATATTCGGATTAAAAACAAGCTCTGAAAATTAAATATATAAACATTATGATCAAAATTAAATTTTCGAAATCAATTTAAAAACATTTTTATCTTATTCCTTGTCGGTTCCTGATTCCAAAAACATATAGATATGATATGTTTGGATTAAAAACACGCTCAGAAAGTTAAAACGAAGAGAGATACAGAAAAGCGTGCTATCCTTCTCAGCGCAACTACTACCCCGCTCTTCTTGTCAATTTCACTGCCTTTGCCACGAGCGGTGGACTGACAATGCTACGAGTATACGGTCTTGCTGAAAAATTGCATTGCGTTCAGTTTCATTCTGTGAGTTCGACAGCTTGACTAAATGTTGTATTTTCGCCTTACGCGACTTGTTTAAATTTTAGTTTTTATAGATTTATAAAATAAAATAACAAGTCGCGTAAGGCGAAATTACTACATTTAGTCAAGCTGTGGAACTCACAGAATGAAACTGAACGCACTGCATTTTTTCACAATGACCGTAGTCCGCCGCTCGTGCAAAATGGAGTGAAACTGACGAGCCTGTTCAGCGCGGTAGTGGTTTCGCTGTGCTGCATAGCACGCTTTTCTGTACCTCTCTTCGTTTTAACTTTCTGAGCGTGTTTTTAATCCAAAGATATCATATCTATATGTTTTTAGAATCAGGAACCGACAAGGAATAAGATGAAATTGTTTTTAAATCGATTTCGAAAATTTATTTTTGATCATAATTTTTATATTTTTAATTTTCAGAGCTTGTTTTTAATCCAAATATAACACATTTATGTTTTTGGAATCAGGAAATGATGTAGAATAAGATGAACGTAAATTTGGATCGTTTTATATATAAAAAAAAAATTATTACAATTTTCAGATTTTTAATGACCAAAGTCATTAATTAATTTTAAGCCACCAAGCTGAAATGCAATACCGAAGTCCGGCCTTCGTTGAAGATTGCTTTACAAAAATTTCAATCAATTTGATTGAAAAATGAGGGTGTGACAGTGCCGCCTCAACTTTTACAAAAAGCCGGATATGACGTCATCAAAAGTATTTATCGAAAAAAAGAAAAAAAAGTCCGGGGATATCATTCCCAGGAACTCTCATGTCAAATTTCATAAAGATCGGTCTAGTAGTTTGGTCTGAATCGCTCTACACACACATACACCACGACCCTCGTCTCGATTCCCCCTCTATGTTAAAACATTTAGTCAAAACTTGACTAAATGTAAAAACTACCTGATTATACTATAGTCTAGATAATCAATTATTTCACTAATTCATTTATTTGATTTCTCTTAGACTCATTTGCTTATTTATTTGCCATGAATGTATTTACTTATTGTGTGTGCGTGCGTGCGTGCGTGCGAGTGTGTGTTTGTGTGTGTGTGTGTCAGAGAAAAAAAACCAACGTTTCACTATGCAAAAAGAGACCCACTAGTTAAGTAATCTCGATACGCCCTTTTACTCGCCAAATAGAATCCGTATGGGTCTTTTTTAAGGTTTTTAAGATTTAAGGTTAGGCGTTTGTTGACCCCATTGTATGCTGCATACGCAGCCTAGTAGTCTTATGACCACTGTTTACTGTTTATTATTCAAGAATAGTTGGAGATCGTTCACGTTGGCGAATTTTGAGTGTGTGTACTAGTCACGGATGAAATGCCACAACTTACCGCGCTATACTCATATTAACTGCATGGGAGGACCAAGGATTAGCGGAGGGGAAACAACCATGCATGTTGGTGTAAACTTGGAACCGCTGGATGAAGAGTTACTTCCCTTCATCTGTACCGATCGCTGACGATAATCTTTCACCAGCCAATATGATGCCAGGACAAATCGAAACAGACAAACACGCACGCACGCGTGCACGCAAACAAATGCATTCTGTATGTCTGTCTTGCCCCTCTCTCTCTCTCTCTCTCTCTCTCTCTCTCTCTCTCTCTCTCTCTCTCTCTCTCTCTCTCTCTCTCTCTCTCTCTCTCTCTCTCTCTCTCTCTCTCTCTCTCTCTCTCTCTCTCTCTCTTTCTCTCCGCTCTGATATGGCCCTTCGTGGTCGGCTGGGCGTTAGCAACCAAACAAACAAACTATATCTCTCTCTCTCTCTCTCTCTCTCTCTCTCTCACACACACACACACACACACACACACACACACACACAGACACAGACACACCCACGCACGCACGCACACACACACACACACACACACACACACTCTCTCTCTCCCTCTCTCTCTCTTTCTCTCTCCCCCCCTCTCTCTCTCTCTCTCCCCCCTCTCTCGCTCGCTCTCTCGCTCTGTATCTCTCTCTCTCGCTCTCTCTGTTTCTCTCTCTCTCTCAATCCGTTTTGGCATCCAAGCAATGATAATCTTTACAAATCAAGTCTCAACAGCCCAAAGACGAGCAGACGAAAATCACAATTAATGATGCTTTTACCAGAACTGCAGCAGTGGTGCTTTGTTTCAAATGGATACTATTGATCTGTTGGGGGTAGTTTCTGGCGAATTTGGCGAATCTTAAGAATGTGGAAAATCTACTGTACCATAATCTAGACGCACACGGCACGACGTGCCCGAAAACGCGCTTCAAGTATAATAATTAATTAATTCAATGTGAGTAAATGCACTTCAGGGCGCTGCTTCTCACGGTGTTATTTGTTACTCAGAATCTTATGGTACAGGTATAACTATGGAAGCTATCTGAGTGCCTTTTTCTTAGGTATTATCCCAGGATTCTATGCTCTCGGATTCCTGTTAAGGCGAAACCTCTTTCAGTCGTTTCATGTCTCAGAAAGGATTGCAATATTGATTGTTCTTCATTTAGCTACAAATCCCAAGTCTCATTTAATTCTGGTTCTCAGGTGTGAAAGGCTACGAAAATCCATATTACCGGCATATCAAGATACAAGTTGCCCCCAACTAAAGTTTCGATTTTCCATCGTCATGCTTTCGCAGCTGAAAGGAATTCGAGATATTTTGGTTTCTAAAGTGAAGTATTTGTTTCTTTGTAATGCCATAATTATATTTTTTAAAACGCGTTAAGAAAAAAACCATTCTCTGCCTGGAACTATCCTGTCACGCCTCTCCCGAACCACCATTTTACCTTTTCTCTTTTTCCATAAGTTTTGCAGCGAAAATGTTCTTCGGCTGAAAATGTCCACTTTCACCACTTCAAAAGCCCCGTTCTACTTTTTTCTCCTCGAACTTTAATTTGCCTCGTTTTTGCTCGCCTTTCCCACTGTACATTTAGCAAATAGCATTGTCGATATTTTTTCAACCTCTCTCTTTGACCATTAACACCAGTGAAAATCCATTTGGAAAGGGCGATGGTTAGATGTAATAGATTTAAACGTTCTAACGACGACGTTTTCAAAGCAAAAAAATACATTCGTTTGCGCGCCGCATCAACACTTGGTAATGGTACGGTATCTGAAAGAACGAGCACAAATCGAAGATTGTGCACTTTCCATTTTCACAGCGTGAAAAGTTCTAAGCAGTTGAAATGTAAGGCACACACAAAACGTCAGATAAAACTGGACCTTTTAGATCTTAGAATGAGGAAGAAACGACCATGCCGTTCAAGAAATAAACATTTTGAGAACCGTTAAAGAACAACTCGAGCTGCATTTTAACCATGGCAACATCACCCCCTATCTGTCATTACCGATCTTTTACAAGCTTGAGGAAATGGCACCGCAGTTGCGAAGGAACCGGTGTAAAGGAGGGGGGGGGGGGGGGGGGGGGGGGGCGAGGGCGTTTGAGCTCTGACTGTCAAAATGGGGTGGCCATGCTTTTTGTCTGCAAAATACAGCGAGAGTATTCCTTGTGTGAAAGCTAGCAGTGGAACATTGTCCAAGGACCTTTCTTTTTAACGTTCTCCTGGATCGAGTCTGGAAAAAGAGAAGGCGATGAAGACTTCTTCACTTGAAAGAATTAGTTCTTGCAAATCCTTATTGAATTCGTTTGGACGGTACGCTGGGTGATTTCTGATTCACGGTACGACAACAAGGCTCAAATGCCATCATCGTGATGTAGGGATATACAGGGCTCCCCACAGATCCTCTGCCTACAGGGTCCCGGGACCCCCAACTTGTGTTTGTTAGGGGGATGAAGGACCCTCTATCTAGATTTCTAGGGGGTCCCAAGACCAGGGGGAACTTCAGAATTTTTGCGAGACCTTCACAAATACATTTTTTTGTCATAGATCTGTTAGATTTATAATAATAATAATAATAATAATAATAATAATAATAATAATAATAATAATAATAATAATAATAATGATAATAATAACTGGACATGTTTAAGTGCCTAACCTATGGCTCTAGGCCCTTTACAAAAGAACATACAGAATAGAACAATTAAATGTACAACCTACATAAAACTTAACCATACAGACAAATTTGCACTTTAATTCGCGTCAGTACAGATCTGGCAGAAGAAATGTCTTCGAAATCCAGTCAATTTTAAGTATACTTTCTTGTAAATTCTCTATGGAAAAACAAGTACACGATTACAGTCGGAAAGTTGTAGCGACGGTACGCATGACAACGGAAATGTAGTACGTCCCGGAACCACTCTTTTATAAAGCTCAGTGCGACTCGGGACCCCTTTCAAGACTTTCTAGTACGTTATTACGGCCAGTAGTGCGTATAGGGCGCAGGGACGCACAGTTTGGGGAGCCCTGGCCTGAGATGCACCAAGCGAAAGTGGTTGCCACCCAACCGGGTTCGAACGAACCGCGGGGTCTGGTTCGTTGACATTACAACAAATCTCAATTTCAACAAGTCGAACACCGCGGCTGACTCCCACCCAGTTGGTAACTTTGTCGTGCACCTCGGCCCTGGATATAGTCCGCAGGGCTATATTGTTGTTGTGTGTTTCAGGGCTACAAGGACCATACTCACGCCTACATTGCCACCCAGGCCCCTCTGGACAGTACGCTGGGTGATTTCTGGTCCATGGTCTGGCAACAAGGCTCGACGGCCATCGTCATGCTCATCAACCCACAGGAACATGGACATGTGAGTTGGTTGGATGGTCATTATTGTTTATAGTATCTTCAGCAGTTAATGTTTTTCGAGACCGATGCACATGTGTTCATTTTTCAGTTCACATGATTAACCACTCCATGCTTAACACTATTGACAATCAGGTCTCTCAGTGTAAAAAAGAAGATTCTAAAACGTCCTCACTTTCATATTTTGAACTTCAAAGGGTACAACAGGTACATTTGCCTGAAAAAAAGGGGGGGGGGGAGCTTTCGGAAACCATGCCTCCCCCCCCAACCCCCTAGATCGAGCCCTGGAGGGACCTTCATACGGTTTGGTCAAACCGGGCGCTTGTGGTGGATGGGTTGTTAATGTGGTCATGTGGGTAAATTTCAAGATACAGAATACTGAATTGCCCACAGTAACAGTATTCTGGCTTCATGTTGCAGAAAAAGCTTGCGCGCATTCACACTGAATCACTGACGCTTGACGTTTTCACGATCCGCTTACTTGGACAGATATTTCAAACATATCCACTGAGACTCGGTGTGTTGTAACCTAGATGTGCAGAAGATCCCGCCACCTTGTGAAAGAACAGCCAGTAAACTTCAATTATACGTCAGCTAATGTCAATAAGCAGCTAGATTCTCCCTTAACTGGCTGGCCAAGGCCAAACACTGGGGTAGCTAAAAGACCACAAATAAGCCAGATCACGCGAGAACAATGACAGGTTAGTTAATAGCAAGATATCCTAGGCGCCGAAAGGTCAGCCTATTCTGCCCCCGGATTGGCCATCGATTTGACCATTATTCGCTGATGTCCGCTCATTTTGCGCCGGATTAAGCTTCTTGTGTACCCGATTAGGCCCGTTAGTTTGCCTTTGTACCTTCAGGAACTGATGCGTCATAGTCGTCATTATTGTGGGATGTTTGCGGTGTGTAGTCGTTGTTTCTCGTGGGACTATAACTGTTTGAAGTGGATTAGAGGGATGAGCATGGGATTACAGACTTATTTGGATTTGTGTGTGCGTCACTGGATGCGAAGTGTTGTGTTTGTTTAGTGTATGGTTTAAATAATGGTTGTTTGAGATGAATTGAATATATATAAAACGTTTATATATATATGGATGGGGGAATGAGCAGATTGAGGAAGATTTAAAGTGCGTGACGTTTGCAAGACAGAAAGGAAAGACTGAAGCTACCAAGTAAGAGAGAGAGAGAGAGAGAGACAGAGAGAGAGACAGAGAGAGAGAGAGAGAGAGAGAGAGAGAGAGAGAGGAGAGGGGTGTGTGTGTGTGTGTGTGTGTGTGTGTGTGTGTGTGTGTGTGTGTGTGTGTGTGTGTGTGAAAGAAGGACATGAACAAAGAGAAAGGGACCGATAAAGAAAGAACGGATAACAGAAAAGAAAGAAAGAAAAAAGAAGAAAAAAGAAAAAAAGACAGAAAGAAAAGAAAGAAAACAAAGAGGGAAAAAAGAAAATTAAGGATTGAAACAGCAATTAACCAAGTTCTCCCAAATACAACCAGCACTACTGTTGCTTCAGAAACTACCAATACAACTACCTACCCCATGTTTATTTTGTATTTGTTGACCAATATGTTATGTTTGTTTTTTCCGCACTGTTAACATGTAACACCTTTACCTTTTAATCTGAGAAAAACTGACAAATATGGCGTTTCTTCTGCCGAATTTCGTTGCGATAGAAATGTTCGCTATTTTATTTGGCTTGTATACAACCTGCGTTTTGGTTGGCGATTATGGTTGCAGTTGGTCTTAGGTGCTATTTTTTTTTTTTATAAAACAAAATTATTTCTTTCAACCACAAAATAACCAAAACTCACCGATAACGATCTTTTCTGTAGATGAGAAAATGTTATTAAAACACGGGATCGGAAATCATCTTAAGAACAGAAATAAATCAGACAAAAAACCTGATTCTTAGCAAAGCGAAAGAGGATTCATGTAAAAATGCATTACAACTGTTGATGCATTCTGTCTTTCTTTTTAAAAATTATTATTCAGAAAAAGTGTGGTACATATTTTCCTGATTCTGCGGGCCCTGAATGCTCCGTGGTGTGCGGTGATTACAGCGTCATGATGACGAAACGTGACGTACATCAGGAGTACATTACGTCATGGCTGACCGTCAAAATGATCAAGGTATGACGTCAAAAGAAATCCTAAGGCTGTTTGAATGTCAAACAGAATGAGGCAGAGCGATGTTAAGATATCAAATAACCAAAGGGAAGTAATCTCTCTTTATAATGCTTGTTATTCTCTCAGGTGCCAGGAGAAAAGGTTCCGTACAACTCTCACTTACTCTATTACACATGTCGTATGCATTAAGAGCGATTACTTCCCTTTGGTTATTTGATATCTAAGGCTGTTTAGTAAATGTTGTGAACCAGAGAATAAATGACCTTATCCTCAAAAAGATACATTTTTCTGTCGAAAAAGAAACTCTTCAATTGAATACTGGTGTGTAACATGTATGCGCTGCTTTTGCTGTAGAATGATGTACTATTTTACACTGTGTTCAAAACTGGTTATGAAAAGGTGTTACACAAAGTGTGTTCAAAAGCGGAACACCAAAGTTTAGAGTGAAGAATGAAGTGTGATTGATATCAATGCCATCAGGTTTACCAGTTTCTCTTATCCGTAAAACCTCCAGTATTCTATTTCTTTATGGCGTTACAACTAGAACAGCCTTTTTGCTATTCAAACAAAAGGATATGATTTAAATTCAAATCCACTGTAAAAACAACGTGTGCATTGCAATATGTTCTGGAAACGGGCAGACAATAGCTTACATTGCATTGCACGAACAATTAAATGAGATTGCTTCAAGAAGCGCGAGCTTTTCTGGGTTTGTCGGGAATAGTCCCTTCAAAAATATCTAAAGAAAACGTATAGAAATACGGTTACACTATACATACAATGTTTTGTTTTTTTAAATAACATGTGATGACAGACGGGGAAAACTCCCTAAACAGACTGCTTTGTGAGAACGAAAACAAGTCGCGTAAGGCGAAAATACAATATTTAGTCAAGTAGCTGCCATTTTTCAGCAAGACCGTATACTCGTAGCATCGTCAGTCCACCGCTCATGGCAAAGGCAGTGAAATTGACAAGAAGAGCGGGGTAGTAGTTGCGCTAAGAAGGATAGCACGCTTTTCTGTACCTCTCTTTGTTTTAACTTTCTGAGCGTGTTTTTAATCCAAACATATCATATCTATATGTTTTTGGAATCAGGAACCGACAAGGAATAAGATGAAAGTGTTTTTAAATTGATTTGGACAATTTTATTTTGATAATAATTTTTATATATTTAATTTTCAGAGCTTGTTTTTAATCCGAATATAACATATTTATATGTTTTTGGAATCAGCAAATGATGGAGAATAAGATAAACGTAAATTTGGATCGTTTTATAAATTTTTAATTTTTTTTACAATTTTCAGATTTTTAATGACCAAAGTCATTAATTAATTTTTAAGCCACCAAGCTGAAATGCAATACCAAAGTCCGGGCTTCGTCGAAGATTACTTGACCAAAATTTCAACCAATTTGGTTGAAAAATGAGGGCGTGACAGTGCCGCCTCAACTTTCACGAAAAGCCGGATATGACGTCATCAAAGACATTTATCAAAAAAATGAAAAAAACGTTCGGGGATTTCATACCCAGGAACTCTCATGTCAAATTTCATAAAGATCGGTCCAGTAGTTTAGTCTGAATCGCTCTACACACACACACAGACACACACACGCACACACGCACACACGCACATACACCACGACCCTCGTTTCGATTCCCCCTCGATGTTAAAATATTTAGTCAAAACTTGACTAAATGTAAAAACCCAACATTGACAGGTACATCGACCAGATGGTCTTTAAAGTGGACATACAGACAATCACTTATGGTACAGACAATCAACTTAGCTTCGAAAACATGTGCTCAAGCAGTCTCTGGCGAGAATGATCAAATGATCGACGTTCCTGTGAATGATTTAATTGTTTTGTCATAAATTAAACTTTCAAATAACTTACCATGAGCATGGTAAGACTTACCCTGAAGAAGCCTCCATTGGCGAAAATTCGACGTTGTCTGTGCTGTATTTGTGTTGGTGAGTACCATTTTCTTCTGTTTTTTAACATTCTTGTTTTTCAACAGACGGGAGAGACACGCAGCGTTCGCCATTTCTGGCTGACCTGCTGGCCAGTGAGTGGACGCCCGGAGCCCATCTCTCTGGTCCGGTTTGTGCTGGACTCCAGACCACAGTACGAGGACAGTGGCGCCCCCCTCGTTGTCCACTGCGGGTAGGTGTTTGGCTCTAGATGGCTGGCTGTTTTATTGGACTAATCTGTGAATTGATCTCAACAATGTTTGGACACTGACAGATGACATCGTCAAATAAGGAGCACGAAAACAGTCGTGCATGCAAAAACCCAGTTGCAGATTTGTGGGCACAGAACAAAACACCAAATCGCGTAAAGCGAAATTAATACATCTGTCAAACTCACAGAATGATATTGAGCGCACTGCATTTCACGAAATAAGAAGATAATCCGCGACCGAGACTGAAAGCGCTGATATTCAAGTGGAAAACGTAGCGGCCCGCATTCGCTTGATGTGACAAGCCAGTATAGCACAGTAGCGAACAGCGTCAATTAGGAAGTCATACTCCGATTTCGGGGGACCTCGGTATGCAATCTACTTCGTGTTCTGTTTGCATACATTTCCCATTGATCCATACAATTACCGCTTTTTGTTTCAGTAATGGCACAGCACGCACGGGAACCTTCATAGCTCTGGACATCTGCATGCGTCAGTTCGAAGACAAACGCACACTTGACGTCATGAAATGCGTCCACTCACTGCGCCATGAACGCGCGGGATGCGTCCAAACGAGCGAACAGTACGCCATACTGTACCAGGTAAACATTGTTGAGAATACACCACAAACTTATATATATACACTCACAATCTAGTGATCACTGTATCAGTTATTGTGTTTGGTATGAAATACGTCCTGAATTTTTAACCTTTGATTTTAAATCCTTCAATTGTCTGGAAATCAGACGACCTTTATAAAAAAAAGTTCTATCAGCTGAATTTAATCTCCCTGGCCTGGTGCTCGAAAGGGCTTTCAAAATAGCCATCTGCAGTCTCTCTGGAAGCCTTCATGGCAATTACGTTTTACCCTTAGAATACAGATGTGTGCCAAGTTTGCATTGATTTTAGCATTATGACTCTACTTTTGAACTTGTGTCGTATTACCACACGTTGTAAGGACATTCATTTTTGCTGTGAACGAGGTGCGAACGCACGCTGAAGTGTCTGCCCAAATTAAGTATAATTGTGTAAAGCAATTATCAATTAAGATTAAAGATGTTTTTGTTTTTCCCCAGATATTGATACATGGATTTCATGTCGCGTTTAGATATGAAAATAAAACAAGCAATACTATACCTCCTTACCTCCCTCTCTCCCGCGTTCTTTCAGTGTGCGTGTGTGTGTGGGGTGTGTGTGTGTGTGTGTGTGTGTGTGTGTGTGTGTGTGTGTGTGTGTGTGTGTGTGTGTTTGGTTGAGTGTGTGTGTGTGTGCATGTGTGTGCGTTCGTGCATATGTGTGCCTTTAGGGTTTCCATCGCTCTGCTATTTTCACTTTTGTTTATTAAGTTATTTGATACACAGATAATTAAACAAAATTTATTTGTGTTTTTTATTTCTTTCCCAGGCACTGACAGAGTACGCTGTAATTCTGAACAGCCCTGCTGTTTCAGCTGCGTCTTCTGCTACCACGCTGCAAGGGTTGCTACAGTAACGCCCGTTACCATGGTGACGTGAGGACATTTCAAATCCGTGGCAATGAGCTGAGCGTTTGCTGAAAAAAGAGACTATTTGCCAGAAAAAGAAAAACAAGTGTACCATGTTAACTCTAGGTCATTTAAAATACGCGGCAATCACCTGTGCATTTACTGAAAAAAGAGACTATTTTCCAGTGACATGCAGCCAAGTAAACGCGCGCTAACGCATTGAACAGAGCAATAGGCGATGTAACGAGTAAAGGCCGTCGTACAATGAGCGATGACGGACTTCTTTCAAACTACTCTGCAATAGACGATGTTCGGAAATAACTCTGTCGTGATTGTATGGGTTGTGAAAGAGTGAATAGTGTTGCTTTTAGTGAGACAAGCTTTCCACACTTGCTCTTTGTCCGAGTGTTTGAGACACACCCCTCGCTAGTGACTGGCCTATACTATGTCACGTGGGAGAGTTTGCCTCAATAACAGCAAGAGCATTTATATCCTTAGCGGATTATGACTTTATTCAGTTATTCTGCAGAAAAGACAAATGCTGGAGAAAAACCGTTCTTTTCTGCAGCATTTCTGCATAATGTCATCTTTCGCCGAAGCAGCGTTTTTTTCTGCAGCAAAACATTTTACTGCAGTAAAATTGAAATCAAGAATGCTGCAGTAAAACGGTGCTGTTGTTTTACTGCAGAAAACCTGTTTACATTTTTTCTGCAGCATTTTGTACTGGCTCTTGGCGGATTATGACATTATTCAGTTATTCTGGAGAAAAATCGAAATGCTGGAGAAAAACTGTCTTTTCTGCAGCATTTCTGCATACTGTCATCTTTCGCCGAAGCAACGTTTTTTACTGCAGTAAAACAGTTTTTCTGAAGCATAATGTTTACTTGGTTTTCTGCAGCATTATTGCGATTAACTTTTTCTTCAGAATAGTCTGTGACAGTTTTTCTGGAGAAAAACGAACGACCTTGTAAAGTAGCGTTTGTATTCGTCGCCCCCTGGGATTGTATAATAGTTTGTAACTATTGGTAATTCTGGATGAGTCCATCTCATAACAGAGGGGGGCTCGCGTGCTCCAACATTATAATGAGCCAGTACAAAATGCTGCAGAAAAAGTGTAAACAGGTTTTCTGCAGTAAAACAACAGCACCGTTTTACTGCAGCATTCTTGATTTCAATTTTACTGCAGTAAAATGTTTTGCTCCAGAAAAACCCGTTGCTTCGGCGAAAGATGACATTATGCAGAAATGCTGCAGAAAAGACAGTTTTTCTCCAGCATTTCTGTTTTTCTGCAGAATAACTGAATAATGCCAAAATGCTGAAGAAAGAGTGTAAACTGTTTTTCTCCAGTAAAACAACATCACCGTTTTACTGCAGCATTCTTGATTTCAATTTTACTGCAGTAAAACTGTTTTACTGCAGAAAAAAACGTTGCTCTCGCGAAAGATGACATTATGCAGAAATGCTGCAGAAACAAACAGTTTTTCTCCAGCATTTCTGTTTTTCTGCAGAATAACTGAATAAAGTCATAATCCGCTAAGGATACATTTATTCTTTTACAACCCGTACAAACCCGACAGAGTTATTTCCGAACATCGTCTATTGCACACTAGTCTTAAAGAAATCCAACGTCGCTCATTGAACGACCATTGCTCATTTCAAGCAAAGTTTCAGATCATGAAATGAAATACTGGAAGACAACTTATTGTGTGTCGCTACGCGGGCTCTCAAGACTTCTATAGATCTTGCTTGTTGATCACAAGCAATTTAAGGTTGTGGCATGAGGAAAGTCGGCTTCTACAAATTTGATTGAAATGAGAGATTTTATTGTGAATTCCACAAACTATACAAACGCTGCCACTGTGTATGTATGCATGATACAATAGATGTATGCATTGTGTCTTGAAAATGTCCTTAGTATTTTAGTTGATGATGTTAAGAATGTAACGATTGAGCTGACTTTCTGCTTGTTTACGTTGGACATCTTTGCATTGCGTTTTGCTTGTGTTGCTTGTTAACTTTCAGATTCATGTCCAAGTTTGAATACACCACATCCACAGTGTGATCATGATAACGAAGAGAGTTGTAATATTCACGTGATTTTGTATTTTTTCTACTTCTTTCAGTTTCATGTAAGATTGTATATTCGACGTCGTCGGGAGATTTTGGCTTAACTCATTTTAAACAGCTTCTCAGGCGAAGAACAAAATAGATTATTTTAATTATGAAATAGTGTTTATATCCCTTCCTGGTATAGATAGAAAGACAAAAGAATGTTAAATAATGCATTGTAAATCGCATTTCAGACAATATTTCTCATGGAAAATGATTTACTTACTCTAAAGCACTAATACATCAAATTTGCCAAGAATTGAGGTAAGGCCAAAATTCCACGACGAAATTTAATCGATAATGTGTTTAATTAGTATCAAACGCTTTTTGAGTCTTCGTTGGCAGCTTCTACGTGAGTAAGAGAACACGATAGAGTTTCCGCTGAAGCCATTTTATTTCTTCCTTATGATTTATCTGGTTTTGTCCTTTCTCTTTCTTTTTTCGTCTCCATCTGTCTGCCTGTCTGTATGTATGTCTGTCTGTCTGTCCGTGTCTCTGTTGTCTGTATCTTCCTGCCTTCCTGTCGGTATATCTGGCTAGCTGCCTTCCTGCCTGTCTGTCTGACTGCTTGCCTTTTTGTCGATCTGTCTGTCTTTTTGTCAGTCTGTCTGCCTGGCTGTCTGGCTGGCTGCCTGGCTGTCTGGCTGTCTGTCTGCCTACATACCTTACTACGTGTTTGTCTGTCTGTCTGTCTGTCTGTTTGTCTGTCTGCTTGCCTGTCCATCTGCATGCCTACTTACATTACTACGTGTTTGTCTGTCTGTCTGTCCCCGCCCTCTTGTCCTTCTTCCTTTGTGTCCGTGTTATATCTGACTGTCTGTGGAAGAGCTGCTTTCTCTATTTCCTACAATGTCACGTGCAGCCTGCCTCAGTGTTTCTAAGGAAAAGCAACTCTTCCAACACCCATACAAACCCGACAGAGTTATTGACGGAATTCGTCTATTCCGTTGGGATTATATGCCATTCGGAAAACATTTCCGAGGATGCCTTAGCTTGCCGTGCACATATTTTGATGTGTGTGTGTGTGTGTGTGTGTGTGTGTGTGTGTGTGTGTGTGTCTGTTGTGTGTGTGTGTGTGTGTGTGGTGTGTGTGTGTGTGTGTGTGTGTATGTGTGTGTGTGTGTGTTTGTGTGTGTGTGTGTGTGTGTGTGTGTGTGTGTATACATGTGTGTTTACACACGTATTTCGAATTTATTCATGGACATACAGAAGACATATTTTTTGTTTGTGTGTGTGAGAATGTAATGAGTTTAATGACACGTGTGCTGTTTATGATATACTGTACGGTCGCATTTATTTTCAAAAATCATTCACATATTTTGTTTAAAGTTGGCCTATGGGGTTAATGACGAGTTTTATTAAGTAAAAATCTGAAACACCCGTAAAAACAACAACAACAACAACAACAACAACAACAACAACCTATATTTCCGCCTGCTGTACTTTATGATGCATTTGTGTTTTATTCAAACCATGTCAAGATTGTTGAATAAATGATTTTTTCAACTATAACTGAATGAAACTGCTGTCTTTTAGAAGAAGAAAAAACCTACAACGAACACACACACACACACACACACACACACACACACACACACACACACACACACACACACACACACACACATTCACACACGCACACACGCACACACACACACACACACACACGCACATACACACACACACACACGCGCGCACGCACACGCGCGCACGCACGCAGACACAGACACACTCACAAACACACACACACACTCACACACACACACACGGACGCATACACACACACACACACACACACACACACACACACATGCATTTGGAAGTGAAATCAAATCATTCCCTTCTTTGAAATGTCTGACTTTCATGGAGAGAGGCAGGATTACAAGTGAAAGCGGATGGCATAGTATTGTCTCTTGTTCTTAATTTTTCGCCATTTCAAACCCCGGCAGGTTGTTCATTACAGGTTTCGAGTCGCAAAACACCCGCACATTTAATGTAATGGTCGGATTGTACAATTTCAGCTTTGTCTGTGAAAGGGATATACATTTTAACCAAGCAAAATATCTCCTATTGAAGACATAATATCCAAATGTTAGACGCTTACTTCCTTCATTTGAGACTTAAAATCCCATTATCCCCTTTTATGTCACAGATTGTTACTGTAGGCTACTCCCCCACCATTTTACTCTCCTCCCCCCCCCCCTTCCCACTTCAGCGACCAGGATCCTGCCAAAGTAGCCTTTTTGTGTGTGTTTGTTTAGTGTGTGTGTGTGGTTTTTTTTATTTTTTATTTTTATTTTTTTTTTTGGGGGGGGGGGGGGGGGGTTATGTTTGGTCTTCTAATCTTCGTTTATTATCACGGGTTATCAAAGAAGATTTCTGGGCTACTCGGTACGGATGAGAAAATCCCCATATTTCAAGACATCATTTTTGGAAAGGATATCCAACAGTTATGAGCTTAGTTGTTAAATGTAAGACGTTAAATCCTCTCTTCCTCATTGGCGTTACCGACAATAAGCCCTCTCCTGATCCTCCCCCTTCCAGCCCCCCTCCCCCTCCCCCCCCCCCCCCGCCCATCTCCCCCACCTTAACCCTCCAACCCCACCCCCGCCCCCCACCCCCGTCCAATTCTCCTGTAGTTCACCCTTTAGAATCATACCAAAGTGTGAATTGGGTATTGTTTATGTCTTGGATTAAAATGTACGTTTTTTTGTCTAATTATCAGACGGAGCACGGCATCTTCTGAATTATGTAGTACAAATGGGCTTTTCACCGGATTTCAAGACATAATCCTTTGAAAGAATATTCAAAAGGAAGAAGTTCAGTTCTTCAATGTTGGGCGGGAAATCCCATATTCCCCACACAGATCGTTATTCCCCCCCCTCCCCCCCTTCACATCCTTCCTCATTTACCCCACCTTCCAAAAGGACATCACGTACCTTCCCCGCAATATTGTTTAGTTTTGTTTTGCTTTGTTTTGTTTTGCTTTCTTATTACATTTATTTTAATCAAACTGTGCAGGCCAGCGTAACAACAACAACAACAACAACAACAACAACAACAACAACAACAACAACAACAACAACAACAACAACCAAGTGCTTGCACGTTTTGACCTGTAGTGACATTCCCATGGTATTTAAAACGGAATGCGATTAACTAACTAAAGGACACTCAAAACAAAGCCCTGCAAATTGAAAGCAAGAATATAAGCTCCTTTAATGTAAAAAAAAAAAAAGAGAATGTTTCAAAGAGACATTTATGAGAGAGAGAGAGAGAGAGAGAGAGAGAGAGAGAGAGACAGACAGACAGACAGACAGACAGACAGACAGACAGACAGACAGAGACAGGCATAGACATAGACAGAGGGGGGTAGGGGGGAGGGAGAGAGAGAGAGAGAGAGAGAGAGAGAGAGGGTGCACCGAGAGAGAGAGAGAGAGAGAGAGAGAGAGAGAGAGAGAGAGAGAGAGAGAGAGAGAGAGAGAGAGAGAGAGAGAGAGAGAGAGGGTGCACCGAGAGAGAGAGAGAGAGAGACGGGAGAGAGACGGGATAGTGTTGGGCAATTGATTTCGGTACGTCCGGGATACGGGTTACTACGAACATATTTGACATTCCAGTGTGATGCCATAGGTATTTTAAACATAAACACGACCAGGCTGACGCTAAGGCAAACAGGCGACACCCACAGACCAACTTATATCACGTGGAGACAGGGTCAGTGAATAGCATGACGTCATTTGTGGCTCTGTACGATATCGATGTAGGACCAGAAGAATGAATTGATTTCAAAATTGAAAAAGAATTGATTTTATTCCTACAATTGAGCCTCTACTTTCAACCCTTACAATGATTGACCGACCGAACAAACCACCACGGCAGACAGACACACTTGGTACATACACACAATCAGCCATGCCAGCCACAGAGACAGATATAGGAGCAGTGGCCATGTGATCCAGAGAGTCCAATCAGCCAACCATTTAGCCAGCCAACCAGCCAGACATTCAATCAAATTGTGTTGCTTTATAAACCTAGCTGCACCCCGTGTCATGTGGAGATAACGCTAATGGAAGGAAAGCGTAACAATCGAACAAAGAATAATTTGAAGCACAGCGGACCCCGCATCAATACCTGCATTATGTACAGGTCGATCACAGAGAATGATCGATCAACAGCGATGTCAAGTGTCCGTATTAATGGATATAACCCTAATAAAACCTTTGCGTTCTTTAAAAAAAAAAAAAAAAAAAGAGTTTCAGGCTTGACAAATTGTGATGATTGAGTTCAGATATTTTGTGAGTCGGGTTTTCTTTTTGTTGGTTTCCTTTGGATGTAAATTCATTTTAAATTCATTTTCAGTTTAGAGTTTTGTGTAAGATAAGTTTTAAGGAAGATCGTCGACGCTGCTGTTTAATTGTCCCAATTGAAGAGCATGCCCTTCACATTGATTTCTTTTTGGAGGCTGTTAAAGGCACAGTGCAGCTCACAGCCTTCGTTTTGCGTTTTTGTTGCAGCTGAGTGCATTTACAGTACAAAAATCCTCCTATGGTAGTAAAACAAACCCAAAACTACCCAACGACGACATCTGTGAAGCTCGACAGTTTCTTGTTCACGCGAGTGCATAAATTAACCTAGTTATTACGTTGGTGTTTGGTCGGAGTTCGATTCAACTGAGTGATTCCGGCCTCGATTTTGTTTTACACAAACTCATGATGACATCTGACATAGTTTGCTTTAGTGACGTGTCTTTTTGTGCATGATGTGGTGATCTACCTGATCTAAATTTAGATCCAAAAATAGGTCAAGACCAGCCGGGTCCGAGTACGAAATTAATTCGTAAAAAAATCGCAGTTCTTGACTCTTTGGGTGCAAGTCAATGAAACTTGGTAGTTCTTCTAACGGATAGCTGCCTGAGGTATGACTAAAAGCCCCAGGGGCTCCGTGCACCTGGATTTGACAAGTTCAGTACCTTTAACATTGATTTCAAGTGTTCTCTGTGTTAGTTTGTCTCCTTCTTATGAGGTGTGACGTATGTTATTTCTGAATTAATTCCTCTTCAGACCGCTTCTACCAAGGAAGCTTGAGATCCTTTAAGTATCTGAGCAATTGAAATGCAAAGAAACTGAAAGCATGATAAATCGAACAAAGAACATTTTAAAGCACGGCGAAAGCTATTTCACGATCTGCATTCTGTATGCTCGTTCACAAAACATGATCACTAATCCGAGATGCCAAATGCTGAATTAATATCTAACGTCTGAAAAATTGAACTAAGAAGAAGCTGTCAAGATAAACATCAAACCAAGATGACTAGAAGTTTGGTGGACGTTGTGGCACGTGCACGATGTGCATTCTGTGTGATCGATCAGTCAAAATCAATCGCCACTGCTGTCAAGTTTCCAGATGGACAGAAATAACCTGTGGTAACCGTGTGTCTAAATGTATGAGGATTTTGGTTTTTGAAGCTTAAACTAACTTGTGATGACATTTTTCAGATGTTTTGCGTGTCAGTTGTTTCCTTTCTGATTCTATGAGCGATAACCTGAGTAATTTCTATTTCATCTTCAGTTCAGTCTTACTATCACGAAAGACTGAAAACAATTGAACAAAGAGAAATGTACAGCTTAGCTCACGCGGTGGCAAGATATATCTGCATTCTGTGTGATCGATCTAAAATAATCAATCGATCGATGCTGCCCTCCGTGATGAACATGACCCGAGTTAACTTGAATTCAGCCTTTACGTTGGTATTGTTGCAGCTTAAAAAACATGCAGTGATTTATTTCGGGTAGTACTAGTTTTTCTCCTTCTTGTGAACTCCGACCTACACTAATTTCTAATTCAATTTCAGTTAAGAGTGTTGCGGTCATGCAAGCCTGAAATGGTTTCAGCACCTGAACAATTGACCAAAGGATGAAGTAAAGGTATCGAAATCAAATAAAAAGTTATTTGAAGCACAATAGACGTGGCATCACGATCGATCAGAGATAACGGTCGATCTTCGCTGTAATAACATTGTTTATGTTGATTAACATAGCGACGGGCACAGTGGCGTGGTGGTAAGACATCGGCCTCCTAATCGGGAGGTCGTGAGTTCGAATCCAGTGGAGATTTTTTCGATCTCCCAGGTCAACTTATGTGCAGACCTGCCAGTGACTTAACCCCCTTCGTGTGTACACGCAAGCACAAGACCAAATGCGCACGGAAAAGATCCTGTAATCCATGTCAGAGTTCGGTGGGTTATAAAAACACGAAAATACCCAGCATGCCTCCCCCGAAATCGGCGTATGCTGCCTGAATGGTGGGGTAAAATTGGTCAAACACGTAAAAATCCACTCGTGTTAAAAACATGAGTGAACGTGTGAGTCTAAGCCCATGAACGAAGCAGAAGAAGAAGAAGAAGAAGAAGAAGAAGAAGAAGAAGAAGAAGAAGAAGAAGAGGATTAACATAGCCTTTACGTTATTGATATTTGTTAAGGATTGGAAATATTGTAATGATTAATTTCAGACAAATTGCCTGTCAGCCTTTTTGTGAAGCCACGAACTGTACTTTAACAAACAAAAAAAACTCAAAGTATTATTCTGGAATTTTTAAAGTTAGCAGTCTGTAGGTTTTGGATTTCTGTCTGCCTCAGTTGAAAAACAAAAGAAATCTGTACTCACCAATACAAGGACAGCATTTGCATAACTAAATCAAATGTTCACCTATTGATGCTTCCTCGGGACTAAAGCCAAAACAAAAATAGGGTCGGTAGGTCGGGATTTTATTTTTTATTTATTTTTTTTTCTAAAAAACCCCCATATTTTTAAGTTATTTTGTCAAAAAACAAAGATTTAAATTTTTTTCTCCCCCAAATGCCCCCCCAAAAAGTCTAGGGTCGCGCGAAAAAATAGGGTCGGTCGGGATACCGTAAACAGACTATTTTTTTTGTTTGCCTAACAAACAAACAAACAAACACAGAGGGAAACACAAAGCAAAAGCAGCACGGAACGAAAAGGTATGAACAGAAGATCTTCGAACATTTGATTTAGGTTTTTATTGTGTTCCATTTTTGTTCATCTAACCCACAGTCACTTTGTTGTTTAGGTCTCAGTGTCGGTGTATCTGTGTCTTTTGTCCGACATCCTGTCAGTGCGAGTTCGTATAGATTTCTGCGTGAAGGTGTAAGGGTTTCCCTGAGTGCTCGGAAGATAAAAGTCATCAGTTGGTCAAATTACAACCAAAGGAAAAATTGGTTGTTTGCCAGAACTTAAGGCGGGTGCTTTTAGAAGAACAGTATAACAACCCTTGAGAGATGTCCGTTTTTTTGGTGGGCCACATTTTCTTTACTACAGACATTACTTCAAATCCCAACCATTACTTAAGCAGAGAAATCCTTGTTCGTCAGATATGAATTATTCACGGGGTAGACTGAAAATAAGATTACTTTTGAAATGCGGAACAAAGTTTAACATTGCTTGGATAGAAACGTTGTGTGCGGCCAACTGTGTGTGCGTGTGCGTGTGCGTGTGCGTGTGTGTGTGTGTGTGTGTGTGTGTGTGTGTGTATACATGAGAATATTGATCTGCCAACCTTTCTTGGCCGCTACGGTGACCTGTGTCAGACACGCCTGTGTCGGAATCGATTTAAGTTTTTCTGAAGTCGAGCACACATTTTGCCCTCTGTTGGAATCGTTGGTGTTGAAACAAACATATACACAGGAGGGGGCTGGAGAAAGCCGGGTTTGGGGATTGGGCAGGTGTTGGACAAGCGTGTGTGTGTGTGAACGTGCACACACACACACACACACACACACACACACACACACACACACACACACACACACACACACACACACACACACACACACTCGCGCGCGCACTCACACACACACACACACACACGCTTACATGCACGCACACGTACACACACACACACACACACACACACACACACACACGCTTACATGCACGCACACGCACACACACACAAACACACACACATACATACACTAACACACGCGGGCGCGCACGCACTCACCACACACACACACACACACACACACACACACACACACACACACACACACACAACCTTCAGCCCCTTCCTTCCCCTCAACCCGTAACACTAACCCCAACCCCGACACCCCTTTATTCATGTAATCGGTATCGAACCCCTTCAAAGAAACCAACCCAACATAATAACGCCGATTTCACGCTCTCTTTGTTTCTAAAGCTCCTTTAAGAAATAAATTAAACCAAAACAACACCCATTGATTCAACTTTATCTGATCGATCTTACCATTCTAATGCTCACGTTCTTTGCTGCTATGCGGCTTCTCAGCAACTCAGTTTTCTACTGTGCAGGAGAGCTTTGAATTTGGAAAGGGTGAAAAACAAATTGAAGGCAGAATGAATAGAACTTGCCAAGGGGGAATAATATTAATTCTCTAAAACTCGGATTACTCAGGAAATTATGTGCTCTGTGGGATAAAATCGCCTCTGTAGCGGGATTAAATTCTTGTTATGAGGTCGATGAAAATGAAATACATTTATTTAAAGCCAAGCTTTTTTCAAAACATATTTTTAGTTTTTTTGTTTTTGTTTTCTTGCAGTATGTGTGAAAAGGAACGAGGATAGTTCGTGCACACACACACACATTCACACGCATACACATACACACACACACACACACACACACACACACACACACACACACACACGCTTGTGATTGGTACATCCTTTGTTTGTCGGAGGTCACTCTCCCACAACCCATACAAAACCGACGGAGTTATTTCGGAATTCGTCTATTTCGCTTCTGACATTTCAAATGCAAGCTTTGCAGTGAAATTATGAGAAAAAAAACCCAGTGAACAGCACTGGATCTCACAAATAAAGTGACACAAAACAAATATAGGAGGAGGAGGAGGAGGAGAAGGAAAAGTGAAGAAAATCGTATTACCAGCTGGAAGCCACTACTGGGCAAGAAGCCGCGAGTACAAGCGCAATAACATTCGAGTGGCTCAGAGGCGGAGAGAAAGCGGAGAAAATCCCAAATACCCCCATAGCGGCAATAACGCCGTAATAGGATTTGGTTATGGTTCTTGCATCCAAAGAAAGGGGGACATTACATCAGAATGTTGCGGTTTGCGAGTGCACTCCCTTTCCCCTGAACCGTCTGTTTCAAAAGCCGAGGAGGAAAGGATTACGTTTTTTTCTCAGGCTTTTCTTGCGTTAATTTATCTTCTGTGTGGCTAAAAATGTAAATTCAGTCAGGTTTTGCCTTTTCCTTTCTGTTCACACTGTTCGCTTTGCTTGGTTAGCTTTGAAGGAAAGTGGAAAAAGCGGAGCAAAGAAATCGCTGCTTTGAAAAGTGTAGAGAGAGAGAGAGAGAGAGAGAGAGAGAGAGAGAGAGAGAGAGAGAGAGAGAGAGAGAGAGAGAGAGAGAGAGAGAGAGAGAGAGAGAGAGAGAGACTCAGACTCAGACCTTTATTACAAAAGGATAAAGGTTTTAGGCAAAGCCTATTCTTCCAACCTGTCCTTTATACAACACATAAAGACAGACGGACATAAAAAATAAAAATTCAATCATATAAGATACAGAAATACATTGTATGGATTGCAACACAATGTGCATTTTAGGAATTATATAAGGAGAACTCAAAAATTACAAAATTACATTGACATAGTTAAACCTTTCATTTTGAGAATTAAGTTGCTCAAATTAGCTACACATCCGTTAACACTAGAACAAAATGTTCAACAAAATAACAATCGAACAAGACATTTCATTCACGAATGATGTGTGAACTTGGCTGTCTCTTAAACATTTTCACTGAAGTTGCATTTCTTATCTGTTGGGGGAAGGAGTTCCAGAGAAAAGCTCCCGAGAAGGCTAAGCTCGATTTGTAGAGGTCTATGTGAGGTTTAGGAGGGATGATTTTTTGGGACCCATATCTTTTTGTGGCATGTTTGAAATGTAATTGCATATATTTAGGACAGTCGTCATTTAGAATTGTATACATGAACACAGCCTTGTTTAACGTCAACTGATCTTTCAAGGGGAGGAAATTCAGGAGCTTTATTTTATCATCCGTGGACCTATTCAAATCATGCAGAATAAGTTTTGCAGCTCGGCGATGCAGGGAATTGAGTCTTTTCAAATGAACATCACTGCAGTTATCCCAAAGTGTCGAAGCGAAGTTTATATGAGGCATTATGTGGGCGTAATAGAACATTTTGAGTGCTTCAGAATCGGTGTAATGCCTTAATTTTGATAACAGGTACAAATTCTTTGATACTACTTTGCAAATATTACTCAAATGAGTTTGCCATTTCAACTCTTGATCAATGGTAACACCTAATAGTCTATGTTCCCTAACTTGCTGCACTTGAGTTGAACCAACTGACAGTTGTAATAGTAAAGGACTTAACTGGTGTTTTTGTCTCGTGGTTATCACCATACTCTGTTTTAATCGGATGAATGATCATTGCATTAGAAACGCACCACTCAGTGATTTCATCCACACTTGTTTGAAGAGAAGACTTGACGGATTCCAAAGATTGTTGACTGGTGTGAACAGAAGATTCATCCGCGAAGAACTCACATCTAACTTTATCATCGGACACATGCAGGGGTAAGTCATTTATATAAATACAGAACAAGATAGGTCCTAATACAGACCCTTGAGGGACACCACTCCTGACACACTCGTTTGACGAAGTTTTACAGT
>NC_090245.1:64764980-64784980 GCF_037325665.1 Littorina saxatilis
CACTATTATGCATGGCTTGTCGATTTCACTGCCTTTGCCACGAGCGGTGGACTGACGAAACTACGAGTATGTGGTCTTGGTGAAAAAAGCAGTGCGTTCAGTTTCATTCTGAGTTCGACAGCTTGACTAAATGTTGTTATTTCGCCTTTCGCGACTTGTTTTTTCTCTCGATGTTTCGTTTGTGAAAACATGTATACTCGAAACCTCTAAACTTTTTGTGCAGATTCAAACTCTGATTCTGCAACTAGTATATATATATATATTGCCAGTATGCTATCGCCGTGTGTTCATCTCTGCATGCTCCTGGTACAGATATGTACTTGATCTTCTTCTCGTCTGCTTCGTCACAATGCGTGTACTCGAAACCTCGATCTCCACACTTTGTGTAAAAATTGGGACACGACCACCACTACTTTACAGATACAGTACAGACTCTAGGAATACTCTTTGAACACGTCTTTCTTTTTTTTTTGGGGCGTCACAATGCGATTCTCGAAACCTCTCCACACGTTGTGTTGGAATACACTTTGAAAACGTCTTTTATTTTCTTGCGTCGTGCAATGCGCGTTCTCGAAACCTCTCCACACGTTGTGTTGGAATACTCTTTGAAAACGTCTTTCATTTTCTTGCGTCGTGCAATGCGCGTTCTCGAAACCTCTCCACACTTTGTGTCAAGATTGGGACACAACCAACACTAACTTACAGACACAGTCTTTGAGAATGTCTTTCATTTTGTGCGTTCGTGCCGGCAGACCATTTACCCCATTCTCCTGGGACAGAATCACAGGGATATAAGACTTTAATGCTTGGCAGCACGGCTGGACATCAAGGGAAGAAGACGGGCTTCCAACGACACCAATAGAAAAACAAAAGCCTTGAGATGGAGGCGAGAGAAAGGAGAGGATAAGAGGACCGCGTTAATGACAGAGATGGACGTGGGGTTCTAGTTTTACACAGGGCATTTTTGTTGTCCAGGGACGGTATGCAAGTGTCGGGGTTTGAGACTATGCGTTTCGGGTATATATGTAGAATCGTCAAGGTTTTTGCAGCTAATGCAAATCTAAATTGAATAGTCATTCTACGACCTTAATTCTTGTGAATATTACAAGATAAGTCAAAGCATTAGTTATGTTGTCTGTTGTGTCTCTTGTTTGTCCACTGTACTGGCCTTTAGGTCGAAGTTCTTGAGAATGTTTTGTTTTGTTATGAATGAAACGTTCCAAAAATGTTACCTTTCTCGTGTGCTTTTTTTATTCGACGCAAGCTTAATTATTTTAATCACAAATTAAACGTTCCAATAGCTAACCATTCTTGTTTTTTGATGGTTAAAGTGATAATGTCTAACAAGAAAACTGTCTCTCATCGACCTAAGAGCTACGTATAACAGTTAAGGTCGGGGGTTGTCATTTTGTGACCACACATCAGGAATACCTTATATAAACGTTTGAGCGCTGAGTTACTCAAATTGAAAACGCAGTTATAATGACTAGCATTCTGTTGTCTCCCTTTGACCAGCGCATTGTATCTACGGTACCTATGTACTATCGGGGTTCAATGTTTGGATCAGTCATGCGCACTGATACTTCCGTACTGAGAGCCTGCCATGTGGTCACCGAATAAACCGTTGCACCTCACCCTTCTTGTGTCCGTTGGTTTTGTCCGCATAACAACCTCAAGACATTACATTTGGCGACGAGGATAAACGTGAGTCATTCTTCTAAGAACTATGTAGCTTTTGTACACAGGAAGAGGAAACCTTAGAACATTTGTTTTGGGAGTGCACAAGAGTTAAGCTTTTTTGGTCTGATTTCACAGAATGGTTATGTCAAAATTTCACACATTGCAGTAATTTGAATTTGTCAAAAGAGCTTGTCATTTTAGGGTATTTAGACAACTTTCATACGGATGCTGTTTTTGATTTGTTTATTCTCCTTGCCAAACAAAGTATATTTGGAGCCAAATTAAATAAGACTGTCCCAACACTAAATGTTTTTGTGAAAATTGTTAAACAAAGGTTTTTGATCGAAAAGTATAATGCTAGTGTAAATAATTATTATGGTAAATTTGAAAAAGAGTGGTGTTTATATAGACACTTTTTTCATTGATGCTATAGGATAATTGTATTGATTGATTTCGTATGAACATTTTTGAATGTGATATCCCCTGACCCATTTACTCATAACAGGTTATACAGTACTTTTATGCCGATAATTAAACCCCATGTATACTTGGAGGCTAAATTGTGACCACCGTCCCCACCTACCCCCCTCCCCTCCCCCAACCTCAGTTACCCCCCCCCCCCTTCCATGTCCCCTGTCTTTTCAACAACCCACCCTACTGTCTATGTCTGTGTCTTGTCTAGGTATGTACGTGTGTATGCGCTTTGTTGATAAACTCGGTGTATGATGTATGTTATGCTGTGTTTATGTGTATATAAAGGAAATAAAATGGAAAAAAAAAAAAAAAAAGAACTATGCAGCAGCCGAGAGCTATATCGATAACCGTTACACTAGTGCAACCGTTTGACCCACATGGTGAATCCACCGCCGTGCACCAGCGCTGGGAGCATTGGCTGCGAAGTTTTGAACTTTTTGCCGCTGCATCAGGGTGCAGTAATGACACGCAAAAGCGTCAACTTCTTCTACATTGTTCAGGCGCAGAAACTCAAGACATATTCTTTACGTTTGACCCTGAGCCAGCAGACTATGCAGCAACGAAGACTGCACTTACTGACTATTTCAAACCTGCTAGAAACGTGCCGTACCAGCGCCATCTGTTTCGCCAAGCAAAACAACAGGAAAGCGAAACTGTCACACAGTATGTCACTAGACTTCGCCAATTAGCAAGAGACTGCGACTTTGGTAATGGGACAGATGATTTCATCCGAGATCAGGTGATCGACAAGTGTTCATCAACTCCGCTGAGAACAAAGCTACTCGCTGAAAAAAACTTAACTCTGGCAAGATGTATTGAACTAGCTTCTGCAAAAGAGCTGTCTGAACAGCAAGCATCAGCAATTGCTGCTGACGAGAAAGTTTTTGCTGCTAAGCACTCATACAATCGACAGAATCAGCGACACCGTCCAGCACATCATGATTCATCTCCATCTTACAGTCAACATCGCAGTCAGAATCCAGCAGTCCAGTGTGATCGGTGTGGTTCAAAGACACATTCAGGTTCCGAATGCAGGTGTTCGCGTCAAATAACCTGCTACAAGTGTCGTAAACTTGGACATTTCGCTTCGATGTGTAAATCGAAACCGGTGAACAAACCTCCGCAGAATCGCCGTACCCGCAGACCTGTCCACTTTCTCAATGATGGTGACCAGACTACAGACAACGTCGGCACGACATCAGAAGAGGAAGACGAGGACTATGTTTTCACGATCGTACCAGCAGATGGTACAGTGAAACTCCTCATCGAAGAAGAACCAGTCGAGATGATCGTTGACTCTGGAGCCTCCTGCAACATCATCAACTCTGCCGTAGCAGCCAAGCTGAAGCGCCGAGGCCTTGAATTCGAGTCCTGCCACAGAACCATTCATCCGTATGGTTCACCGCCTATCCTCGCACGCAGGTGCACCACCGCTGATGTTCAGATTGCTGGTCGTACACCAGTTACTGCTGAGTTCCTGGTCATTCCTGGATCTTCACCTCCTCTACTTGGAAGATCGACGTCTGAAGCGCTAGGCGTCCTTCACATTGGCGTAAACCACGTTCGTCAAGATCAAGACCCTCTCAGTCAGTACCCAGGTATCTGTGACGGCATAGGGAAACTGAAACACTTTGAAGTAGCCCTCCATATCGACAAGACGGTGCCACCAGTAGCCAGAAAGCACAGCCGAATTCCGTTTCCTTTGCGAGACAAAGTTGCAGCAGAACTCAAGAAACTCGAAAAAGAAGATGTGATCGAGAAAGTTTCAGGACCTACAGAGTGGATGTCAAGAATAGTAGCCGCTCCGAAACCCAAAAATCCGAATGACATCAGAATTTGTGTCGACATGAGGGAAGCCAACAAAGCAATTCTCAGAACACGTCAAGTTACACCCACTCTTGAAGAACTCGTCTCTGACATGAACAACGCCACTGTCTTCAGCAAACTTGACCTGAGATCAGGGTACCATCAACTCGTTCTCAGACCAGAGTGCCGCTACATCACTACCTTTTCAACTCATTGCGGACTGTATCGCTATAAACGTTTGAGTTTTGGTGTGAACTCTGCCGCAGAAGTTTTTCAGCACACCATACAAACTGTCATCGAAGGCATCACAGGTGCTCGCAACGTCAGCGACGACATCATCATCTTCGGTCGTGATCAAAGAGACCATGATCGTATGCTGCATGAAACGCTGAGACGCATCCATGATTCAGGTCTGACACTCAATCAGAAGAAATGTGTTTTCAGTCAACCACAAGTCGAGTTCTACGGCTTCATCTTCAGTGGTGAAGGACTGAAACCAGATCCAGCGAAAGTTCGCGCTCTTCGCGAAGCAGCCACGCCCAGCAACGCCACAGAACTACGTTCTTTCCTAGGCATGGCTCAGTACTCAGCACGCTTTATCGAGAACTTCGCCACCATCACAGAACCTCTTCGTCAACTGACGAAGCAGGACGCTACTTGGTCATGGGAAGAACCGCAAGAAACTGCTTTCAAGACTGTCAAAGCCGCTCTATGCAAGTCTGCAACTCTTGCCTACTTCGACATCAAGAAGCAAACAGAGATCCTGGTAGACGCAAGCCCTGTAGGGATCGCCGGATTGTTGTCACAAGACGGTAGACCTGTATGTTACGCAAGTCGCGCCCTATCTGATGTAGAACAGCGCTACTCTCAGACGGAAAGAGAGGCGCTCGCAGTAGTCTGGGCATGCGAACATTTTGACATATACATTCGAGGAACAAGCTTCAAAATGATCACCGATCACCGACCGCTGCTTAACATCTGGGAAAAACCATTTCCACCTGCACGCATTGCCAGATGGTCTCTACGTCTCCAACCCTATGACGTACACATGGAGTACAGGCCAGGAAAAGACAACCCTGCAGACTATCTGTCTCGTCACCCTGGTCCCGCCACAGCGTCATCTCATGAAGAAAAGATAGCAGAAGAGTTTGTCAACTTCACTGCTATGTCGTCCACTCCTGACGCCATCACGCTTGAAGACGTGCAAACAGCAACCGCAAACGATCCAGTCCTTCAAGCCATCATGAAATGTGTGAACAGTGGTCGCTGGCATGAAAACACACATGGTATTGCTAAAGAAACATTCACATGTTTTCGCAACATCAAGGACTCACTGTGTGTAAACGCTCAGCAAAACATTCTTCTCAAGGGCTCACATCTTGTAATACCCTCTTCTCTTCAAGCTCGTGTCGTTGGTCTAGCACACGAAGGACATCAGGGAATGAATAAAACCAAGGCCCTTCTCAGAAGCAAACTCAGGTTTCCGGGAATCAACGCCGCGGTTGAGTCAGCTGTGCGCAGTTGCATCCCATGTCAAGCAAACAACAACCGTCGTGAACATCAACCGCTGCTCATGTCCAACCTACCATGCGGTCCATGGCAAGAACTCAGCATCGACTTTTGTGGTCCTCTACCATCTGGTGCATCACTTCTGGTCATCACAGATGAGTACTCTAGGTACCCAGTAGTTGAAGTTCTCCAGAACACTACAGTTGAGGCTGTGATTCCTGTTGTCGACAAAGTGTTTTCTCTGTTTGGCTACCCTGCACAGGTGAAAACTGACAACGGCCCACAGTTCATCAGTAAGCTGTAGAAACAGTTCATGCAGTCATGTAGAGTGAAACACCGACGCATTACTCCTCTGTGGCCGAAAGCTAACGCTCAAGCAGAAACGTTCAACAAACCCATGATGAAGGCTGTTCGCTCAGCCCACGTTGAGAGAAAAAGCTGGCGACAAGAGCTCCACAGATTCTGCAGAGTCTACAGAGCAACACCACACTGCACCACGTCGTTCACTCCTTACTTCCTCATGTTTGGTCGGGAACCGAGAACGAAGCTGCCAGAAGTCCAGTCTAACAGTTCACAACATCCTGCTGATGCAGAAGTGCGTCTGAGAGACACATTTGCAAAGCAGAAAATGAAGTGTGCTGCCGACAAGCGACATCATGCCAAAGACTACAACATTGAGCCTGGTGACAGTGTTTTGGTGAAGCAGATGAAGCAGAACAAACTCTCCACTAATTTCAATCCAACACCTCTTCTTGTGACTGATACCAAAGGTTCCATGATCACCGCACAGAAGCCTGATGGGTCGACCGTCACGAGAAACTCTTCCCTTTTCCGTCGACTGCCGCCATCTGTCACACCACAAGTGGTCTCCAACAAAGAGGACGCACCAGTTACAGAAGCTGAAGAGACAACCAGGACTGACCACGAAGAAGCCCCAACTGCTGGTAAAACTGATGACGATGTTCCGCCAAGCACTACACCTTCTTCACACGGTTCAGTTCCGCCTGCCAGTATTAGCCCACGTCGGTCCAAAAGAAATCGCATTTTTCCACAACACATGAAAGACTATATGTGTGTTTAAAGACTGAAGTGCAAGATGTGAAAACATTTCCAGATAACAATCTAGAAATCCAAGTTTTAGTGTGTTAATATTCTCTTAGTTTTCAGGTATTATTAGTCAAATGATGAATAGTAAAGACCAAGTTTGTTTTCAAGAAGTATATTGAACTGTAATTAGCTAAGGATTTTATTTTGGTTCTGAAGTTTAAAATTATTTTGTATAATCTGATTTTTTTCAGCAGTTAACAGTAACAGTAAATTTAAAAGAGTGTTTTTCATTCAAAGAGGGGAAAGATATAATGACTAGCATTCTGTTGTCTCCCTTTGACCAGTTCATTGTATCTACGGTACCTATGTACTATCGGGGTTCAATGTTTGGATCAGTCATGCGCACTGATACTTCCGTACTGAGAGCCTGCCATGTGGTCACCGAATAAACCGTTGCACCTCACCCTTCTTGTGTCCGTTGGTTTTGTCCACATAACAACCCCAAGACATTACAGCAGTGTTTTGAGTGGGAATCCCTGACTATAATTCTCATTGTGACCCCTTTTGCGCCAGTCATAATTTTCGTCCTACATGTCGCTCCTGAGTATTTTAATGATAATAATAATAATAACAATAATAATAATAATAATAATAATAATAATAATTGTCAGTAAGTACTGGTGTCACATGACTGATGTGAACCAGTTGATTGGCTAATGGCGATGCGCTTAAATCTGTTAGCGCACTCTTGGAGTGCGCTAACTTTTCCACAGAGCGTATTCTTACGCCCTTTGCCAAAGCGAGACTGTACTCTCATCCTCAGAATTAATTAATGACATGTAGCTTATATTCTCCACTTTACCAAAAAATAACCATACATTTCCTGCGGCTCAAAGCAGAAGTGGTTTTTTTCTGACAGATCGCAGGCGCCTGTGCCACAGTGAATCCCACTGATCTAAAAATAGAAGCGGCTGTGTCTCTTCCACAATGGTCTCTTCTCGTTTTGACTTGCAAAGATTCTTCTCATATGCCGTGTTAGTGGCATGTAGCTTATTAACCACATTACCAAATGATGAGTTAGTATAAAATTCCCAGCGGCAAACAGAAAACACAAGTGTTATTCCGATAACGTACCAGCTAGACCAGCATTTGAAAGTCGACTCTGTTATAGTAGACTACACTGAAATACGACTGCATCAGTTCAGTAAATGAATGGTTTCCGAATTATTATTTCAAGGCAACAACAATCGGAATCGAAAACGTGTAGGGTTAAGAACGTTCTTACCATGTATAAAACTTATTACCAGCCTGCCTCATGCGTGCAGACGAGCAATTTTTGTTTTTGAAATGAGACTGCAGTTCAGTGGTTCGATTGCCCTAGCCGCCTAGCAGACGACATAAACCCCGCAGCAAATTAACATGTTGGGCAAATGTGAACAAACAAACGATGGGGATATAATACGTGTAGAGTTCAGAGCATTCTTACCGTTCATATAAATTATAGTACCAAACTCCCTGATGAGTGAAGATACAACACGAGAAACATACCACATTTACTTTGAAAATGTGCTAACCGTGGCCTTGGAGTCAATTTAAGGGGCAACACTCTGCACAGTCAATCTGTCGAAGCTCGATGAAGGTTTCGAATCGCAAATAACTAAGAGCACAGTCCTTTCTCCGAGTTTAAATGAGGTCTGTATGAAAGATCATCACTTTTTAGCTTAACGCTACTCTGGAATTTACCAACAGAAATTAAAACAAGAGTTTGTGTGTGACGAAAGCACGACACACTTGAGACAGCCCACACAAAAGTAGACCTGACCACACAGTTACGCCTATCCAAATGTGCGTTGCAAAATGTGCGTTTTGAATCTTCTTTTTTTTCTCTGGCGGTACTGACAATATCGTTATTGAAACAATCCCAGTGCACTAAGGGATTTATAGAGCAAATCTCGAAAATAATTATTGAACTCAGCGCTATGCGCTTCGTTCAATAATGAATTTTCTCGATTTGCTCTATAAATCCCTTAGTGCACTGGGATGTCTCAATAACTTAAATAATAATAATACGAGAATTTATAACGCGCACATATCTCACCACAAGGCGACTCAAGGCGCACTCATACACATTCTTTCGCATTAACAACTCATGCACACTCAAATACACTTACGCTATTCCCATAGATACAGATTTAAAATTGAGCCAGAGCTACAGAGTTTGTTTTGTGTGTTCAATAGATGACAACACACACGAGGATGGTCTTAGAATTAGTGTTTGAGCGTTCTATTTTTCAAATCTGAATGCTCAGTTTTGTAGTGATTTTAGACCGTGATATTCTCCAACGGACTGTTTTTGCAGGGTTAAATTACGCGAAGCATTTTAGCCATGTATGGCACAGAATATGAATGCGTTTGCTAGACTGCAGGTTTGACTTACTAAATTTATTGGTCTTAATCTGCTTTGACGAATTGGTATCTACGAGGGCTAGATAAAATATGATGACGAACGAAATATGGCTCCTGACACAGGAGAACTGGGCGAAGCAAACCGCTCGCTGATTAAAATTCATTAATTTTGTTTTGCATAGTTTTGGAGCAGTTAAGAGCAAATCATTGCATGCGTTTCTAAATTTCAGTACAACGAATGTCCCTTGATACTTTTAAGGTCCAAATCGTCAGAACATTTTTCAAAATGGCGCCTTAGGTGTACTATCTTTAACATGATCGTATACGCAGAAAGCACGGTGGCCTTTCAACAGAAAAAAACAACGAAAAGAATCGGTGTGTAGTAAGAAACAGACAGACGAGAGAGTAGCGGGGTGATTATTGGCACCAGACTACCCCTAACGAGGGGGACAAACATCGTTAACTGTGGCCAAACCACAAGTCCGCGGACACGGACTTAGTGTGTGGGAGGCTTGTGGACCGTAGAAGATGCAGAGACAGCTCTGGTCTTCGTAAGGTTAAAAGGTGAAACTCGACTGAAATTCGCGACTGGACACAGGCTTGTTGGATAAGCGGGTGAGAATATGGAGCTGTTGTTTTGGTATGGACATAGTGAGGTTGGGGATCTCCTGTATTTACCTGTGGTGGTGAGCCGAATCGTTTACACGGCTGGGATGTATGCTTTGGTATGGAAATAGTGAGGCTGGGTATCTCCTGTTAAAGCCTGCATTTGCCTGGTGAGCCGAATCGTTTACACGGCTGGGATGTATGCCTTTTTATACACTTTATTTTAGCTCATGAAACCGCCGCGAAATAGTCACATTCTGGAAAAAGTTACTTCCTACTTGGGCAAGGCCTGACCTTGCAGTACCTGGATCAACAGACGAATTTAGGAAATGACTCTTTTGGGGTTTTATATGTTGTGGAAAAGTTGCCTTTGCTTGGAAAAAATTGACGTAAAAAAACCCACGTGACATTGTAGGCCAATCACTAGCGAGCGGCATGTCTGCTCGGCATTAAAATGTCAGCTCCGATGTGCATACTTTCGAACGAAAAGATCGTAATATTGAGCGGAAAACACAGATCGAAGTTAATTTTCACTGGAATGTCAGTTGTTCTAATGATTTCACTGTCACGTGAGTTGGTTTGCACCAGTATTTCCAAGGATGTGCAACTCTTCGACAATCAATAAAAACCCGACAGTTATTTCTGAACATCGTCTAGTGAGACTGCCTTGGAGAAGAGAATATAAGGAAGAAAGAAAGAAGAAAAAAAGAAGGAAAGTCAGAGTGAAGTCAGTAAGAGACAGACGAGAGAGTAGTGAAGGTGATTACTGGCACCAGACTACACCTTGATGAGGGGGACAAACATCGTTAACTGTGGCCTAACCGCAAGTCAGCGGACACGAACTCAGCGGGTGGAAGGGGTGATTGGACGTTTCTGGACCAAAGCCGTGTGCAGAGACTCTGCCCCCCTAAATCTCAGCGCCTCTCCTGGCATTCGTTAGACGAAAAGCTTAAACTCTATCAGAAATCTCAGATACACTGATGGAATTCGTTAGGCAAAACGATTAAACTCTGTCAGAAATCTCAGATACTTTGATGACATTCGAAAGGGGAAAAGTTTAAACTCTGTTAGACATCTTAGATACTCTTCTGGCCTTCCTTAGGCGAAAAGGTAAAACTCTGCCAGAAATATCAGATATTCTCCTGGCATTCGTTAGGTGAAAATGTTAAACTCTGCCAGAAATCTCAGAGACTCTCCTGGCATTCGTTAGGCGAAAAGGTAAAGCTCTGCCAGAAAAACTGTATTGGCCTTTGTTAGGCGAAAAGGTAAAACTCTGCAAGGAATCTCAGATAATCTCCTGGCATTCGTTAGGCGAAAAGCTAAAACTGTCAGAAACCTCATTCACTGGAGGCATTCTTGTTGGAAAAGCGGGTGAGGGTACGGGACTGTTGTCTGACAAGGACAGAGTGGTGCGGGGATGCCTGGGGGCCTTCTTGACCAAAGGGATGTGCAGGAACATCACTCTACATTGTTCCACGTTTGAACAAACTTTCTGTAACCAGTTTTGAACACATAGTGTGACATGGTACTTAGTTCTAGTGGCAAAAGTATCACATTGGACATAGTTTTGGTAAACACAAGTATTCAAATATCAAGTGAACACGTGCACAAGTGTTAACAATGTGTGCTAAGTTTGCTAGTAGAATTATGTACTACTAGAGGAATACCCGGCTTCGCCGGGGTGAATCGCGAGACAGAGACAGACAGCGTGGCCAAATGTAACCGAGTGCCGAAACACCACAATCATATTTGAAGCCGAAGTCCACTCAAACGGGATTGAGAATAACTGTTATGGCTTCTGGAAGGAAGGCCTGAATATTCAGTCACACACCAATGCCGCCAGACCACATCACAAACAGAACTCTACAATCCACAGGTGTTGCCCACACACACACACAAACACACACACACACACACACACACACACACACACACACACACACACACACAGAGAAGCCGTATATATATATGTATATCTATATCTATAAATATATAGAGATAGGTGACAGTGTATTTTTCGCGTGGCTATAAATTGATTCGACCTTTTCACTTTGACAGTAAGAACAACTTCCGGGTGCAAGGGAAGCGTTCTGGACAGCGCAGTGACATTCTAAAAATAGTAACGTAGTAACGGGAATATGGATTGACGCCACACGAAGGAAGGGAGATAAACGCTGAAAACACTTGAGAAGATAAAGAGAAAAACCCAAATCGGTTCAGCGCTGCGCGCTGAGAGCACGTGTTGAAATATCTCATGTCGAGTCCCATCGCTGTCGACGACGCCAAATGTAATCGAGTGCCGAAACACCACAATCACCTTTGAAGGCGAAGTCCACTCAAACGGGATTGAGAATAACTGTTATGGCTTCTGGAAGGAAGGCCTGAACATTTCAGACCCACACCAATGCCGCCAGACCACATCACAAACAGAACTCTACAATCCACAGGTGTTGCCCACACACACACACAAACACACACACACACACACACACACACACACACACACACACAGAGAAGCCGTATATATATATATATGTATATCTATAAATATATAGAGATAGGTGACAGTGTATTTTTCGCGTGGCTATAAATTGATTCGACCTTTTCACTTTGACAGTAAGAACAACTTACGGGTGCAAGGGAAGCGTTCTGGACAGCGCAGTGACATTCTAAAAATAGTAACGTAGTAACGGGAATATGGATTGAAGCCACACGAAGGAAGGGAGATAAACGCAAAACACTGGAGAAGATAAGGAAGAGTTACTGGGAATGGTGAAATGAAGAGAAAAACCAAAATCGGTTCAGCGCTGCGCGCTGAGAGCACGTGTTGAAATATCTCAGTCGATGAGGTTGTGTCCGGGGTGTAGCTGAATACGGTGTCCAAATTTGAAAAAGATCCACCGAGAACTTTGGCGTTGTGATGTGGTCTAGCGGCTTTGGTGTGTCGGTATGGGGGCCCGGGTAGCTCAGGTGGAACCAAAATCGGTTCAGCGCTGCGCGCTGAGAGCACGTGTTGAAATATCTCATCGATGAGGTTGTGTCCGGGGTCTCTCTGAATAAGCCCACCAAATTTGAAGCAGATCCATCGAGAACTTTGGCCGTGCATCGCGCACAGACACACAGACACACAGACACACAGACACTAGTCGTATATATATATAGATGTATGTCACACTGCGCTTGAAACTCATTATTACGCTACACAAAGAATGTTTAAAAGTGGAAAACGTCAGTTTAGTGTGTGTCTTTGCCTTCGTTCGGTACAACTTCAGATGGTGATAGACATTTCTCGCATGTCAGTCGATGGCCACAATCTTGCTGGACAACGGATTGAGGCGGGGATGGGGGACGTGGGGGGGGGGGGGGGGGGGGGGGGGGGGGGGCGGGTGTGTGAGGCTGTCAATTGACACGGACTTACGTGGGGTTGGGAGGGATGATCGGAAGGTTTTGGTCCAAAGGAGTGTGCAAAAACTGTTCTGGCATTCGTTTGGGAAGAACATGGAACTCTGGTCAGCGGCTGGACATTGTCTGGTTGAAAGGGGACGGTTGTGGGGATGGTCACTAAGCAGAAGAACAATGAAGTTTAACAGAGTACCCCCCCCCCCCTGCTCCCCGTGTCCGTTTGTTTTGGTGCGTGGCATCTGTAAATATCCTTTCTGTTCTATCGTCGGTCTTCTTCTGTTTCTGCTCTGTTTAGTTTTAAATATCTATATGACGAAAAGTGGGAGTGTTCCAGCAATCACGTTCAGAGCGGTTTTTGGACACCTCTGTATGTGTGTGTGTGGAGGGGGGGAGGCTGCATTAAACTTCATAAGATGATAGTTTTGATTCCTGTGGAGTAGAAATCTCTCAGAACATATGACACTGAACACAGAGTTGTTTGGAAAGGGGATGGGGGGGGGGGGGTGGTGGTGGTGGTAGGAGGTGGGCATGAAAATGAAGGCATGTTGCCTCAGACATCGTGGGTGGAAGGAACGAAAAGGATACTATTTTATATAGTCCTGTGAGGTTACCCTCATGGTTGCTTTCTTCCCCGGGGGAAAGCGAGCTACCATACAGTACGGCGCTGCCCATTCTGTACCCCTTTTTCCTGCATGCGTGTATTCATGTTTACAAGCCCTGAGACTTTCGCTGTGAACTAGGGGTCTTTATTGTGCGCATGCGTGTACACGGGGGTTTTCGGACACCGCAGAAAGCCTGCACACTTGACTATGGGAAATAAATCCCTCGTCGAATGTGGGGATCGAACCCACGCCGATAGCGACAACTGGTTTTGAAGCCAGCGCCGCTACCGACTGATCTATTTCCCCGATCGGAAGTGTTTGGGACTAAAGGAGTGTACGGAGACTATATTTGTCTGGCGGTACAAAATGGGACTCTACTAGCGGTTCATCGACTTCAGTGACTGAATAACACTGGTCTTGGTAGCTGATGAGGAGTGAAAAAGACTTGGGGTTTTGTTGTTGCACGAAAATCACTGCTGGAAGAAACAGACACCCCCGCTGCGGTGACTTTCATTAAATATAAACTCGGACACTTGAAGACTTCGTAAATCCTTTAAAGTTCGAAATGGAGAAAGTGAAATGGATGGGGAAAGGGGTGGGGGAGATTGGGCTTTCGGGGAGTGGTTGCGCGTCAGCCGACTGGAGTGTTTTGCTGTTGATCTGGTTGACGTGTAGAAATTGCATCCTTGAGAGTCGGAGTGGCATAGTGGTTAGAGCGCTTGCCTCTCGCGCTTGAGGTCGGGGACCGACACCAACTCGGTGCGAATAGTCTCCGAGCGCCCCTCAGTCCACCCAGCTGGAAATGGGTACCTGGCCCTATTTAGGGCGGGGAAGGCAAAGGCTTTACCTTTTAAGCTGACCTCTTTTATGAAAATGACCGTTTCGTGTGCCCTCTGTGTCTGTGTCTAACACAACAACGAAATGACCGTTGGTTTGGCTGCCGGGGGCAAACTGTGCATGTTTGTGTGCGTGCGTGCGTCCATGCGTTTACACGTTTATGTGTGGGGTGGGTGGACGGGTGTTGCAGGGGTGTTAAAAACAACAACTGAACGTATAATATATTCACGCATCAGGTCTCTATTTGTGTGTCTCTGTGTAGGTACGTATAACCAACTGTTTTTTTCAAATTCTTCATGCATTGATTTGTTTTCATCTGCACTCTAAAACAATCTTTTTGAAGTTGACATTCATTCAAATAAAGAGGAATTATGGCCGCTGTTTATTTTTTTCGATTTGTTTAAAAACAGAGGTAGTGCACCACGAAAACAGTGTTCGCTCAAAACAGGGGACACGCCTTTTTCTAGAAAAATACGTACACTTCATGAAAGAAAGTTGTAAAGACAGTTTCACACAATGATTCCTGATCAGGAAAACTGCACTGTTTAGTGCACCAAATGTTTTTCCAAGTGTCTAGTTATCTCGATTTATAATGTTGAAAATTGCTGAAAGTCATTGAAACAGACTATAGTTTTGGAAAACGACTTTAGTGTATTTTTAGGTTCATGAACAATTCTGTATGATGCTAGATATATATGACTTTCCGGATTTAACGTATGAAAGAACCCATTGTTATTCGGGGAATGAAGACATTTTCCCAATTACAGTGGTTTCTTTGTTTGTAAAATCATTTGATGAACATTGTTGCAAACACACATTTGAACATATTTTGACGTTATGGTTTTGATCGAAAAATATATAGTTAGTGTCTGAGAACGCTAAATATAGCTCCGAAGTAGTGAGGTTGGTGTGTTTCATCTGCATGTGTCTGTTTAGTCTTTCGCACACTCTGGTGCTAATGTAAGTGATCAGGACAGTAAGAGTAACGAACGAACCACCAATAAATCGTATTTTCAGCAGAGTGCACTCTATTTTTTAAGTCTTGATGATCCTGAATATATTTTGCAGAAAACATACTCAATAAGAAAAGGCTACGAATTCTTAAAAATTGCGGTGCACTTCGAGGCCGATGTCTGCTCTTTAATCGTAGGTCAGTTTTTAACACCAAAAACAACGCAAAAGACACGTTCGAACTGCCTAACTGCACAAGGTGAAAGCGTGTTATTTTGTCTTCCTGTTTTGGGGACTTCCGATTTTCCGCGAGAGTTACCTTTTCTTAGCTTGGTTATAATGTCTACTCTGTGTCTCTCTCTGACTCTGTCCATGCCTGTCTCTGTCTGCCTACCTGTTTGTCTTCTACTTTGTCTCTTCTTATACCTGTGCTCTCTTCATTTCCTCCCCATTTCTTCCACAAAAAAAGCTATAGTCACTCCAGCGACCATAAAACCCCGCACAATTATACCCAGTACAAAATAAGGTCACTCGGTCGTATCCCTTCAGATTACGGATACATATCCATTATTTACTTGGAGAACACGTGTAGGCTAGCTGGCCACTCAGACAGTGTCTGTTTCGTCATGTGCACACCACAAGTGATTAAGACACGAAATGCGCTAAAAGCTAAGTTTAAAGTCACAGTCCTGCCTGTGTAATCGTTCTGCTCACTCTCTCAAATCTGCTCAACCTTTTGCATGGGCTAAGACCATTCCTCTACTTGGACATATACCAACAATGAGCACTAGTATCTTTCAAGAAAATATTACATAAAAAAGGCCCAATCTGCACAAAATGTAGTCAGGGTGTTGAATTTTGGTATGAGTTCAAGTTGGTCTTATCCCATGTATAAAAACCTGGACAGATCTGACATGGTGATCCGAATCGTTATATCGGAAGGACTGTGCCATTTGACGCCACTGAGTGTGCTAAAAGCTCAGATTTAATTCGACAAAAGAGAGAGTGACAGCCCCTGGGTGATACACCTACTTTCCTGCAATTCTCTGAAGAGAGAATGGTCCACATGATTTGTTTCCTTTAAAAAGGCTTTTAAATGAGTCAGCTTCAGTAGCTGAAGTCATGCCTCATGACAATACCTTGTGAATACAAATGAACGACACATACTGTCTGGCAGTTACGATAGTTTCGTAACATTAACAAGATTTGATTTCTTTTATCTCTAAGACTACTTTGGCTTTATCCGTTATCGATTCGTCACGACAGAGAATGTTTACTAAAGTATGAATTATTGCGGAAATAGAATTTCAGCCGTCTATCAATCCTCATCGTTTTTACATTTAGTCAAGTTTTGACTAAATGTTTGAAAATAGAGGGGGGAATCGAGACGAGGGTCGTGGTGTATGTGTGTGTGTGTGTGTCTGTGTGTGTGTGTGTGTGTGTGTGGGTGTGTGTGTGTGTGTGTGTGTGTGTGTGTGTGTGTATGTGTGTGTGTAGAGCGATTCAGAGTAAACTACTGGACTGATCTGTATGACATTTTTCATGAGAGTTCCTGGGAATGATATCCCCAGACGTTTTTTTCATTTTTTCGATAAATGTCTTTGATGACGTCATATCCGGCATTTTGTAACAGGTCCGACTTTGGTATTGCATTTTAGCTTGGAGGCTTAAAAATCAATTCATGACTTTGGTCATTAAAAATCTGAAAATTGTAATTAAAATTTATTTTTCAGAAAACGATCCAAAATTACGTTTATCGTATTTTTCATCATTTTCTGATTCCAAAAACATATAATTATGTTATATTCGGATTAAAAACAAGCTCTGAAAATTAAAAATATAAAAAATTATGATTAAAATTACATTTCCGAAGTCGATTTAAAAACAATTTCATCTTATTCCTTGTCCATTCCTGATTCCAAAAACATATAGATATGATATGTTTGGATTAAAAACACGTTCAGAGAGTTAAAAAGAATAGAGATATAGAAAAGCGGGCTATCCTCCTCAGCGCAACCGCTACCGCGCTTTTCTGGATTGTTAATTTCACTGCCTTTTCTTGCGGAAAAAAATGCAATGCGTTCAGTTTCATTCTGTGAGTTCGACTGAGCTTGACTAAATGTTGTATTTTCGCCTTACGCGACTTGTTTACCATTGTTATAACTGAATTTAGGTCGGTCTGTAAAAATGGAACGATTTAGTTTTGATAGACATAATCATCATGTACATCTTGAAATCACTCATTCTTGATGGGATAAACACAACCAACAGTCCATGAAAGGGATGGTTTAAACTGAAATCAGATGATCCATACAAACTTAATGTATATTGAAAACAAGACTTGAAGTCTGAAGTGTAAAAGTAAATGGCGCCATAATGCAAGACAAGAATCCTCTTAGGGAAGAATGACCACGTTCGTATCTCATGGTCGTATTGCTATATATTATCAAAATAAAGCTGTATAAATGGATTTAATGTTTAAATGACTGTCAAAGCCGAGCGGCTCACCTGTGGCATATTAGTGAGATTTGGTCATTTAAAATGAGAAAAACACACACAAAACAACAACAAACCACACACACACACACACACACACACACACACACACACACACACACACACACACACACACACACACACACACACACACACACACAAACACACAAGAAACCAATATAATTTATCTGTTACCAATAGCACTCCAAAACATACACGCGGGTAATGATTAAGGTATGATTGATGACAAAATGCTACCACACTTCAGGTATCTTCAAATCACTTTTTCCAACTCTAATCGTGTAAAAATAAGTGGTGCAATAATTTAGAACAATAATTTAACTGGCAACGAGCTAGAGTGTACGAGTTCGCATGTCTGCAACTCCCATTTCAATTTTGCATACTATGGGTAGGCTTCAGCTTTTAGTCACTGACTTTGGAACCATTGGCAAACTTATAATGGACCAGAATCTCACGGGCGAGAAGTTTACATTTACAACTCCCTATGGAGTAAGATCATGTACCAGACATGTTCACTTTTAAAAGGACTCGTAAAGTAAGCGAGTTTTATCTGTCAGACTCCATCCGAAGGCAGTAAATGGCAGAACATTAAATACACCAGAGTTAATGCTCAATCGGAATTTCGACATGAGGCTCTCAGCAGCGATCTTCACAGAACACTGTTTACTCTCGAGGTCGCATAGCTAAAAAAAATATATATATTTGTAAAATTAATGTGATCAACGTTACTGGAAAATTATTGTCAAAATTCCTGCTTAAAATATTGATCCTAGCGTGATTTTGGTCGTTTGGAATGAAACTCATTGTATCTTTTAGCGACAGAATTCCTCTTGAAGCGACAAAACTATATTTTATGATAGGGACAAACGGCAATCAAACAAACAAAACAAAAAACAAAACAAAAAATAAAAAAACTCATGGGTAAGAAAAATGCTACGATTTTCTAAACTAATGCTCCTGCAGTCCATGTACCTTTCAAGCCACTGACTCCGTCTAATCTCTAAGCCGCGACAATGACAACAGAACAGACATCGAACACTAAGTTAAGATTGAGATAATCTTGCCCCATCTAATACATGACTAAGTCGCTGACTTTGTTAATGTGAAGATTACAGGACCAGTCATCCTTGGGCGAGGAGTTAACATTACTACAACTCCCATAGGAACAAGATCATCCGGACATGTTCACTTTTAAAAGGAATCGTAAAGTAAGCAAGTTTTATCATCCAGACTCCATCAAAAGGGAAATAAATGGCAGACCATTAAATACACCCGGGTTTATGCTGTCTTTTTATGGATGGCAGAATCACTGCTTTGGAGGCGTGGCATAAAGACAGATTTACATTCTGCGGTTGGTTTTAGAGTATGTTACGTTTGATGGTAAAGGTGTGGTTGATGACTTTCTTTCATCCTTTGAGGACACCGACGCAGGCGCCCAGCCAGTCCGCCAGAAGTAGTCACGCCCACATTGCTATTGGCACCAGCCCACGCAAACCACACAATCACAATGTTAGAGTATTCCACATTTTTGAGAAAACAAATTGTCAGGCACAGACAGCCAAAAAAAAAAAAAAAACACCACATACGTAAACGCACACACAAACACGGACGCAGATAAAGACACGCACGGGCTTGTCTCATTTCCATTTTTTGTTTTGGAAAATATGGAAATGAGTAATCTGGTCTACTAGACTCATTTCCAGCACAAACAAGTTGAAAACTGGGACTGGTCTTAAAATGACAGCTTTCGCTGCTCATGTTCAAAATAATTTGATATGATTTGAAGACACCTTCAGTCCCGTGTAAAACATCTCGTAAACCGCCACAGATCTGTCCGGACTCTTACGTGTGATAAGAACATCCTTCCGGTTGGTCGCATACCCAAACTCTCAAGACGGGCTGCTTTTTATGCAAAGCGGGAATTTGAAAACGATGATAATCTTAAATTCCGCATCAATTTTGTTCAGGCAACCGGCAGCGCATGCTCAGAAAGTTACAGCATGGTATCCCCGTTTTTTCCCCAAAAGCTGTATATACCACTTTTTACTGTGTATGAACATTAAAATGACGTGTTTGACCATATAAGGCATCCTGAACTCAGGTCAAAATGAGTTCGGCTCATTCTCTCCCTGACAGGATACCTTGAGTGAAACCGATTTTGCT
>NC_090245.1:64789980-64843552 GCF_037325665.1 Littorina saxatilis
CAGTACTTAACACAAGGTTTTCCAGGGCAGAGTTTGTCTACGCCATTCAAAGGAAACCTACAAAAAGACTGGGAGACCAATTTTCCGGAAAAGAGTGGCAAAAACTCTCCACACGTAGTAAACCCTGACCGGGCCGATACAAAGTATCACAGACTGCGAGTAAATATTCTTCCTAGCAGGCATCATGCTAGAAAGTGATGGGAATGTACTTTAGTAGAAGCAAATCAACCAACGGGATGAATGGATGTAGGACACGGGAAACTATTCATGAATAACGAATGGCGAAATGTTACAGAACTTCTATCTTGCTATCTTCGTTAAGGGTGCGTCCACATCAAATTTGCTGACATTCTTCCGTCAATGAGACAGTTTGTCTGTGTATTTGGGGATGTTCTAAAGCCAACGAAACAAGTTTATTCCGTGTGAGTTAAGACAAACTCCTGCCTATTTTGTCAGTGAATTCCAGATGCCAACAGACGTTGGTCGATATATCCACGCACATTCAGTCTTTGCCGCGATATGAATAGACGACTTTAAGTTTCAGTACAGTTACATATATGACTGGGATGGTCCTTGGGAGAGGAGGCTATGGGTTGGGGGCTAAGCGGGAGGTGCCCAAACGGGAATACAGGCTCTGAAAGTGCGAGCTGAAGTGCAGAGAGTATCGTAATTAATTAAGGGATCCTACATTGCCACCACAGTTCGGGTTGAGGATCGCAATGATTACACCACACACGAGGAATGCCTTAAATTACTTTTTGAACGAATACTCATGCACATTTAAAATGCGGTGTTGTTGTTGTTGTTGTTGTTGTTGTTGTTGTTGTTGTTGTTGTTGTTGTTGTTGTTGTTGTTGTTGTTGGGTGTGTTTTTGTCAGAGGATGAAAGTCGCTTGTTCACTTCAGTGCTTGTTATTCTCTCAGGTGCCAGCAGACAGGTTCCGCATAATGCTTACTTACTCTATTACACATGTCGTACGCATTTAGAGCGCTTACTTCCCTTTGTTTCTTGGATCTTCTTACAAAGAGAATATACAAGAAGTACACAAAGAAAGAGCTCCATCACCTATATCAATCAGAGAATGCATTGTGTAATTCCGTCATTGTTCACCCAGACGGAAATAAGATATAGTCCCCGGACCAAAAGTAAGTGTAGGGTTTCCCACTTCGGTCGACAATGGAAGCAAAAGAGCAGACGCATGATAAAAGAGAAGTCAGAGGATACCGAAATGGGGAAAAGGCAATAACGTCAATCTTGAGTGGTTGTCCGAGTGGAACAGGGCTATGGACATTGATCATTGTAACCTCTCCAGCAAAAAAATGTCTTGCACTAGATAGTCTTAGCAATAGGTAGTTTTACGTGTAGCTGTCTGAAGAGTAGTATACAAGTTGTTACTTAAAGCTATTTTATTAAAGAACAAACGAATAGAATGATATCAGGGGAACGCACTTGTACGCGACACATTAAAACAATCATGCACTATCACGGATCCATTATCCCATGTACGTAGCAATCGCAAATTTACAGCAGAATTTCTTTTGTCTTGTTGGTGCGTTCTAAACATATGGCACACTACTTTTAAAGCATTCTCTCCATTAAATTATGTAGTGCTCGGACGGCTGCAGAAGAAAGAAGAGTATAGATATGAGGCATCATCAGGAATTAAAACATTCTTTCAATTTCATTCTTCATAAGGCCAACTATACGTACACTGACAATAGAAAAACAACTGAGACAATTAGTCCACATTTTTGTCTGGTCACAACCGAGACTGCTGGCGCCTGCTGTCTCGGTACTCCTGATTACTTCCCCTCATTCGTCAACCGTCGCGCCCCCTGGGGGATACATTGGTGACACAGGGTGACAGGCAGACAGACCTACAGGGGTCCTAGAGTGGTCAGTCTATTTGCTGACCGTTCATTAGCCGGAGAGCTCTCTCTCTCTCTCTGGGTCACTCACTCACTTGCCCTGGTGCTACTTCTGTAGCTGTCTGAGGGTAAAAGTGACCAATCTGTTCTTTTCTGATTTGGGACCCTTTCCCTCACAGAAATGGGTCATGGTAACAAAGATTCATCCATAGGCAGAGGTTCCCCAATAAGGCACTGCGGAAGTTTGTCTTTGTCTCTGCCGTCTGACTGTAAAAGTGACCAACATATTATTTTGTGGTTTGGGTCACTTTCAGTTTCAGGAGCGTTAGGTCATGGTAATTAGACTAACAAATTGGGACAGATTTAGTCAGAAATGACTAATACGAAATTACCTCTGGTTTAAAGATATTTTGTTTTGAGTGTAAAGGTTCATGTAAACGACCACAGTTCTGTGCTGGGTAGCAGCATTCTTTCCAGTAGAACACATACGAACAATCAACAGCCTGGCAGCTTATCTTACGAATCATTTTCTACTAATGCTGCGTCGCCCAAAACAAATAACGGTTTTGACGGTTTTGGGTATGACGAAAAAAAGAACAGGGCCGGAGTGCTATGTAAATTATGAGCACTTCTTCTAAATCCATTTAAAAAATATGACAGTACCAGACTGTTCCCGCATATTGAGCCAGCATTTTTTGTTATGGCAAATCGATGTTGCAGTTCCGGAGCAAATGATCAAAATTTATCTGCGAATTTGCGTTCAAATGTGTTTTTCACATAATATAACAATGCACAGCTCGAAAATATGGCCAAGAACAAATCTACGGTACTTCGAAGAAAGAAGAATAACAACATTCTTGTCCATTACGACTTGAAATTTACCGTGTGCGCTGTAAAATCTCCCTACCTTCAAAGCAGACGAAAAGCAGACATCTTTATTTTCTTCCAAGGGAGAAATCGTTGGTCATAAAGTCTTGCAGGACCCAAACATACTTCTGCACGCTTTCTTTTCTTGTCATATTCAGTTTCTTCGCAAAAATATAATGTCTTTGGTTTTCTCAACTTGTCAAATCAGTCAAAACGACCGCAGAACACAGAACTGGGAAATGACACTGATTGAAATACGAAAGATCTTCGATGACGAAAGTATAAATTACGTCATGTGGTCACACCTATCTCGAGAACTAAGCGTCGCTCAGAACCAGCGCCCTTCCATTATACTGCTCATAATTTATGACTAAGTCACCTAGACAGACTTTTCTGAAATTCTTTGTCAGTTCCTTGGGAAAGTGACACAATGTTGTATGTGACGTCATGCTTCGCATTGTGACGTCTTGTGTCACTTTCATTCGTTTATGACGTCAGATATTTCACTTTTAAATACAGGTTGAAGAAAAGAAGCCTTTGGTTGTTCAGTCAGTGTCGTTTGTCATTAATGTTTGGTGTTCGTTCAAGTTGAAGGATGTTCTGGTCATGTAAAAACTCGGAGAATCTTCTTTTTTCCACTGCAAAGGGGAGGTCTTCTCGCAGCCCTGATATGCACACGTAAGCAGTATTACCTCTTTGTTTTAAGCTGGGATTTTATCGATCAACATGCACGAAAATAACTATACTTTTGGGAAAGTATTCCCAAAGGTTTGTAATGATCAATCCATCTTTCTACTTCTTATCCTGGAGTGGCCTTTTCCCTGACAGAAATAAAATAATGAACCTTTTCGTACGTTCCTTGTCAAAGATTTATCGGGGATTGTTTTTGTTTTTCTGTCCTCAGTACTTCCGGTTTGAAGCACACACACCCACACACACACACACACCGCACACACACACACACACACACACACACACACACACACACACACACCCGCACACACACACACACACACAACCTCACACACACACACACACACACACACACACACACACACTTGACTAAATGTAAAAATCACACAATGTACAGGAAACAGCCAGACCGTTGATGTTGAACATGATTGCTTTCACGAGAAGAAACATGCCTTCATCCGCGCTATTCCACTAAGTAGCATGATTAGACTCCTCCCGTGGCAGAATTTGCACGCTGCAGCAATAAAGGTGAATACTTCTCGTCGAACAATGAAATCCAGCAGTCATGTAATTGTTGGATACACGCAGATGGTTACTTAACGTTATATTAACGGTCTGACTCTATGACAAATCGGCGAGATTATGCAACATCTTAGCTACATGTATGCTAATGGCTTGCATTTGGGAGACGCTGAATGACATTTCGTGTAAAAGAGTATATTATTAAGCAACAATTTGATTATGCATCAAAGCTTTTCGTTGCCAGTTTGTTTGTGGGTGAGATTAGTCCACTGCATAGTCCATGTACAACCCAGGGGAGGGAGGGGGGGGGGCAATAGACAGACAATGAGACTACATAATTATAAGGAGACAGCTGGACAGATGTTGCAAATATGGACATGCGTACTGGCGAGTAAAAATAAACAGACAGATAGACGGACAGACAGACAAACAGACATATATGTACATACATACATTCATACATACAGACAGACAGACAGACGGACAGACAGACAGAGATACTCTATTACATTAATTTAATTCACAAACACTAGACAGGCAGAGAGAGAGAGAGAGAGAGAGAGAGAGAGAGAGAGAGAGAGAGAGAGACAGACAGACAGACAGACAGACAGACAGACAGACAGACAGACAGACAGATAGAAATGCAGGCACACATCCAAATAAAAAAAAAATTGCAGATAAGTTTCCTTTCATGTACATTATTTGCTATGCGTTTATTTAAAAAAAGAGGAAAAATACATTTATGATAGCAGATACACATATAATTAATGTTTTAAGTTTTGTATAACATTCACCATTTCATAATGTATTACCTAAACAGTCGAGACACAAAAACACACCAGGAACATAGGTTTTGGAAATGGAGATAAGCATACTAAGAGCTGGTTAGTGCGATTGAATGAAGCACGACTAGACACGAATAGATCTATGACAAATGAAAATGGGGTATTCAAAAATAAAATAAAATAATATGACAATGACAGGTTATATAGCTTGAACCACAGGAATCCATGCTCTCTGCGCTTTACATATAGACTCTGAATAAAAACATCCTATTTGAACATCAAATGCAAAAATAAGGTAATAATAAACTTATAACAACACATTATAGCCACAGGAATCCTTGCTCTCAGCGCTTTACAGACTGAACAAGTCGCGTAAGGCGAAATTACAACATTTAGTCAAGTAGCTGTCGAACTCACAGAATGAAACTGAACGCAATGCAACGCAGCAGTACTCGTAGCATCGTCAGTCCACCGCTCATGGCAAAGGCAGTGAAATTGACAAGAAGAGCGGGGTAGTAGTTGCGCTGAGAAGGATAGCACGCTTTTCTGTACCTCTCTTTGTTTTAACTTTCTGAGCGTGTTTTTAATCCAAACATATCATATCTATATGTTTTTGGAATCAGGAACCGACAAGGAATAAGATGAAAGTGTTTTTAAATTGATTCTGAAAATTTAATTTTGATCATAATTTTTATATTTTTAATTTTCAGAGCTTGTTTTTAATCCAAATATAACATTTTTATATGTTTTTGGAATCAGAAAATGATGGAGAATAAGATGAACGTAAATTTGGATCGTTTTATAAATTTTTTTGTTTTTACAATTTTCAGATTTTTAATGACCAAAGTCATTAATTAATTTTTAAGCCACCAAGCTGAAATGCAATACCGAAGTCCGCGCTTCGTCGGAGATTACTTGACCAAAATTTCAACCAATTTGGTTGAAAAATGAGAGCGTGACAGTGCCGCCTCAAATTTCACGAAAAGCCGGATATGACGTCATCAAAGACATTTATCAAAAAAATGAAAAAAAAAGTCTGAGGATATCATACCCAGGAACTCTCATGTCAAATTTCATAAAGATCGGTCCAGTAGTTTAGTCTGAATCGCTCTACACACACACACAGACAGACAGACAGACACACACACACACACACACACACACACACACACACACACACACACACACACACACACACATACAACACGACCCTCGTCTCGATTCCCCCCTCTACGTTAAAACATTTAGTCAAAACTTGACTAAATGTAATAAAAAGATCCTATTTGAACATCAAATGCATATACATATGCATATATATATATATATATGCATAATTAAAAATCTTGATAAAAGAAAAGCCATTGGTCCCGATTTGATCCACAACAGACTTCTCATTGCAGCTATAGATGTTATTTCGGAGCCACTCACCCATATGTTTAACAGAAGTTTGAGGGAAGGAGTATATCCTAAAATTTGGAAAACTGCGAATGTTACGCCTATTTATAAGTCAGGTTCAGCGGACACTTGTAATAATTATCGTCCGATGTCCTTGTTGAGTTGCGTTGGCAAAGTTTTGGAACGATGTATTCATAGCCACCTATATCTCTTTTTACAATCCAACAACATACTCACACCTACACAGTCAGGTTTTATACCCGGCGACTCGACGATTTTTCAACTTGTCTCTAAATATAATGATGTATGTTTAAATCACGACAGCGGTTTAACAACACAGGCGGTATTTTTTGATGTGTCGAAAGCTTTTGACAAAGTCTAGCACAAAGGATTATTAGTAAAATTGGAATCGATTGGTGTTCGAGGTCGACTTTTGTCATGGTTTTGTAGTTACTTTGCAAACCGTGTTCAATTAGTTGTCGCTAAAGGAGCTAAGTCAGAGCTGAAAGGTATACAAGCAGGCGTTCCTCAAGGTTCTGTGTTAGGCCCTTTGTTGTTTTTGATTTATATAAATGATATTGTAAATGATATTGAGTCTGTTATTAAATTGTTTGCTGATGATACTAGCATGTCACTTGCATTGAATGATCCGGTAAGACGTGCCGAAATTTTAAATACAGACCTCGATAAAATTAGTTGTTGGGCAGCACGTTGGAAAGTCACATTTAATGAAACAAAAACCAAATTGCTGAATATAAAACGTGACTTAAGCCAAATTGACCCGTTATTTCTCAATGGAATTGTTTTGGAAGACACAAAGGAACACAAGCCGTCGCGATATAACCTTCGTGGTTGAAAACGACGTTAAACACCAAATAAAGAAAGAAAGGAACACAAGCACCTCGGTATTATTTTGCAAAATGACTGTAAATGGGACGCTCAAGTCAGAAATATTGTGAAAAAGACCACTTTGTTGATTAATTGTTTAAGGCATTATAAGTATAAGTTATGCAGAAAAAGTTTGGAAATAATGTACAAATCCTTTATTTTGCCACATTTTGACTATGTTGATGTATTATGGGATAATTGTACCGAAGCCCTGTCGAACACCCTGGAAAAACTACACCTTGAAGCTTTACGTATTATAATTGGCGGTGTGCGGAGAACTAGTCATGGTAAGGTTTACAAAGAAAGCGGATTTTGTAGTCTAAAGGAACGCCGAAGACAACATAAATTGATTTTATATCATAAAATGGTTCATGGTAAATGTCCCTTATATTTAGTTGACCTTTTGCCACCACTAGTTTCATCCTTAAATCCTTTTCACAGAAGACAACCACTTGAAAGATTTGTACCAGCTCACAGGACAGAAATCTTCCGAACATATTTCGTTCCTTCGACTACAATTTTATGGAATGATCTGCCTGATGTGGTTAAAACCACAAACTCAATTAGTGAGTTTAAGCATTATTTACAAAGTCCTCATCATTATGTGCCAGTTTATTATTATTTTGGAAAAAGACAGGTAGAAATACAACACAGCAGAATGCGTTTAAACATGAGTAACCTTAATTCCGATTTATGCAAACGCCATTTAAAAGATAACCCACAGTGTGCGTGCGGTAACCGGAACGAAACAGCTGAACATTACTTGTTATACTGCACGTTGTTTGAAAATGCTCGTATGTCCACAATTAACTCACTGCCTGCCAATTTTAGACACGTGGAAACATTATTAAGAGGCAGCGAGCAACATTCATTTCGCATAAATACATTGATTTTCGAGTCGGTCCAATCCTTTATTGCTGAATCTGGTCGACTAACTTGAAGGATTAGCCCACGTACTGGTATTGTGTATGCCTGTGTGCAGGAGAACGTAAACCCGCCTCTCAGTGTTGTTGCATCAATTACATATTTAACATAAGTAATAATTATCATTGAGTTTTTGTTTTTGTTTTGCTGTTCTCTTTTGTGTGTGTGTGTGTGTGGTTGTTTTCTTCCATACATTCGTAACGAACTATGCTGCCCTCTCCATGAAAATGTACATTTATCTGAACTTACTTATTGCATGTCACAGCATCGATGTTCTTGTCCCACGCGCTTCATTCTTAGTCTCACCTTATTTTTTTACTTATTTTTTTATTTTTTATTTTTTTTTAATTTATTAATGTTTTTATCTTTGTAAATCCTCCTGTTTTGATTAAGTTCCCCATACCCCCCTCCTACATTTTGTTCTTCTGGTTAATAATTGTGTTGTCCACCATCATGAAAACTTGTGTAACTTAGCATTGTTATGGTCACGTCAAATAAGCATCTGCTTGAGTTCGTGTCCTAGCTGCATTTTTGTCAATTGTTTCATGTCATGTATTTTGAATAAAATTGTGTTTAAACCAAATGCATATACAAAATAACGTAACAATAAACTTATAACAACACATTATAGCCACTTATGGACAATACCATTCAGATACACACACAACCACTTTGGGACAATACCTTTTTTTCGTGCCTCTTTTAAATGCAGGCGGAGTTTGAAATAAAGATATGGCGGCGGTGCAAGGAAACCCCACTTCACCTGGGTAAAAAGTTGTTTACTCTAAGCGTAAATGTTGTCAAAATACATTTCTTTGTATGACCGTCCTTGTGGAACTTCTGAAAGTGTCGGAGCAAAGCTCGAGACTGAAAACTGTGGTTCGCAGTTTGTACTTTCAGCATTCGTCACTGTCATGACATCATCAAATAGTGACGTCATTCTGTCGTCATTACCCACAGTATTTTCTGTGGGTATCGTATTCCTTTTGCTGACTGTAGCACTGGCAACGCTTCCTTTGTCAGCCTCTTCGTCGCCATTCGCATTTTTGTCTGTCATCGTCAAAGTATCATCGTCACAAGTAATCGTGACGTCATTACTCGCAGGAATGTCATCCTCGTGTTCCACAGATCTGACAAAATCATCCAGAACTTTTGCAGGATTGATATCAAGTGGTTCAACAGTGACATAACCCTCCACATCCAAAGGTTCAATTCTGACTTTAGCTCTTCTGGTTCTGGTCGTGGTGGTACTAGTATTTTGCGTCACCATCCTATCATGGTTTAACCGTGACGTAGTAGTGACGCGACGAGTTTTGACGCAAGTAGTGTCGGAGAAAGTTTTCGTCACCATTGACTTAGTCTGCGTCACGATCGCTGGGGAGAGTTGCTCGTTGTCTATATCATTGTGTTTGACTGCATATGACGTCATATTTCCTGAAAACAAAGACACATTTAACATAGATGTTATCAATTCAACAAATAAAACACAATTTCAAAACGAATATCGTGTCAACTGATTAGCACCCATTGTATTCAACTTCTTCTAAGAATAGATTAGTTTCTATTACACGATCACCCGACAACAATAACAGTTTGAAACAGCAAGGAAGGTTATTCATAAACCACTCAAACAAACAAACACACAAACAAGCAACACACAAAAACAACTGATAGGCAGGCAGGCAGCCAAGCAAACATACAAACAATCAAATAGAAAAAAACACAGAAACAAAACCAACAACATTAAACACAATATACATAAAATACACACACAGAAAACAACAAACAAACAAACAAACAAATAAACAGGAACCCATGAAACCAGATAGCCAAAAAGAAGAAAGAAAGAAAGACAGAAAGAAAAACAGACAGAAAGAAAGAAAGAAAGAAAGAAAGAAAGAAAGAAAGGAAACCGTCATAAAATTTATATACGCCTTGTTTCGAGTAAAATAAAAATGTTAACTAGAACGTACAAATAAGCGCAACACTTACGAGATAGGTTTTCAGTCCTGGTCGTACGTAGATGAACAGTGCTGGTAAGTTGCTAACTTCACAACTCCACTGTGTGTACCCAAAGTGTCAACTAACAGGAGAAAGTCTCCTTTCTATCTGTTCCTAAAAGAATGTGGCCTTCATACCAACGCGAGGCGAGTACTTTAACAGTCACTTTTCCGACGTGTTTGCAAATGTCGAAATGATACAATGCAAAGTATAGTTTTTCCTCGTGAAGAGATTGTGTTAAAGCGTTGCTAACCTCGCTTCTGCTTAGACCTTTATGAACACAGTCTCTAGAATCGCTTCAGTTGTTACCAATAGCATTACAATACGCAAACAAACTATTGCAGGATTGATATCAAGTGGCTCAACAGTGACATGACCCTCCACATCCAAAGTTGCAATTCTGACAGTTCGGTGTAAATATGTATGCCGTGTTCGCATTTCGGTACCTAATGAAATGTAAGAAGGAAAGCAAATGATATTTAGAAAAGTAGTTTTTGACCAGGATATCGTATAGCACTATTATTGTTGAGAAATGAAGTTACCAAGCTGTGCGAGTTTTGATATTGCCACGTTCTGTTTCAGCATTTTAAACGGTTAGTTGAATTCTTCGTTAAAAAGTAGTTGAAATGGTTTCAGGTCGTCTGTCCCTTTAACCTACACCTGTAGCCCAGGTACAGTGACAAAGGCCAGCAATGTGGGTGTCGCGAGTCACCGGGGTAGGACAGTGAGTAAGGAAGTTTAGGAGTCTTGTTACAGATGGTATTCCTTTACCGCTGACACTGAGTTGTTACACAGCGATACATTGCTGACTCATTTGACAAAAGATGTACTGACTGCTTGTGCCACTGTACTTGTAGTGTTTGTCTGTTTGTTTGCTGGGTTTCTATTTGTTTATCTGTTTGTTTGTTTGTCTGCTTGTGTGTTTGAATGTTTGCCTGCTGGTTTGTCTGTTTGTGTGTGTACACGATAACAATAATAATGTACGCACCAGAAACATTAGACCTTGTGTCGAAATCGGTCCATAATTATGTTCTTATGTTTGATTGTCCATGTTTCTGGTGAGTACATGTCCATGTTTCTGGTGAGTACATGTCCATGTTTCTGGTGAGTACATGTCCATGTTTCTGGTGAGTACATGTCCATGTTTCTGGTGAGTACATGTCCATGTTTCTGGTGAGTACATGTCCATGTTTCTGGTGAGTACATGTCCATGTTTCTGGTGAGTACATGTCCATGTTTCTGGTGAGTACATTTGTATTCTTGTCTTGTTCTAGTTGTTCTCACCTGCAGTCTCTTGTTCCTAATCTGTTATGTTTGTGTTTGTCTATTCCTGTCTCTGTCTGTCTGTTTGTGTTTTTTGTTTATTCGTCTGTTTGTTTGTCTGTTTGACTGTTAGTTTGTCTGTTTGTTTATTCGTCTGCTTGTTTGTGTGTCTGGTTGTCTTCTAGTTTGTCTGTTTGTTTATTCGTCTGCTTGTTTGTGTGTCTGGTTGTCTTCTAGTTTGTCTGATTGTATGTCTGCTTGTTTGTCTGTTTGCTTGTCTGTTTGTATGTCTGGACATTTGTGTGTTTGTCACGTACGCTCTCCCAGGTGCATGCATGTATGTATACGGGCTAGGATTTCATTATGAACAAATTTTCGTTTTTATTGCAACAAAATATAACACACAGCTGACACAGACTAAAAGACAGAAAGACACGCAGAGACAGAAAGAGACAGATTTATCGGACAGACAGTCCGATGTACAGATGTGACTGAGACACACATCCTTCCTCCTGAGACAGGCAGCCAGACAGATGAAAGACAGACACACAGGAAGAGAGACAGAAAGACAGAGAAGCAGACAAACAAACACATACACTGAAGCACACACAAATAACAGAAACACAGACAGACACACACACCCCGGCAACATCCACCACTATCACCACCACCGCCGTCACAATCACCTTCATTGCAGTGGCAGAAGATCAATTTTCCAAGGCATAGGTCACTTAACTTTCCACCTACATTGAGCGCCGAAACTGTCACAAACTTTCGCGACAAATCATCACCATTAGCAATACAATTTGCTGTTTCACACCTGCGTCCGTCGGAATAGCTTAGGGTTAATGCAGTCCCTATAGGCATCCTCGCTGTCGTGCAACTAAACTAATTTCAGAACAAGACGCGTGAAGCGAGGTTAATACATTTAGTCAATCTGTCAACCTCACAAAATGATACTGAACGCACTGCATTTCACAAAGATACTGCTTTCCGATACCAGCAACCCACACTGAAAGCGCAGACTGCATGGAAAACGTGATCGCTTGAAGTGACAAGCTAGTGTAGCGGGAAATTGCGCTTTTCTTATTTCTTTTCAATTGTTGAGCTTGTTTCTCAAACAAACATAACATATCCATATGGGTTTTTTTAATCAGGAAAATAATATAAAGAATAACATGAAATAATGTTTTGGTCGATTACAAAATAATTGAATATAATCAGAATATTGACATTTTTAATGATCAAATTCATCAAATAAATAGTAAGCTTTCAAGCTGTAATAGAATCCTATAGTCCGGGCTTTGTCGAAGCTTCGTCTGACCAAAATGTCAATCAATTTGATCAAGAATTGAGGGCGTGACAGTACCGCCTCAACTTTCACAAAAAAGCCGGATATGACGTCATTAAAGGCAATTATCAAAATCAGGGAAAAAAATAGTCTGGGAATATATAATAATAATACGAGAATTTATAACGCGCACATATCTCACCACAAGGCGACTCAAGGCGCACTCATACACATTCTTTCGCATTAGCAACTCATAATAATAATAATACGAGAATATGTAACGCGCACATATCTCACCAAACGGCGACTCAAGGCGCACTCATACACATTTTTTCGCATTAAAACTCATGCACTCTCATTTACACTTCCGCATAAATTACATGAAGATGACATCAAGGCAACAACACAGAGACACGACACTCAGAAGTAAAGCATGAAAAACAAAAGAAAATGTCAAATAATAATTATGCACATGGATATTTACAACTGCTCTGATTTAGGCTTGCGGGTGAGGTGGGGGCGTGTGTATGTGTGTGTGTGTAGCGGGGCACTGTAGTCTGAGGATTATTTAGGGAAAAGAAAAGTCTTGAGGCCAGATTTAAATGCTTCTAAAGACTGTTGTTGACGGAGGGGGAGAGGTAGTGAGTTCCAATTGGTGGGGGCTTGAAAGGAGAAAGAGCGTTGGCCTGCAGTTTTGAGTTTTTGTGTGAGGTATGTTGAGTTTGAGGTTGTCGTTTGAGGAGCGGAGTGGTCGGGAAGGTTGATAGAGTGAGATGGAATCAGAGAAATAGGTGGGAGCGAACTTGTTGAGGCATTTGTATGTGAGAGTGTTGAGCCTGTATTTGATCCTATGTGAGATGGGTAGCCAGTGGAATTGTATACCGGCACGGTTGGCCTAGTGGTAAGGCGTCCGCCCCGTGATCGGGAGGTCGTGGGTTCGAACCCCGGCCGGGTCATACCAAAGACTTTAAAATTGGCAATCTAGTGGCTGCTCCGCCTGGCGTCTGGCATTATGGGGTTAGTGCTAGGACTGGTTGGTCCGGTGTCAGAATAATGTGACTGGGTGAGACATGAAGCCTGTGCTGCGACTTCTGTCTTGTGTGTGGCGCACGTTAAATGTCAAAGCAGCACCGCCCTGATATGGCCCTTCGTGGTCGGCTGGGCGTTAAGCAAACAAACAAACAAACAAACAAACAGTGGAATTGTTGCAACAGAGGGGTGATGTGGTCTTTCTTTTTCTTTTAAGGACAAGACGGGCAGAGCTGTTTTGAATGCGTTGAAGACGATAGATAGAAGAAGCGGGAAGTCCAGCGGCAAGAAGAGAGTTACAATAGTCAAGACGAGAGAGAATGGTAGAAGTAACAAGTTTGGCTGTAGCGTCTGTGGTGAGGTACTTGCGTGTAGTGGCAGTGCGGCGGAGCTGAAAGTAGCAGGTGCGAGAGACAGAAGAGATGTGTTGTTTCATAGAGAGGGTGTTGTCTATGGTGACTCCAAGATTTTTGACAGTAGAAGACAGAGGGACAGACGAGTCGGAGAGTTCAAGAGAGTCAGAGGTGGCTTTTGAGAGTTTGGATGTGGTCCCTATCAGAATGGCTTCGGTTTTGTTGCTGTTGAGTTGAAGTTTGTTCTCATGAATATAATTATTTATCCTCGGGAACTCTTATGTAATGTTTCACGAAGATCGGTTTAGTAGTTTTTTCGGAATCGCTCTGCACACAAACACACACACACACACACACACGCGCGCGCACACACACACCACAACCACCACCACCCTCGTCTCGATTCCCGGTCTATGTAAAAATATTAAGTCAAAACTTGACTCCATGTAAAAAGAAAGATGAACAGTTCTGCGGCTATCTGTCTGCATGTCTGCCTGTGTCCACCTGAAGCCCTCTGTCTATATCTTTCACGGAAAACAGAAACACGTGCTTCAATTCCGCAATGAGTTAGTAAAAGATTCCGCGGAAACAAATATTGAGCTTTTTTTAGCAGTTCAACACCAGTTTCGTTTTACAGGAGCATATTGGAAAAACTGGTTTGCTTCGGAAAAAAAATGTTTTGGCAGATAATGACAAAGTTAGGGTTTTCCACCGATGTGTGTGCGTGTGTGTGTGTGTGTGTGTGTGTGTGTGTGTGTGTGTGTGTGTGCGTGTGCGTGCGTGCGTATGCGTGCGTGCGTCCGTGCGTGTGTGTGTGTGACTTTGTATGTGTGTGTGTGTGTGTTTCTGTGTATTATATTCAAGTTTCATTTTGACAGTCAGTTATCGGTTACTGCCTCTCTTTGTCTGTCTGGATCGATGTCTCTGTTTCTCTGTCTGTCTGTCTGTCTATCGATCCCTCTCTCTGTTTGTCTCAGTCTCTTTCGGTCTGTATCTATGTCTGTCTGTGTGTCTGTCTCTGTGTCTCTGTCACTCTCTGTGTCTGTGTCCGTCTGTCTGTCTCTTTCGGTTGTTTCTATGTCTCTCCGTGTGTCCGTCCCTCTCTCTCTCTCTCTCTCTCTCTCTCTCTCTCTCTCTCTCTCTCTCTCTCTCTCTCTCTCTCTCCCCTCTCTCTTCCCTCTCTCTCTCTCTCTCTCTCTCTCTCTCTCTCTCTCTCTCTCTCTCTCTCTCTCTCTCTCTCTCTCTCTCTCTCTCTCTCTCTCTCGCTCTCTCTTCGAGTTTTAGACAGGGATCGACAAGAAATGACCTTATGCAATGTCAGCCCGTGTCGCTTTAGAAGGTAAATAATTGATAGAGGACATTTCACCACGTGGCAAAAAGTAATCCACTCTGGCCAGGTCTGACGGAAAATGCTCTCAGGTCCGTTTCACAACAGAATTCTTGCTGACCACATGGAAAGTGGCATGGCGACACATTTTTAATGGGAGAAGACACGCACTGTACAACGTGCGAATGAAAGAATACACCTGACACCAATTGGGGGAAAATGATACATTTGCAGTTTCAATAATAATCTGACTTGGGTAAAAGCTTCGAATACTTTTCTTTCTAGAGACATTGTTTGCGATTCAAACCATTTGAGAACACAGCTAGCTAATGGCATGTAAAAAGACAAACGCATATAGACAGACACGGGCACAGAGAGAGAGAGAGTGAGAGAGAGAGAGAGAGAGAGAGAGAGAGAGAGAGAGAGAGAGAGAGAGAGAGAGAGAGAGACCAGACCAGACCAGACTAGACTAGACTAGACTAGACCAGACCAGACCAGACTCACTCTCGCACGCACGTACGCACGCACACCCACCCACACCCCCCCACACACACACGTGAACTCAAAATCAAGCCTGCAAGATTGCTCCACACTCAAATGATAATAAATTAAAGGAATTAGTTTCCTATTCACAAGAATGAACCCAATCTCGGGGTCTCGAGTTTGTTAGACAGAAAAACATTCAACCAACCAGGAAGTTCATTAATATATTACATTTGATAGCATCTGACCAGCTGACACCGGTAACATTTTCAAGTTACAGCAGAGCAAAACACAAAGCGTCATCAATCCGAAGATACATCATTTTTAAAATTACATATTGCGGAGAAACAATTGTACGTACGCATCTGTGTTTGTTTTGTATTACAACTGCTCCGCTAAAAAGTGTTGTTGTTGCAATATATAAAATCAGGTAAACTTACTCTCTCTCTCTCTCTCCTCCGCCCTCTCTCTCTCTCTCTCTCTCTCTCTCTCTCTCTCTCTCTCTCTCTCTCTCTCGCCAAGCTTCTCCATACTAAAACATGTTTTTATCATCATCATCCATCATCATTGTCATCTGCCTGCCTGTCTGCCTGCCTGTCTGCCTACCTGCCTGTCTGCCCTTCACCCTACGGTCTCTCACCTATCATTATGTTGAAACACTGAAGCTTCATCTGCAAGGCAGCGAGATGACGCTCAGAAAGCGACATGGCAACTGTACATGTCTTGTTTTTACGCCGTGTAATCATCTCCCCTCACCTGATGCTGGTCGTAATTTACCAGCTTATCTCCTAGCTCAATTTCTCCAGCCTCGCCACTTTTTTTCTGCTACTTTTTATTTTGTTCTCTCGCTGCTCTGTCAGTTATCCAGGCAGCGGGGATCGGTTGCAGACTGAGCTGAGAGAATGATAGAGAATGAAATGTTAAACGGGGTGATATATTTTGTAGTTTATTGGTTTGCGTGTCACCTTTTGGCCTTCTTAGTGTGAGATGTTGGCTGATAATATGAAAGATGTAATCTAGAATATTTTTATTTTATTTTATGCACTCGGGGGAAAAAGAAAAGCAAAACGAGCGGTTATTTGCCCTGAATAAAATAAATGAAACGTGTAAAACAGTCAAAATAACTTTTTATTATTGTTTGCGTTTAAAGTCTTCCAAGAAAAAAGGCCTGACTGAAGTGCAGTTGAAAACCTGTTTCTGCTCTTTCATTGTATGTTGTTCGTTATTTGTATTTTTGACCACAATATGACATTTTACACAGACCGAGACAGTCATTGTTCATCCGAGACCCTGCTAGCGGTGAAGGTGAATTCTGACTGTCTCGATCTGTGTAAATTGACATATTTTGGGCAAACAAATAAATAACATTAATGTATCGATAGATATCAGTTCGAATATTTTTTACTTTATACGATTGAACGCACACAAACATGTACTCCTTTGTAGTCTCGGCTGGCCGCAGAAATATGATATTTTTGTCGTACTCTGACGTCTCATGGGTCAAAGAGTGAAAATCCAACGTTCAATCGACACATAATTATTTAAAACTCAAAATAAAGCATAACATGATGTAAACGATGCGTCCACATAAGGTTAACGCGTGAAAAATTGTCTCCACAAAAGGGGATTGTGTGTGTTTACCGCCAAAGTTAGCTTTTCCAACTTTGTAATCTCTATGAAATGAAGCAACAAAAGTATACACTATCAGCAAAAACATGAAGAAAATTAGTCCCGGGCATTTCTGCGGGAAAAGTCAGTTTTGTCCATTTAAAGACATGTCCCAGACTCTGTCTGCCAATATTTCCCAATGTGGGTTCCCAGCAAACAATTTTACGTTGTATTCACGTTATATTCACGTTGGGTTACGTTGGGTTTACGTTGCGTTTCAACGTTTTTTTACGTAGATTTGTATGGACGAAATCACGTGGGAATAACGTTGGAAAACAACGTTGCATTTTACGTGACACCAACGTGAATGCAACGTGAATTATTGGTGGAGGTGGATTGTTCGTAAAAACATTACGTGAATTTTACGTTGTCACAACGTGAATTTTTGGTTGTGGTTGTGGTTTGGTTGAAATTGCGTTGCATTTTTACGTAATGTCCACGTGAATGGAACGTAAATTTTAGGTCAAAATTTAGCTCAAAAATTACGTGAATTCTACGTTGACACAACGTAAAAGTTGTGTTTTGGTGCATTTTTCCTGATAAAATTGACGTGAATTACACGTCGACACAACGTGAATTTTTGGTTGTGGTTGTGGTTTGGTTTGATTTCGACGTGAATGCAACGTTGAGAGTGAATGTAGGTTTTGGTAAATGTATCCACGCACACACACCAACTTTCACACTCAGTCACAGATCATAAGGACTATTACATGTAACACCATAAACTCAAGATACGATCAACAATTTTATTTCATAACAAAAACATGCATATTATGTTGCGGAGAAATTAAAAATGCACGCAGCTTAGCAGGGCAACAGCACAGCATATTCAATCGATTTCATTCTTTGTCCTGGTGGTCCTCTTCTCCCAGGCAGTCCTCGATGCGCCTCTTTGATGCTGGTCGCTAAACAAAGCAAAGACAGCACATTGATATTAGTGACACCATATATATACGAATCCCACACACACACACACACACACTCACACACAAACTCACACTAGCGCGTCACCTTATTCCCACTACTATGAGTTATACACAACTACAATAAGCGATAAACGTTTCATATGCTGATCAGGATGCAATGAACTTTGACACGCTCCAATTAAAGCCCATTATAGGGGCCGGTGTCCGTCTCTCTCCTTGAGGATAAAAGGGCTCACAGCCTTTTCAACATTGTTATCAAAATCAAAGTCTTTCGGTAACCTGGAAAGCTCCTCGGAGCTAGTACTGTCTCAATTATCCACCGATCGCCGTAGGTCGAAGTTGAAGACTATCAAGTGTATGCATGTTGTAGAGGTGGGAGGTGCACAGAAAATGGAAGCAATCATTACAATCAAACTTTGTTTGTTAAATACACTACTCTTTGTCATCGGAAACTAAAAGTTATTTGGTTTTGGCCTTTTTTTTCACAGATTATACATTGTAAATGAAAAAAAGCAAAATGAAGCAATACCAAATAAAAACAAAATGTTCAGAAACATACATGATACATGGGTAGTATCAAAACGGTTGGTTGGTTGGTTAACCTAAGCTTAACGTCCTCACAGAAACTAGTGCCAATTAGGGACATGAAGTGGTTATATGCTGGGACAAAACGGTTGGGAAAAAGGAGAACTTTAAAGTTGCCATCAAGCAAGAGAGGGATGGGTGGTTTCAACTTGCAAGGGTAATAAGAAAGCAGTGAGAGAGACAATTAAGGGCGACATGTGCGATCAAGTTGAATTTGAAAGTCCAGCACCTATAATTACAAGTTTTCCACGTTATATTTCCAGTGTTATCCATGCCAAGAAGGTTCCTTTTTTTCCAACCTTCATCTGTCCGACACGTGCGATCTCACTTTTTCAGTGAGTTATTTTTTCCCTTTAACATCTGGTTGCCAGACTTCCGTCAACCTCTTGTCAAATTTCACACTGTGATTCTCACGTATCTGATCGCTTCTTTAAGAGCACTTGACAGTGTCCAGTCAATCACTTCTTTCAGACGGGTCATAAAATTGCAAAGGCTCCTAAATGCCCCGCTCCTGTACAAACTGTGGGGGGAGGATCTATGGGGGGGGGGGGGGGAGGGGGATCTTAGATTGAGAGGAGACGGAATGCATGGAACGGAATTTTTATGAATCGTTTTGTAGTTTTTGTGTCTGGGGCATGTAAACAAAACAAAAATGAGCAAAATTCTGAGAGAAAAACGGGAGCTTTATCAAAGCAAATTTGTTTTACAGTTGTTGTGATTATTTAACGACAAGAGGAGACACAATACAATTTGTTATACTTTTGATTTCTAAGAGTTGAAATCAATTACGCAGATATATTATAAGTCTACAAAGCCATGACGGTGCCAAAATAGCATGATAGCATTTTTGAATATTTCACTAATCAGAGCAGCAGAATTCTAACTTCATTAAAAAAATCAATCTAATCAAAGAATTTAGTAAGCACTGAAGGCATCGTGATCATTAAAAAATCTCACAACTTAAGAACATCATACCTCTGCATAAATTACGCTTATGCAGTATGTTTCTTCCGATTAATGCAAACACTTTTTTTTGTCGCAGAGCAGGGACCCGGCATTGATACCGTCACCTGAAAATCAGTGGCTGTGTTGTAAGACCTACATTTTGTAATTGACAATGACTTGAAAAGGCACGTGTCCTAAGCATATAGGAAAGGTAATACATGTACACTCAACGGTGTCTTTTGCACACTGCTATCTGACAAATTATTTAGAGCGGTCATCAGAAGCAGGCGACGATAGTCGAGTGATTTATTACCCACGGGGGGTTGAGGCTGCAGACAATTAACTGTGAACTGAGAAGGGGTAAGCGGTGGGGGCGGAGGGGGTTAAAAGGGGGAGGGAGTGGGGTGGCAGACATAAAATAATGAAAACTTGTTACGGTCCGACTTTGGGTTTGGTGTGTGTTGGCTACGCTGATGTCTCAAGTAGACTCACGTTCATAAGGGGGTGGGTAAATCAACATGGTCGGCAACTTTATGATCCAGGTCGACAAAAGACAGTCAAGTGTGTAATTAGCCAATCAGTCAGATGACATCAAGGTGTCAAGTTCTGAATTCTTCTCATACCACCGTTCCGACCTCATCTCTCGGACAAAAGTTGGACAACCAAGTTTTGGAAGAAATTTTCAAGGAAGAATGACATCACAGGTTTCTGGAAAGCAAGGATTCGGGACAAAAGAAAGAATAACTGACACTATAACACACACACACACACACACACACACACACACACAAACACACACACAGGCACGAACTCAAACAAACACACTGGCACACCACACACACTGACACCACACACACACACCGACACCACACACACACACACACACACTCACACTCACACACTCACGCACGAACACACACATACAAACTTGCGCGCGCGCGCACTGATTTCTAAACAACAACAACAGTAAGCAGTGAACGATGCATATGCTAATCATGAGGCAAGAAATGAATGTGGCAAGTTTGATTCAACTTTGACCCGCTCTAAATCCCACGTTGTACACAGTCTGTCTCCCTGAGGATAAAAGGGCTCACAGTTTCCAAAACTTGTGATCAAAATCAAAGTCTTTCAGTAACCTGGAAAGCTACTTAGAGTGCTGTCTCAATTATCCCCCTATCGCCGTAGGTCGAAGTTGAGGACTATCAAGTGTATAGGGAGGGGTAGGGGGAGGGAGGAAGGGAATTGTTACGACACGACTTTGTCGTGTAAAAGGAAATGATGGGTGGCACGCGGATATCCGTGGGATGTTCAGACATGGAAATTGCTCAAAATAACGATTATCTATTAAACTCATAGCTCATGGATTTCCATTAAGTACTTTTACCCCGCGTTGTACTTGAAGTCCGACACCTAGTGTGAAAACGATCGTTCAATAGTCCAATTACATATTTCTGCCCCTTTTCCCGTTTAACCCCCAAATAACAACAACTACAACAAAGACAGCAAGAGCGACGACGACGACAACAAAATGTTGGAACCAAATTGAAATCATTGCAAACAAGACACCAGTAAATGTCGGACACCTACATGGTGGTTTTCAAGTTCCTCATTTTGTTACATGTCCCCATACAACACTTTACCTATTGATTTTGTTATTTGGTTAGTTAATTTGAAATTAATGTTAAAGTTCCTAATTTGTTATCTAAATTTCGCCATAACGCATTTATTAACTCATTCATTTATGAACTTATTTATGTATCATTTCCCTATTCGTCTATTTGTTTATTTTTTTATTTCAGTTATTTCGGCATGTAGGTATTTCGGTTGTAAGCAATTCAGTTATAATAAAACAAATTCACCCATTATTAGAAAGGAGAAAACAAATTGGAATGTCGGGTGCACATTCCAAGTTGATCCCTTTTTTAACTAAAAATAGCGCGCGTTATTACTAACAATGCTCTTTTTCAAGCTTATAAAATATAAAGCCCACATGTTAAAATACCTTGACAACTACAAAGTGGGAAATTACAACGACGGTCAACAGTCAGAGTTATATATTGCTTGCAAGCCTGTCCGCCCTGTATCCAAGATATCCCCCATGCACTGGCATGGTCCTAAGAGGACACACTTATTACTCAACAGTAAATTCCAGTAAGCCTTTAGTCGGACTCTGTCATTTTTATGTTTGTGAATGTCACAGAAAAAACCCACAACTCCCAAGATCACGGAAGCATGATTAACCATTCAGTCAATTCAAGGGAATGCACGCTGAAAACGTCCGCTTTCATTTCACCTAAGAGGGGGAGGAAGGTGTTTTGTTAATTTTCTATTGCTGGTACTCGCACGTGTCCAAAGTGTGTGGGAAAAAGAACAAGTCGCGTAAGGCGAAATTACTACATTTAGTCAAGCTGTGGAGCTCACAGAATGAAACTGAACGCACTGCATTTTTTCCCAATGACCGTAGTCCGCCGCTCGTACAAAGGGCGGTGAAATTAACGACCCTGTTTAGCGCGGAAGTGGTTGCGCTCTGTTGCATAGCACGCTTTTCTGTACCTCTCTTCGTTTTAACTTTCTGAGCGTGTTTTTAATCCAAACATATCATATCTACATGTATATGTTTTTGGAATCAGGAATCGACAGGGAATACGATGAAATTGTTTTTAGATCGATTTCGGAAAATTAATTTTAATCATAATTTTTATATTTTTAATGTTTAGAGCTTGTTTGTAATCCAAATATAACATATGTATACGTTTTTGGAATCAGAAAATGACGAAAAATAAGATGAAAATGTTTTTGGATCGTTTGATAAAAAAATAATTTTAATTACAAGTTTCCGATTTTTAATGACCAAAGTCATTAATTAGTTTTTAAGCCATCAAGCTGAAAGTCCGGCCTTCGTCGAAAATTGCTTTGCCAAAATTTCAATCAATTTGATTGAAAAATAGTGGTTTCGCTGTGCTGCATAGCACGCTTTTCTGTACCTCTCTTCGTTTGGTTTAAACTGTTTTATTCAACGTTTGTGCATTATTTACAAATAAAAAACGCATATAGAGTAAACAACACAAGCATAATGCTTATAGTGGTGTTTACAGTTTTCTAGAAAAATACATATAAATGGCGGCTATTGTACAGTTTAAATGAAGAGCAAGCAAACATGAAAAGAAAATTGAATGAAAAATGTACATCAAAACAAAAATCCGTTTAAGAATACATATATTATATTTTTCGTTTTAACTTTGTGAGCGTGTTTTTAATCCAAACATATCATATCTATATGTTTTTTTGAATCAGGAACCGACAAGGAATAAGACGAAATTGTTTTTAAATCGATTTCGGAAATTTGATTTTGATAATAATGTTTATATTTTTAATTTTCAGAGCTTGTTTTTAATCCAAATATAACATATTTATATGCTTTTTGAATCAGATAATGACGCAGAATAAGATGGAATTGTTTTTGGAACGTTTGATCAAAAAAATAATTTTAATTACAAGTTTCCGATTTTTAACGACCAAACTCACTCATTAGTTTTTAAGCCACCAAGCTGAAATACAATACCGAAGTCCGGCCTTTGTCGAAGATTGCGTGGCCAAAATTTCAATCAATTTGATTGAAAAATGAGGGTGTGACAGTGCCGCCTCAACTTTTACAAAAAGCCGGATATAACGTCATCAAAGGTATTAATTGAAAAAAGGAAAAAAAATGTCCGGGGATATCATTCCCAGGAACTCTCATGTAAAATTTCATAAAGATCGGTCCAGCAGTTTAGTCTGAATCGCTCTACACACACACACGCACAGACACACACAGACACACACAGACACACACAGACACACACACACACACACACACACACACACACACACATCACGACCCTCGTCTCGATTCCCCCTCTATGGACATTCTGTGAGTTCGACAGCTTGACTAAATGTTGTATTTTCGCCTTACGCGACTTGTTTTTTGCTGTATGTTTCTCTCTTTTTCTTTATTTTGTCTTATATGTCTGTAATGAACATTTTAAAATGAAGAGGAAAAACACTACCCACGATCCTCTCAACGAAACAGTACATTAAAAAACCTGCGCACGCGCAAACACACACAAACACAACTTTTCGAGAAAACATTGGCTGCATTTTTTTTTTACTGGTGAGCGTACCCTAAAAAGAAATCCAACATGTGTTGTCCATATGATTTGCCCGTTCGGTTTTCTTTTGTTCTCATACGCGAGATGTCTCAAGAGGACCCATTTTGGCAAAGTTTAGAGGAGGGGGGGGGGGGGAGGGGGGAGCATGTCCGTAATTTTATTATCCAAGTGAACAAACGATCGACAAAAGCCCGACAAAAGACTGCCAAGTGCCGTAAATGAGTCAGGTAAGATCAAGGTGCGATTTTTGACTTGTACTTCATACCAGTTTTCCTCGCCTCTTCTCTCCTTAACAAAGGTCTAGCAACAAAGTTTGGGGGGTGTAATCTCATAAGGAGTGACATAATATCACATGCGAATATGAGGGAACGAGACAGAAGAATGAATAAAACAGCCGCTATTACGCTATCTGTGTTGTGGCTGGAAGAAAAAAGAAAAAGAAAGAATACCGTCCAACTAACACGAAGAAGAATGGGAAAAAATCTTAAATAAAGGGAGAGGTACAAAGGTTGCGATTCATCTCGGCTAGATATTATTCACGATTTTTGTAAACATACATGTAGTAAGCCTATACTCGCATCAGACACATATTTTACATGTATCAGCATCCTACATTTTGTCCGTGTCTGCCTTCTGGCCGGGTTTGCGATTTCTACATATTATATTCATGTGTTCTTCTCTCTGACAGTGCGGGCTCAACTTTTACAAACGGGAAAATATGACATCAAATAACGCTATCAAATATCGGAGAACAGCCACACAAGCGAATGCTCTCAAGAATATGTAAACCAATGTTCATCAAAATCCGTCAGGTAGCACACACACCCACACACACCCACACACACACACACACACACACAGTCCGAGTGTGTCATTACTTGAATGGGGTGTGCACGTTAAAGATCCCACGATTGACAAAAGGGTCTTTCCTGGCAAAATTGTATTGGCATAGATAAAAATGTCCACCAAAATACCCGTGTGACTTGGAATAATAGGCCGTGAAAAGTAGGATATGCGCCGAAATGGCTGCGATCTGCTGGCCGATGTGAATGCGTGATGTATTTTGTAAAAAAAATTCCATCTCACACGGCATAGATAAAAATCCCTGCGCCTTGAATATGTGCGCGATATAAATTGCACAAAATAAAAATACAAAAATAAATAAATAAATCCCTGCGCTTAGAACTGTACCCACGGAATACGCGCGATATAAGCCTCATATTGATTGATTGATTGAATCAGTGAATGTGAAAAGACTATGGGTAGTCGTCTAAGACAGGTTAAAATCAGTCTAACGAATGACTACACAAACCTGCATGTGTCAGGTTTTAATTTTTGTTTGTTTGTTCTTTCTTTATTTTGTTTTGTTATTTCGTACGTTCGTTGATAAAATGCCGTCCCAACCTGCCGCCCACACACACACACACACCACACACACACACACACACACACACATTATAATCCCCCCTCCCGAATCCCCTCCCCCATTCTCCACCCGATAGCTCCTCTTTGTCTCACTCTCTCCTCCTTACAAATAACAATTTGATACGTTCATCTTTAATCCACCCCCCTCCCCGAATCACCTCCCCATTCTCCACCCGATAGCTCCTCTTTGTCTCGCTCTCTCCCCCGGTGTGACGTTTTCATCTTTCGCCGTGTTGATATTTCGCTTCTCGGCCTCGTTGAACTAGTATAAACTCTACACTGAACAAAAAAACACCCTACGATAGTACTGATGAGCGACCTTGTGTACCTTACATTCATGGGGTCAAATTTGTCCAACCAATTTGTTTTATTTAACTTAGAAATTTGATTCATCCTAAAATGTTTCCTTCTTACTCAAGGGACGTAACCACTCAGTACACGTTTTCGAAGAATTAGATTTTGGGGTTGAAATCTATTAAATTTTACCACCAATTTTCTTCACATGCAAGAAACTGACATGCTTTTCGTCCTTAAATAATTTCACTTCTTAATTTTACCAGGAAACAACATTTCAGTCTTGAGTATATGTCGAGGGGGAAATATGTACACAGGCGAAAGATTGAAATCGTGACACCGGCAGGGTATCTCGGCTGCCTACTTGAGTGAGTAACAGAACAGGTCGACAAAAGACAGTCAAGTATGTAATGAGCCAATGTGTCAAGTTCTGAATTCTCCTCATACCACTGTCCGCTGGGCAGATTCACTTGAACTTGAAGCAGCTTGTCTGGATACATCGTCCTCCCTCAAGATCGTAAAATGCCCAATTAAGTACTTGAGATATCAATGGCCGCCCCCGCTTTCAGTCTCATGCACTGAGCTAGTCTGATTAAACAGCTTTCTAAAGGTTGCGTCCGTCTATGTGAAACGTGTTTTTCCTTTGTGTTCCACTGCTTGTGACCCATTGTTTCGCTATACTGACTCAAAAGTTGAGTCTAAAAGAATGTGTATCCCTTGAACTGAGTTAGGGCTGACATTGTGACTATTGGAAAGACCCGCCATCTTTGGCCGGTCCGTTTCCAATCATGGTCTCGACAATCAAGTAATCTGTGCATGTGTACATGGAGTACAATAAGTGATAACGTCTCATGTGGAACAACTGAAAACAACTTACCTTCGAGTTGATTACGATGAATATTTTAGTCCTGAAAGTGTTCATCAAAGTTGAAAACCAAATTTGGGATACACAAAGTCGACCGTGGCCATCACCGGAGAACACTGTCGGTTAGTAACGCGTCTTTTTTTGGGAGGGAAAGTTTCGCACTCGCAAATCCATTTAACTCAGCAAATTCCTTGAAACAATATGCATTTATGTTATACTCTTTTCGTCTTACACAATTAGTGAACCTCTATGTTTGACCGAACATTAATTGAATAGAATATTACGAAACTAAAAATGCAGGTGAAAAAACCGAAATGATTGACAAAGTTTCGACGTTGTCTCTCTCTGTCTCTCTCTGACTCTCTGTCTCCCTCTCTCCCCTCTGTCTCCCTCTCTGTCTCTCTCTATCTCTCTCTCTCTCCCTCTCTGTCTCTGTCTGTCTGTCTGTCTGTCTCTCTGTCTGTCTGTCTCTCTGTCTGTCTGTCTCTCTCTCTCTCTCTCTCTCTCTCTCTCTCTCTCTCTCTCTCTCTCTCTCTCCCCCCCGACCCCCAGCCCCAATTTTTGGAAGGTTAGAAACTAGAGGACGTACATTTCTGTACAGTCACCATAAAATCTTCATTATGAATGCAAAAATGTTAACAAAATCGGCAAACCATAAAAGAACATGAAACAAGTCGCGTAAGGCGAAAATACAATATTTAGTCAAGTAGCTGTCGAACTCACAGAATGAAACTGAAGGCAATGCCATTTTTCAGCAAGACCGTATACTCGTAGCATCGTCAGTCCACCGCTCATGGCAAAGGCAGTGAAATTGACAAGAAGAGCGGGGTAGTAGTTGCGCTAAGAAGGATAGCACGCTTTTCTGTACCTCTCTTTGTTTTAACTTTCTGAGCGTGTTTTTAATCCAAACATATCATATCTATATGTTTTTGGAATCAGGAACCGACAAGGAATAAGATGAAAGTGTTTTTAAATTGATTTGGACAATTTAATTTTGATAATAATTTTTATATATTTAATTTTCAGAGCTTGTTTTTAATCCGAATATAACATATTTATATGTTTTTGGAATCAGCAAATGATGGAGAATAAGATAAACGTAAATTTGGATCGTTTAATAAATTTTTATTTTTTTTTTACAATTTTCAGATTTTTAATGACCAAAGTCATTAATTAATTTTTAAGCCACCAAGCTGAAATGCAATACCGAAGTCCGGGCTTTGTCGAAGATTACTTGACCAAAATTTCAACCAATTTGGTTGAAAAATGAGGGCGTGACAGTGCCGCCTCAACTTTCACGAAAAGCCGGATATGACGTCATCAAAGACATTTATCAAAAAAATGAAAAAAACGTTCGGGGATTTCATACCCAGGAACTCTCATGTCAAATTTCATAAAGATCGGTCCAGTAGTTTAGTCTGAATCGCTCTACACACACACACAGACACACACACACACACACACACACACACACACACACACACACGCACACACACACACGCACACACACACGCACATACACCACGACCCTCGTTTCGATTCCCCCTCGATGTTAAAATATTTAGTCAAAACTTGACTAAATATAAAAAGGAAAGAGGTGCATTTAAAGGCTGTTGGGTACTGGCTCTCAAAATCCGTTCAGCAGAATGAGTTCGCATGTAACTGAAACTATTCTTAAAAGTTACTTGGTGATTTTAAAAGCTTGATAACACAAGTCCCATGATTTTAGACATGCTACAATGCCTTTAATCGAAGAAAGTTTGCGTTCTTGGCCGAGTCAATGCAGCTGGCTCGAAAATCACCTCCCTTGGACGCGTGACGTCTATAGCGGAATCGGCCGGGTGGAACGGCGCTCTCTAATTATGCCGTGCAATGGGCGCAATCGGGTAGTCTAGTCATGTCCTCAAGAATACTTCAAAGGTAGGTCAAGAGAAACTAAGGACGGGGTGCGAGGGTGACTTCTCCCAGGTTATAACATTTCAAACAATAAATAACGGAGTTCATAACATGTATTCTGCTCCCTTCCTGCTTTTTCAGGTGTAATTCCCACTTGAACCCTGTTTTAGTTCAACTTATTGGCAGATATATTGTCACGCGCCGAGGGACACAAACACACACACACATACACACACAGCCACCCACAAACACACATACACAAACTGATATGACACACACACATACACAAACTGATGTCACACACATACACACACACACACTAACATGTGTACACACACACACACACACACACACACTAACACGTGTAATCACACACACACACACACACACACACACACACACACACACACACACACACACACACACACACACGCACACGCACACACACACACACGCCCGCACGTATAGACAATCACAGAGATTAGGTTCATGTATTCTGCCCCCCTCTCGCCAATTTACAAAATACAACAAGAGGTTTGATGAGCACAGTAGATCAACTTTAAACGTACACAATTATATTTTTAGCATTACTTTTCAATTCTCGTTGATGCATTAATGATGCCAGAAAATGTAACCGGACGCATTTGGAACGCCAAAGCAATTAAATACATTGCGCGGTACATCGGCGCTTAATTTCATAACGTAGTCATTTGTTATTCGGTGATAGTTTCGCACATATCTATCTCCTGTATTTGAAAATCTGTTCACCTTACGTAATTTTCAAAGGTACATTTCTTTGATAAACGATACGAAACCGTGCAGGTGAAAAATTGGTAATGACTGACGTAGGATTCGTTGTGGATTTCACGTTGAGGGCACGTTGGCGATCAATCAAACCCCAACGTTGTGTGTTTACATTGAAACTACGTTGTAGGAACGTTTGTTGTATCAAACTAACTTTTGTTTTTAAATCACGTGAATTTCACGTGAAAATCACGTGAGTATACCAACGTTGTTCGAACACCAGAAAATCACAATAATACAACGACCATTTTACGTTGCTTTTTAAGGTGGAATCCACGTGAAATTTACGTTATGTACCAACGTGTAAAAAACAAAAAAACACAACTGTAACGCAACGTTGCTTTCACGTTGTGTTTTTTGGTTGGATCCACGTAAATTTCACGTAATCTTCGCAACATTTGTAAGACACCAAAATGCAACGTGAAATTCACGTAAATTTTACGTTGTATTACAACGTCGAAAGAACACCCAAATCTCACAATGACACAACGTTGGTTTTACGTTGCGTTTTTTGGTTGGCTCAACGTAAATTTCACGTAAAGTTCGCAACGTTGCTAATGACACGAAAAATTCACATTTTCGCAACGTCGTATTTACGTTGTGTGTTTGCTGGGTTTCTAGCAGTTCTGCTTGAGCTTTGTAAATCACACTTTCTGGCGACTGGTGGTCGTTCCGCACTCTTTCGTAGACTGTTTACTGCTGGTGTATGTCTGCTCTGACCCAACCTCTATTTTTCACTTGACGCCGAAGAAACTGATTTTGGTGTGTTTTTCGTAGCCTCAGAAGTTGACCAAAGGGCTATTCTCTCCTTGTGTTCAAGGACCCAAATCTGGTGTTATAATTACAAGTACCCCCCCCCCCCCCCTCCCGCCTACCCCCCTTCAAGACATCTCAATGGCGGGAGTCTTACATTTGGGGGTCTTTTAAATGGATGTTCCACTGTATCAGGACTTGGCTAACCCCAAAATCAATAGTTTGTACATCAGGTCAGTGGATAAGACAATTTTATTGTCTTATCAATCAATCAATCAATCAATCAATAGGAAGCTTATATAGCGCGTATTCCGTGGGTACAGTTCTAAGCGCTTGTCGAAGAGTTGTCAACACAGGACTAACAAAGAAACTAACATCTACAGACGGACACGAACCCTATCACACACTAGCAAACCCTGATAAACATACAACAAACAACTGTTTAACAACAATGTACACATCAATAGCTAGGTCCAAACAAAATAATATTAAGCACAAAGAAAACACCTCTCACAGAGCACAGCACAAGAATGTCTTTTGGGGCACAACACATCACGTCGAACATGAAAGTCGCAGCCAGCTACGGGAAGAACTGAGTCTTCAACCTACCCTTGAACGCGTCAAGAGAGGGGCTCTGGCGAAGCTCAAGCGGCAGGGAGTTCCAGACGGAGGGGCCCGCGGAGGGAAATGCACGCTGACCAGCAGATGCGAGTTTCGAGCGAGGGATGTTAAGGCGGAGTGGGTCAGCAGCAGAACGAAGGGGACGGTCGGAGGGCTGGGTGTACAGGTCCAGGGAGGATTGAAGGTACTCGGGAGCAGAGTCGTTGATACACCTGTAGACCAGAGTGGACAGTTTGTAGGAGATTCGGGTGTTGACAGGGAGCCAGTGCAAGGAGCGAAGTAGGGGGGTGATGTTGTCTCGCTTCGTCTTCCTCAACGTCAGCCTGGCAGCAGCGTTCTGGACTCGTTGTAGGCCATGAATGGATGAGGCGGGGAGGCCAGCCAGAAGGGAGTTGCAGTAGTCCAGACGACTGAAGATGAGGGAGACAACCAGCTTGACACAGGCGTCGTGGGTGAGGTAGCGACTGATGGAGGCGATGCGTCGTAGATGGAAAAAGCAGGTCTTGATGATGAAGGAGATGTGTGTCTGCATGGAGAGAGTGGAGTCGAGAAAGACGCCAATGCTCTTGACAGCAGGGGAGAATGGAACAGTCGCGACATCCAGCTGGAGGTCGGTCACAGTGAGGGAAGCAATCCGTCTTCTCACTGTTCAGCTTCAACTTCTCACTGTTCAGCTTCTTATGACGAACATGGTGAAAGTGATCAATCTGTTGCTTGGCCTGAGTCTTCTAACAGTATTAGATTTACCTACCTTTGTGTGTGCACGATTATGTACACCATTGCAGACGATCTATAACTGAAGAAGGGCAACGTTTAGTAGAGTATCTTGTCCTTCCAAAACATAATTAGAAAATGTTCATTACAGCTGATGCCAGGCAATCATAAGCCCCAGTGTTTGATCTTCTTCTGACGTTTGGTTCAAAACGAACACAATACGTGTTGGTATTATTGCAGCCTATAACTTGCATTACAATGACACTAGTTACCATCCCGGCCGTCACACAAAAAAGCATCAAATAACTGTTATGCTCCTTGTTTGCAAGAGATTCTAAAGACCCGAATCGTCCTGTAGTGTCACGAATATATCCTTTGAATTAATAAAACAAATCTTTAAATTGTGGTGCGGTGTCTGTTAAAGTTTACTGACATAATACACAGGCAGATGGCTCTTGTCATCTCCGCCACAAATCAGTTCCTGGTCAAACATATATTCTCACAAATCTGTCTCTTCTGCGAATAAAACAAATCTATAACCGGCCTGTCTGTTAGATATATACTCTCAACATGCAGCTCTTTCCTGCGTTCTATGTCCTCTACAAAACAGGTCATGAGCACACTCAAATTCTCACAAATCTTTAAATTGTTCTGGGGTGTCTGTTGAACAGGCATGATCAACATGCGTTCCCTGTGCTTTACAAAACAGGTCCTGAGCACACCCGTATTCTCACAAATCCATCTATGAATAACATTTTATGGGTAATCTTGAACGTTAGTGTTGTAAATGCATAGCTCAGAATCCACTGCAATTTAAGACTCCAATTTAGGAGAACCTGCTCTTGTAAGCATAACAAGTCAGTTTAGATACCTTAAAAGTTACGGAAAGACTTGTACAGATGCCTTTCATTTTCATGGGTTTTAGAAGGAAAACATAGATACAGACATTTTTTCGAAGGATGGGAGACAACTTTGTCGATATTACGTATGCATTTCGAATCCGTCCATCAAATAACACACTTCATTGATTATGCTTAATTTTGGATCAATCCGTCAATTAATTTCACGAGAAGTATTCTTTGGTTTGATTAGGGGACTTTATCAAAAATAAGTCAATAATGCCACTGGATTGTGAACTGACTCTGAATTTACAACGCTAAAGTTCAACATTATACCAATACATGATACATGTATCTTTAAAATGCTATGCAGGGTCTGTTAAAGCCTTACTGACGCGATCCGCATTCCGCTCGTTCCTGTGTTCCATGTCCTCCACAAAATACGTCGTCTGCTATTTGTTTGCATCAGATCCCATTGTCGGTCTTCCTCGTGTATTGAACTGCATATTCCGTTCCGTGTCTACTGCTTTCAAAGGCGCAAAGCGCAAAGATCACTGCGCCGGTTCAGCACACCGCCCGTTAAATGTCCCTGGTACACTCTAAACAGAAGTGTTCCACTTTTGAACACATTTCGGTAACTCGTTTTGAACACTTGTGACAGTGTACATAGTTCCACTAGCAAAAGTAGCTCACACAGTGTTCACTGTAGTGTTCAAAGGAACAAGAACAACTCTTTTGCTAGTAGAACTATGTACTATATATGTCACACAGTGTTCAAAACCTGTTAAAGAAATGTGTTCAAAAGTGGAACACTGCTGTTTAGAGTGAAGCTTTATAAGCCTGTGAGAACGTAAAGAATCATTAGATGAGACCACGCCACCTACACCTACATCACGTTTCGCTGGAAAACCTGGGTCGTCAGCAGGTCACGTACGTGATGTTTCCAGCCACGTTTTGGTGCTAAACCCTTCAACATCCCTGACTAGCTCCTTCTCAAAGGTTGCCGGGATGAACATTAACTTGATAAATGGACAGTCTTGATTGACTTTAATACTTATCCGGGCAAATTATTTCTTAAAGGCAGATGTATTTTGACTCTGTTTAAGTATTTTACGAGCTCTCCTTGTGATGAAAACTGATTTACGGAGTTTTCTGTTCGTGCATGTGAGACGTACTGCAATCCATTTGAGATAAATCATTGCAGGATGAAACTGATTATTTTTCAAAAGTTCTCAGCAATGTCAGAAGGCCATAATATCTTCCCCAGCTTATCACGACTTATACACATACTAATCTTCTATTTATTTTCCATCTGCAGTTTCATCCTTGGGTCGAATTTGATCTTAGTTCGCATTGGGAATTACGTGAATATATTTTTTTAATCAGAAAACAGGCCTATTACCTTTCCAAAATTTCGTCTAAGATTTCTAATGGATATCGGGGGGGGGGGGGGGGGGGGTCGGAAACGTCGAGGCTTAAATCTGCTTCTTATAATGGAAGAATTATAAAACATGTTACATATAGGTGAAGAACTGCAAAATACAAATAAATATAACAAATGAAAACATTTGTAACAGGGGTTCGGAGGTGAAGTGTGCCTTCTTGCGATATTGACATTCGTAAATGGACTGGGTGGCCGAGTGGTAACGCACTTGCGCTCGGAAGCGAGAGGTTGCGAGTTCGACCCTGGGTCAGGGCGTTAGCAATTTTCTCCCCCCTTTCCTTACCTAGGTGGTGGGTTCAAGTGCTAGTCTTTCGGATGAGACGAAAAACCGAGGTCCCTTCGTGTACACTACATTGGGGTGTGCACGTTAAAGATCCCACGATTGACAAAAGGGTCTTTCCTGGCAAAATTGTATAGGCATAGATAAAAATGTCCACCAAAATACCCGTGTGACTTGGAATAATAGGCCGTGAAAAGTAGGATATGCGCCGAAATGGCTGCGATCTGCTGGCCGATGTGAATGCGTGATGTATTGTGTAAAACAATTCCATCTCACACGGCATAAATAAATCCCTGCGCCTTGAATATGTGCGCGATATAAATAGCATAAAATAAAATAAAAAATAAAAAAAATAAAAAAAATTAAAATCCCTGCGCTTAGAACTGTACCCACGGAATACGCGCGATATAAGCCTCATATTGATTGATTGATTGATAAATAACTGCGAAATCAAATCAGTTTATATTTCCTGTCGCATTTAACAGGTTTTAACAAGTAAAGCTTCAAGGTCATTTTACTTGTTCGACTCTTGCGTCGTAGTTCGTAGGCGCTACACCACCTCGAATGTTTGAAGTCACGGGAGCAAATCCCAAAATACCTTACTGCCATAAAGCATTGTGGGATTCCAATTTCCCGCCGAGCACGCCAGATGGAGCCAGTGTGTATATAATGGCCGCTGCAGGGCCAGGGGTGTTTACTCTGCGGAATAGAGCACGAGTTATCTGCCGTTACCGGAAGCCGGCACACTCAAGCTAGCAGGGATGTAAACGTGAACTTGGGTGACGTATTCTACTGGTAATGCACTGCTCTTGACGCACTTAGCCTGATCACAAATCGCTCGGACTGACAACACCGGGGAAGGGAGCATCTGTTGATGAGCAAGGCGGCATAGAAACTACATATGCTGCATGTAGGGCAGAGGTCCATCGATATGTGCTCATCAGTCACGGTTTGTTGTTGGTAGATTGTGAAATGAGAGTTCATCTTTTGGCAAACGCAATGAACGAACCTCTGCAAATTCTGAAAGGCCCGGAAGGGAGTACCTCTTAATAAGCTAGGGGGAGGGGGGGAGGGGGGAGGGGGGGAGGGGGGGGGGCGGCGGTGCGGGGGGAGCAGGGGTTAACAAAAACAGCGATGTCAGATCTGGGTGAGATGTTGATCAATGCCATATATCATCACTATGTTTTATATTAAAAGCGCGACTGTTTATTCAGTTTCCAATTTACGAATGTTCTATAAGCCGCTTTCGACAAGACCGGATAGAAATCCGACCAACATACACCAAAACTGATTGTCAAAGAGTCCGGTTTGTTGATTACCCTAGGAGAGACCACCACTGACATTGTGAACAATTGACATTTGTAGGAATGTAAACATGAACTTTGGTGACGTGTTTTTACTGGTAATGCACTGCTCCTGACGCACTTAGCCTGATCACAAATCGCTCGGACTGACACCACCGGGAAAGGGAGCATCATTCTGTTGATGAGTAAACCATGGACACTACAGTAGAACCCGCTTTTTAGTCCCCCCCCCACACACACACACACATACACACACAATTTAAGACTCATCTTGTTTTCTCAGACTTTCTGTTCATGACCTCTGAAAACTTAACACATTTTAAGATCCCCTCCTTTTCAAGACTTGATTTCTCAGATTTGTAGAGGTCTTAAAAGGGGGGTTCCACTGTACAGAAAATGAAAATACTGGTGTCGGATGTAGTGCAGCTGTCGATCTACAAGTGATCATCAGGCTTTGTTGGTAGATTGTGCAGGTAGAGTTTTGATCTATTTATAGTTTTTTTGCGCATAATAATAATAATAATAATAATAATAATAATAATAATAATAACGGGCATTTATAAAGCGCCTTATCAGAAGTTCAAAGCGCGTGACAACAATACAAGTACACAAAATTCATACAATCACTGTCAGATTCAAACAACATTTCATGCACATCTCACATCCCCAGACTCTATGCTAAGGAACTATCCGTAATGTTGTTGGAACAAGTGTGTTTTCAAATTGGACTTAAAAGATTAAATGGATGGAGAGTGACGTAATTGAAAGGGGAGTAAATTCCATAACTGAGGGCCATAATACGAAAACGTGCGGAAGCCATGAGCCTTGCGTTTAAAGCGACCTTGACGGAGAAGTCGAGCATCATCAAAAGAACGAAGGGTGCGAGAGGGAGTGTAGAGGGAGACCAGTTCCGAAAGATAGGCAGGTGCCGATTCAGAGATGACATTGTAGCAGAAGCAGGCAGCTTTATACCTAATACGTTCAGACACAGGAAGCCAGTGAAGTTATTTCATGAGAGGATTGCAGGGTTGTCGATGCTGTGCTCTGAAAATGAGACGTGCAGCAGAGTGTTGTACTTTTTGTAAGGGTTGGAGAGTGGAGTCAGGGCAGCCTATGAGAAGGGAGTTACAGTGATCTATTACTTTAATCTATAATAATATTACTTTAGTGTCAGACAACTGACATACGTCCAGCCCAGAAAACTGAATTCCCCAGAATCGAATGCATTGCAACAGGTCTTCCCTAATTAAGCCGGAAGGTGAATCAAGATGGTGTTTTTTAACCGAAAAGTCAGTGCCGAAGCTTCGCAAAGCGAGCTTTGTAAAGTGGACTTCGCCCAATTAATACCATGATTTTCAAGAGCCTCAAATGTCTTATCGTTTCTCTCTGGTGGAGCCAACTGCCAGTCAACTAACCTGCACATTGTGATGGGCCGGGAAGATAGCACCAGGTCCTGTTGCAAAGGCAGAGGAGTGAAAACTGAGGTCAACTAAAACAGTGGGTTCAATTCTAGGTGGCAGGTTAATCGATGTTTGAGCATCACTTTGATTCATTTTAAAGCAAAAGTGTTTTTGAAAAGTCCGGTTTGTTACTTACTGTACGAGAGACCTCAACGGGAATTGTCAAAATGGACATTTGTAAGGATGTAAATATGAACTTGGATGACGGCTTTTACTGGAAATGCCACTGCTTTTGACGAAAGTAGCCTGATAACAAATCGCGCGATCTGTCACCACCTGGAAGAGGAGCAACTGTGGATGAGCATGGCATACAAACTGTAGAAAAGGAAAAGGGTCACGTAAGATCTAGGGCAGAGGTCGATCGATATGTGATCATCACTGTATGTTGTCAGGTTTGGAAGGGGTAGTTTTCAGTTAATCATAGTTTTGATTGCAATTTTGTCAGGCTTGTTCGTCAGTGTCAGAGACATACATACCCCAAAACTGATTTCCTAGAGTCCTTTTTATAGCTTACCGTACGAGATAACTCACACAATGTAAACAAATAATTGGCATTTGCCCCCCAAAGCTGCGATATATGCAAACCCAGACAATCTGGTACGCTTGGAAAAGGGAAGCAAGTTAGTTTTGACGAGCAATGCGTGTAAACTGTGGATAATCAAACAGAGTGATGTCAGATCTACTGTAGAAGTCGGCCAATGTGTGGTTATCAGTATTTGTTGTTGGAATGTGACGTCAGAGATTTCTAAAAAGAATAATAATAATAATAATCTATATATATATACGACTAGTGTCTGTGTGTCTGTGGGTCTGTGTGTCTGTTCGCGATGCACGGCCAAAGTTCTCGGTCGATCTTTTTCAAATTTGGAGACCGTATTCAGCTACACCCCGGACACAACCTCATCGATGAGATATTTCAACACGTGCTCTCAGCGCGCAGCGCTGTGCGCGCTGAACCGATTTTTTTGTTTTTTTGTTTTGTTTTGTTGTTGTCGGGATCCACTACCAGTAACTCTTCCTTATCTTCTCCAGTGTTTTCAGCCGCGATTATCTCCCTTCCTCCGTGTGGCGTCAATCCATATTCCCGTTACTACGTTACTATTTGTGGAAGGTCACTGCACGTTACTATTTTTAGAAGGTCTCCAGTGTTTTGCGCGTTTATCGTCTTTCCTTCGTGCGCCGGCAAAGCCGGCGTACACCCGGCAATTAAAGCCGGGTCCCAGACGCAGCCTGGTATTCGGCTCTATTTCTTCCCGGCGAAGCCGGTACCCGGCGAAGCGGGTAATCATCTAGTTATCTATATATATATATACGACTTGTGTCTGTCTGTCTGTGTGTCTGTTCGCGATGCACGGCCAAAGTTCTCAGTCGATCTTTTTCAAATTTGGAGACCGTATTCAGCTACACTCCGGACACAACCTCATCGATGAGATATTTCAACACGTGCTCTCAGCGCGCAGCGCTGAACCGATTTTGGTTTTTCTGTAGATCCACTATATCCATTCCCAGTAACTCTTCCTTATCTTCTCCAGTGTTTTGTTTTGCGCGTTTATCTCCCTTCCTTCGTGTGGCGTCAATCCATATTCCCGTTACTACGTTACTATTTTTAGAAGGTCACTGCACGTTACTATTTTTAGATCTCCCTTCCTTCGTGTGGCGTCAATCCATATTCCCGTTACTACGTTACTATTTTAAGAAGGTCACGGCACGTTACTATTTTTAGATCTCCGTTCCTTCGTGCGCCGGCAAAGCCGGCGTACACCCGGCAAAGCCGGGTCCCAGGCGCAGCCTGGTATTCGGCTCTACTTCTTCCCGGCGAAGCCGGTACCCGGCGAAGCGGGTAATCATCTAGTATATATATATAGGTTACAACACGAGTGGCTTTTTATATGGCTTGTATTTCAGTCAAGACCCAGCTGATGAATATCAAGGGACTCACGAGCCTCTGGCGAGTCCAGTCAGTTTTGACCCCCCCTTCAAACTTCAAGAATAAGTACTTTAAGACCTTGTAAAACGAATTTTTATGTTTTTATGTTTTTAATTTTCAGAGCTTGTTTTTAATCCGAATATAACATATTTATATGTTTTTGGAATCAGAACATGATGAAAAATAAAATAAAAGTAATTTTGAATCGTTTTATAAAAAAATATTTTTAATTACAATTTTCAGATTTTTAATGACAAAAGTCATTAATTAATTTGTAAGCCTCCATGCTGAAATGCAATACCTAATTCCGGCCTTTGTCGAAGATTGCTTGTCCAAAATTTCAATCAATTTCATTGAAAAATGAAGGTGTGACAGTGCCGCCTCAACTTTTACAAAAAGCCGGATATGATGTCATAAAAGACATTTATCGAAAAAATGAAAATAACGTCCGGGTATATCATTCCCAGGAACTCTCATGTAAAATTTCATAAAGATCAGTCCAGTAGTTTAGTCTGAATCGCTCTACACACACACACACACACGCACAGACAGACAGACAGACACACACACACATACACCACGACCCTCGTCTCGATTCCCCCTCTACGTTAAAACATTTAGTCAAAACTTGACTAAATGTAACAATGGGGAGTACACATTTCGTGGAGGGAGTAGTTTTTTCGTGCCTTGGGGAGTTCTTTTCTCGTACGAAAGGTGTACTCGGAGTTAGAATTTCGTACGAAATTTTTATCCGGAGTAAATATTTCGTGGAGTAAAAACTTCGTGTTACACCGGTCAAAATCAGCTAGCCTAGAATGACCCCCCGGTCAAAACTGACTAGGCCAGTCAGTTTTGACCCCCCTCCTTCAAACTTCAAGAATAAGTACTTTAAGACCTTTTAACACGAATCAAAATGTAAATGTGGACAATATTTGTTGGAAAATGATACTGAGAAAAAAAAGAAAAAAAATCGAGAAAAAACCTTTACTTAATAAGTACATTAGGACTTCAGATGACGAAATGTATGCACATATGTATGCACCTATGTACCTAAACAGGTTTGGGGGGATGACCTCCCGGTCAAAATCAGCTAGCCCAGAATGACCCCCCGGTCAAAACTGACTAGGCCAGTCAGTTTTGACCCCCCCTTCAAACTTCAAGAATAAGTATTTTAAGACCTTTTAAAATGTAAATGTGGACAATATTTGGTGGAAAATGATATTGAAAAAAAAATATTCAAATTAAATAAAATCGAAAACCTTTAACTTTTTTTTCAAAAAAAAAAAAAAAAAGTTTCGACGCTTCCCTTCAAACTTTAAGAATGAGTACTTTAAGACCTTTTAAAACAAATTGCAATGTAAATGTAGACAATATTTGGTGGAAAATGATATTGCACCTCTCTATCATGTCGGCCCCCTCTCCTTTATGTCGGACTCGTCTCTATCATGTCGGTCCACTCTCTATCATGTCGGCCCCCTCTACATCATGTCTGCCCCCTCTCTGTTATATAGGCCCTCTCTCACTCATGTTGACCCCCTCTCCATCATGTTGGCCCCCTCTTTGTCATGTCGGCCCCCTTTCTGTCATGTCGGCCCTCTTTCTATCAATCGGCCCCCTCCACATCATGTCGGCCCCATCTCTATCATGTCAGCCCTCTCTCTCTGTTATGTCGGCCCCCTCCACATCATGTCTTTCGGCTCTACTTCTTCCCGGCGAAGCCGGTACCCGGCGAAGCGGGTAATCATCTAGTATATATATATAAATATATATATAGAGGTTACAACACGAGTGGTTTTTTATATGGCTTGTATTTCAGTCAAGACCCAGCGGATGAATATGAAGGGACTCACGAGCCTCTGGCGAGTCCAGTCAGTTTTGACCCCCCCTTCAAACTTCCAGAATAAGTACTTTAAGACCTTTTAAAACGAATTATGTACATCCCCTCACACACAGGGATCAGAGGCAATGATATGGCTGACAGAGCAGCAAAAGAGGGGGGGGGTCAAAACTCCGGGGCTAGCTGATTTTGACCGGGAGGCTAGCCCAGAATGACCCCCCCCCCCCCCAACTTGTGGAGATGCATAGATGCATTCATTTATGCGTACATTTCGTTTTAAAAGGTCCTAGTGTACTTATTTCTTATTTTTGAAGTTTCAAAGGAAGCGTCAACACTTTTTATTTTAATTTTTTTTAATTTTTTTTTTATTATTTTTTTTTTTTAAAGATTTGTTTACCAACAAATATGTATAAGTTACAGCTCCGTCCATCCATGGTATCGCGTGATATGTTTTGTCGAGACTGGGTCAATGAATGCCGAGAGTGACGTCATTATATTATTTCACCCCGTCGAGAAAAAAAAATATCACGCGATACCATGGATGAGTCAGAGCTGTAACGTATATATGGCATGACCAAAGTAAGGAGAATTTGTCATGGGATGTGGAAACAAAGCATGGGAAATTCACCATGGGCAGAATAATCAACGCAAGCCTAGAAGTTGTAGAACTATATTTTGTTTCAGTCTTGGCAAGACAAGTTTTGGCCGGAAAAGACATCATGAATTCATTCACCCTGCCGAGAGAAAATACCAACACACCAGTTAACAGTTTCGGCACTTACATGGTACAAAGAAGGAAAACTCACGTGATACCCAAAGCGATTCTGGTTGGACGAAGAAATTTCGACGAGCAACCGCTGCATCGTCTGCTCAACGTAATGGAAGCAATTGAACGGGACGGTGTGTTTTCCTCTACGTTATAACAAAAACCTCACGTTACATCCAAATTAGCGATGGCGTCAACATGCTGTGCTATTGGTTGCAGTAATGGGAGTAACCGACTTAAAAAATGGTGGTCGGAAGATTGCAAAATTCATTACGTGCCTCGACGGTCGTTATAAGTGTGTGGTTGCGGCGAACCACAAGTTCAGGTGGGCATTTGTTATCGCCTGTGTGTCGTGTTTTGACCAACTTTTAGTACGACTGATGTGAGCCGAATTTATTGGGGAAAGTTCAATGAATGCAAAAAGGTATGCCAAATACGGTAGTAGTGTGTCATGTTTCCTTTGCGTTGGGTTGTGGTGAAATACACAGCGGTTACCTGTTTGCGAGTTGCCTGGAACACGGTTTTTTAATAACATCTCTCGATCTTCACATATTTTGTAATGTGAATAAGAACAGAACATGTTCGTCAAACATATTTCTTATTTTATCTGTATTGAATGAATTTACAACGTCCTTCTTGTTAATTGATTATTCATAAAGACTACTTGTACTGAAGAAAATGTTTCCCCCCAGTTTCAACGGGTGGAGTAGTGCGCCGGAGTAGTGTCCCTTGCGTAGAAACGTGGGCGAATAACACGATCTGCGCATGCGGTAAAATCAACCGGAAAAGGAAAAAGACATAAACATGCCGAAAAACGATATGCGCATCACCCGGAAAAGGAAATGGGTCGAATCTGCTCGCGATAAAAGAAGTGCGCATGTGCGAGATCTAAAATGGCCGCGGAACTGTTAACTGGTGTATTCCATGGATGGAAACGTATCCCGTGACGCATCAAAGCTAAATTTTGTTTTGAAATGTTTTTACAACGTACAGATAACGGCATAATCGTCATCACAAGACAGGAAAAACGCATACTTTAAGTTTGTCGTCTGCTACAAATCTAGTCTTGTTGGAATAGAAGCTCCAATCGTACCTTCATCAACCGGAATAAATGCTCAGTCCGCTGTCATTTCGCCACTGAACATTGGATTTGACTTTAACTTTTTGGTTAACATTGAAACGGCAACCCAAAAGAGTGTTTCAGCTGTTTCAAGACACAGGCTCAGCTACTTCTTTTGAGTTGCTTTTCAGTCGAAAATGACACCGGAAGCGAACTAATTGTCGCGCATACTGTCACAAAAAGACGTCATGACAAAGTTACACGCAAAACAAAAGAGACTTTGACGTCATTTACTTTTGTTCGGACTTTTCCGTGTGTTCCTAGCTTGTCAGTGAAGACTTGACGTGAGTAAGCTTACCCAAAACGTCTTTTAGTAGCGTGAACCAACCTCACGAGTTATCTTTTCCTGAATAGTTCCGTATTATCTCCCATGTTGTACCCAAATTGCCTGCTTTTAGAATAGAGATAAAGAAAAGCGTGCTATCCTTCTCAGCGCAACTACTACCTCGCTCTTCTTGTCAATTTCACTGCCTGTGCATCGAGCGGTGGACTGACGATGCTACGAGTATACGCTCTTGCTGTAAAAATGCAGTGAGTTCAGTTTCATTCTGTTAGTTCGACAGCTTGACTAAATGTTGTAATTTCGCCTTACGCGACTTGTACTTGTCACTGCGGCTGCGGAAGTTATTTGCCTAGGTCAAGGCCGAACTTTAGGCCTACGGAGAAATATCGCTGGCTATTTTCGCACAAGAATAACAGAGACAAAGAAGGGAAGTCATGCTATATTGTGCACATATACATATATGTAGAGGTTACATGCCGAGTCTCAGTGATTATTAAAAATAATGGTCGAAGTTGGCGGATCATGAAAAATGCGAGCTTCAGCGAGCTTTTTCATGACCGCGAACTGAGACCATTATTTTTGATAATCACTGAGACGAGGTATGTAACCTCTTTATTCCTCCTTTCTTCACTTATTCAAAGAAAAGAGGAGTTTTTGTGCGAAAGTTTGATCGAATCATATTCACCCAACCAGTCTACCTGCGCAGGCGATCGATTAATGCGCGGTTGCATAGTTCCGTGCAAATCATTCAATTCCGTTAACACTTCTTGTCAGTTTCCATGTTTTGAACTAAAATCAAGTACACAGTTATGTTGTCATTCTGCTGTGGCGGTAAAGGCAGATAGTGTGTGTTCTGTTCATGTTTTGGTATTGCTCAGGAAATGTTCTTTCCTCGAATGTGACTTGCAGACGAAGGTTTACACCCGTGTTCCAACGTTAAAAACTGTATGAAGTTCAGTTTTCTGGGGCAAAATAGTGTATGAAACCGCTGCATATTCTTTAAGTTGATTAAATGTTTGCAATTGATTGCGTGTGATCTGTTTATAAAATGAAATATTGTTGAAAACTGACCGTCGGATTGCAGTCTTGTCGATGCAGCCGAAATCTGGAAGGGGAACTACTCGTGTCGCTAGACAAAATATGAGAGTTACTTTTCCTTGGAATCTTGCCAGCGATAAACGATTGTGCACGGCAGATCTGAATTCAGAAAACAACCAAACTCATGGATTTTATATTGAGATTCATGTGTTCAAGCCTGTAGTTGCTGGTTTAAATGCGGCATGGTTGTATTGTTTGCTCCAGAAATTTATATTTTGTACATTAGAGTGTTCTGAACTTTTGAGTCGCAAAAAGTAGATCCACAATGTGTACAGTCTCTACCCATGAGCTATCGAGGATTCAGGCCCGTTGTTGGGTAAGTGATTTTGGTTGTTGGGTAAGTTACCGAAAAATAACTAGCTCTACAAGTTTACAGAGGTAAAGAAGCAGAGGGGGGAATAATTCGTTTTAAAAGGTCCTAACGTACTTATTCTTGAAGTTTGAAGGGGAGGTCAAAACTGACCGGGGGGGGGGGGGGGGGGTCAAAATTGGCTAGCCCAGAATGACACATCCCCGCAAACCTGTTGAGATACATAGAAGCATACATATATGCATACATTTCTGACTGGCCTAGTCAGTTTTGACCGGTGTAGCAGCCTATTTTGAAGCAGCCCAGTTTGACCTCCCGGTCATTCTAGGCTGGCCTATTTCGACCGGGAGGTCATTCTGGGCTAGTCAGTTTTGACCCTCCCCCTAGTCAATGTTGACCCCCTTCAAACTTTAAGAATGAGTACATTAAGACCTTTAGAAACAATATTTATGCATAATATGTATACAACTACGTATATCTAAGGTTTGGGGGGATATGTCAAAATCAGCTAGCCCAGAATGACCCCCCGGTCAAAACTGACTGGCTAGCCCAGAATGACCCCCCCCAACTTGTGGAGATGCATAGATGCATTCATTTATGCGTACATTTCGTTTTAAAAGGTCCTAGTGTACTTATTTTTGAAGTTTCAAAGGAAGCGTGAAAACTTTTTTTTTTTTTTATAGAATTTTTTTTTTTTTATTCGATCATTTTCCCAACAGATTTTGTGCACACATACATATATTTTGTTTTAAAAGGTCCTAACGTACTTATGCTTAAAGTTTGAAGGGGGGGTCAAAACTGACTGGGGGGGGGGGGGGGGTCAAAATTGGCTAGCCCAGAATGACCTCCCGGTCAAAATCAGCTAGTCCAGAATGACCTCCCGGTCAAAACTGACTATGTGTCAAAATGGCCTGTTACACCGGGGTTAGCTGATTTTGACACATCCTCCCAAACCTTAGATATACGTAGTTGTATACATATACACTTGTATATGCATAAATATTGTTTCTAAAGGTCTTAATGTACTCATTCTTAAAGTGTGAAGGGGGGTCAAAATTGACTAAGGGGGGGGGGGGGGGGGTCAAAACTGACTAGCCCAGAATGACCTCTCGGTCAAACTGGGCTGCTTCAAAATAGGCTGCTACACCGGGTTCGCGTATCAGGCTTTCATCTGCGCGAACCGTGAGTAGCCTGCACACAACCCAATTTGCTTTGCACAGCAATTTGTCTCGAATTTCACGTGCGCCCTGCTTCCTCTTTTGTGCGCCTCCTGACCTCTGGCTGAAATATTATGATGGACGGAACATGTCTCGGCATAGTGGAATGTGCTGTGGTGTCCTGTTCATCAAACTCATTGCTTCCTGGCAATAATGGCGTGCGAGAGGGGGAGGGGGATGAGCGGGGAAAGTGACGTATGGATGGGGTTGGGGTGGGGTGGGGTGAGAATTGTGTTGCGGAGATGGGGTGGAGGGGATGGGATGGGCGCGGGAGGATGAGGGGTGTAGCAAAGAAAAAGAAAACAAAAAAGCCCGAGGGTCATTGATTGCTCTTTTTTGACGCCCTCCGAGACGAGGGTCCTGGTGTATGTGTGTGTGTGTGTGTGTGCGTGTGTGTGTGTGTGTGTGTGTAGAGCGATTCAGACTAAACTACTGGACCGATCTTTATGAAATTTGACATGAGAGTTCCTGGGAATGATATCCCCGGACGTTGTTTTCTTTTTTTCGATAAATGTCTTTGATGACGTCATATCCGGCTTTTTGTAAAAGTTGAGGCGGCACTGTCACACCCTCATTTTTCAATCAAATTGATTGAAATTTTGGCCAAGCAATCTTCGACAAAGGCCGGACTTCGGTATTGCATTTGAGCATGGTGGCTTAAAAATTAATTAATGACTTTGGTCATTAAAAATCTGAAAATTCTAAACAAATGTTTTTTTATAAAACGATCCAAATTTACGTTCATCTTATTCTTCATCATTTTCTGATTCCAAAAACATATAGATATGTTATATTTGGATTAAAAACAAGCTCTGACAATTAAAAATATAAAAATTATTATTAAAATTAAATTTCCGAAATCGTTTTAAAAACTATTTCATCTTATTCCTTGTCGGTTCCTGATTCCAAAAACATATAGATGTGATATGTTTGAATTAAAAACACGCTCAGAAAGTTAAAACGAAGAGAGGTACAGTAAAGCGTGCTATGAAGCACAGCGCGACCGCTACAGCGCCCAACAGGCTCGTCACTTTCACTGCCTTTTGCACTAGCGGCGGACTACGTTCACTTTCATTCTATGAGTTCCACAGCTTGACTAAATGTAGTAATTTCGCCTTACGCGACTTGTTTTCAACTAGGAATGTAATGGAACTTCATGAAAATGTCGTTCCAGGGTATTTAATGAAAGGCAACACGACATTTTGATTTTGCATGCCGCAGTGATATATTGCAGCGACTTATACTTTTGACTAATAAATCAAAAATAGACCAATTCAAGAAGAAATAACCCAGAAAAGAACACACATGCGTATATGCATTATCAGTGAAGACCTTCTGTAGTGTCCGACATATGTATTAACATGTTTGTACCAAACACCTGCGTCCAGTAGCTTCTTTACGTAGTACGTCGATAATACAGTTAGAAAATTGGCTGCTAATGACAACAACAAAATAATCCAGTGCCCTTTAACCACCCCCCCACACACACACACATATACACCCACCCACCCACTCCCTGAACAACCTATTCCGTTTAAAAAAAAAAGAATAAAAAAGAAGAGGCTGGGTGGGGGAGACAGTTCCAAGGTGAACGCTCTTGCAACAGTTGGGGAGAAAAGTACCCGATGGCTAATGCACGACAGCCATTATGAAAATTCATAAATCACTTCTCCCAGAAAAATAGTGCAGTCTTCAATTGAATCTCTTGGAAAATGTCATGTGCCTATATAGAGAACCGGGTACCAGATTGTTAATGATCTACCTAAAGGTCGCCGAAGCCATTATCCATCTCATTTTAACACCCCTTCAACGAAAATAGCGCAGTTCACAATGAGACCGCATGGAAAACATCCTGAAGTTGTAATTCAATTAAGCTGGGTTTAGAATGCAACAGATTCTCTGATTGGTCAGATTACCGGTGTGTGATGAACAATCTGGTCAGTAAAGTATTACACCGGCACGGTGGCCTAGTGGTACGGCGTCCGCCCCGTGATTGGGAGGTCGTGGGTTCGAACCCCTGCCGAAAATTGGCAATCTAGTGGCTGCTCCGCCTGGCGTCTGGCATTATGGGGTTAGTGCTGGGACTGGTTGGTCCGGTATCAGAATAATGTGACTGGGTGAGACATGAAGCCTGTGCTGCGACTTCTGTCTTGTGTGTGGCGCACGTCATATGTCAAAGCAGCACCGCCCTGATATGGCCCTTCGTGGTCGGCTGGGCGTTAAGCAAACAAACAAAGTAAAGTATTGGCGATATAGTTCTTAAAGATACCCTCCTTACAATCTCAGACATCACAGCTGATCCGTTCAAACTTTTATCAATACAAACTCTGAACATGGATCCGTACCGCGCACACTTTCTTTTCTTTTAAGTTCGCGGTGTTCTGCTATGGTGCATGCATGTCTTGGTGTATTTGATGCACACTCTGAATGCTCTTATTCCACCTGAAAGCCTCGACGCTGGCATGTTTGTGTACAGGGAAGGACAGTACCGTTAACAGTCACATGAACCTCTCACCAATATTCATCCATCATTTGTTTGACAAACTTCAATAGCACAGTTCACCATGAGACTGCTTGGAGACTATCATGGACTATACGGTAGCAGATGAGTGATGTCGTACTTTACAAGTCCAGAGTCCCACCATATTCATCCATCACTTGTTCGATGAAAGAGATGCGCAGTTCACAATGGGATTACATGAGAGAAAAAACATGAAGCTGGGTTTCTTTTTTCGTTTTGTTTTGTTCGGAGGGGGGGGGGGGAGTACCTCAGTTGCATGCAGGTTCGTTGAACGCTTCTTTTTTTGCCTATTGTTTTTATTCGGGGGGGGGGGGGGGGGAGTTGTTTTTTTTTTTTTTTTTTTTTTTTTTTTGTGGGGGGGGGGGGGGGGCTGGGTGCAACGTTCTTCATTTGTATAATACGTACACACTAGCTATCCACTTTAGATACAGTAGTTGATGTTGTATTTTAGAGACCCATTCCTTCTCGTCTTGTGAATCACCACAGATCCACCGAGGCTTTGTGTGAGAGAAGACCAACCTTGCACATTGACACACACCAAAAGACAGTGCTCATTCTACCTTGTGCAGAGTGGGATTCGTTTGCTGGTTTAGTTTCGTAGATTGGCGTTGGTGTCAGCAAATTAGTTCTGCCCCCCAAAACAACCAACGACAACAACAGAAAACATCCCCCCCCCCCCCCAATAAAAAAAAACCACCAAAAAAACATCAACAACATCAACAACAACAAACAACCAAAAGAAGCTCGTTTTTCACGCAGAAACCTGTACATAACTGTAGTAATATGCATGATTGCCTACTCGGAAAGGAAGGTAGTTTTAAAAGTCAGAAACATCCATCAATATTCGTCATTCACGCCTTGAAAGGAAATCGATGTAGTCCACAATTGAATGTCCTGGATAATTTCCTGAAACTGTTTTGAGAACAGTTCCAGACGGTTGAGTGAGTACTCGAAAGTCACAGGGGAATACTTCCAATAGTCATCAATCACTTTATACGTGCACAAGGAAATCGACGCAATTCTCCTCTCTGTTTCATTGGAAAACTAGTTTACATACGCTAGAGAGACCACCCATGAAATAACAATATCGTTCAATTCACACGTGGTGGTATCATGTTAATAAGGTCGTGTCAAATTAGTCTGGCATGGACATGATTTTCCACTACTCTTGAGGCCTAAGTCATATGTATACTTGGGATAATAAATACATATTTCAGTCTTGCCCTGTGGTGTCATGCGGCTCCTTTAACTCATCCGCACAATTAGCCTGATGACCGCTGGTGGGATGGAATGCTAATGAGAGTTTGGCGGACACAGAGGTGAACAGATGAAAAGTCAAGGCTATTGGGATCATTGGGAGCACACGCAAAAATATGAAGATTTGAGAGAGATACAGAGGCAGTGACAGAGACAGAGAGAAACAGACATAGAGACAGACAGACAGAGACACAGAGATAGACAGAGAGAGAGACAGACAGGGACAGATAGAGAGAGAGACAGACAGACAGACAGACAGACAGACAGACAGACGAAGAGAGGGCAGATACAGAGAGAGATGGACGGACGGACGGACGGACGAACAAATAGATTCACAGACAAAGACAATGCGGAGAGAGAGAGAGAGAGAGAGAGAGAGAGAGAGAGAGAGAGAGAGAGAGAGAGAGAGAGAGAGAGAGAGAGAGAGAGAGAGAGAGAGAGAGAGAGAGAGAGAGAGAGAGAGAGAGAGAGAGAGAGAGACTCAGACTCAGAACTTTATTACAAAAGGATAAAGGTTTTAGGCAAAGCCTATTCTTCCAACCTGTCCTTTATACAACACATAAAGACAGACGCACATAAAAAATATAAATTCAATCATATAAAATACAGAAATACATTGTATGGAATGCAACACAATGTGCATTTAAGACATGACATAGTTATACCTTTCATTTGGGAATAAAGTTGCTCCGATCAGCTACACATCCGTTAACACTAGTACAAAATGTTTAACAAAATAACAATCGAACAAGACATTCCATTCACGAATGATGTGTGAACGTGACTGTCTCTTAAACATTTTCACTGAAGTTGCATTTCTTATCTGTTGGGGGAAGGAGTTCCAGAGAAACGCTCCCGAGAAGGCTAAGCTCGATTTGTGGAGGTCTATGCGAGAGAGAGAGAGAGAGAGAGAGAGAGAGAGAGAGAGAGAGAGAGAGAGAGAGAGAGAGAGAGAGAGAGAGAGAGAGAGAGAGAGAGAGAGAGAGAGAGAGAGCGTGCGTGTGCAGTTTGCACAGGAGCAAACTTTAGATGTCCTATTTTGAACTGATGAAATAGCTTTTTGGTTGACTTGAGAATGATAATATATGAAAAAATCCCCACCCCCACCTCCCACTTGCCAAACAAAATCCGTGGGATCAAAGACCAACCTGAAAAAAAAGGAAAGCAAGAACCATCAATGTGTGTCTTACTGGTCACTGACTTTGTACCGATCCAGCAGTTTTGGCCTAGCTTTTGCTGTCAAAGCCGTCCCTTATTCAAAGACTGATCGGGTAGGGTTTCCCACTGATGAGACGTCAATTTAAGAAGAAAAACAATCCGGGGTCTTAAGCGAAAGAGGACAACGACATGATTAGACATCTAAAGGCAGTAAGGTCAGTGCCCACCGAAGTCTTTGATGTCCGGTATCAAAACAACCAGTGAAGTGAAAACTGCAAGATAATCGACCGGTTTGTGTAGCGCAGGTGTATACAGTGTGTGTGTGATATCAAAGTCGTTTTCAGGGTGAAAGAAGCGGGATGTGTGTGTGTGTGGTGTGGGTGTGTGGGTGTGTGTGTGTGTGGGTGTGTGTGTGTGTGTGTTCGTGCGTGCGTATATAAGTGCGTGTGTGTGTGTGTGTGTGTGTGTGTGTGTGTGTGTGTGATTAGTATGCAATATTTTCCTCTCTCTGGGGTTATTAGTTGGTGTGAGTTAGTGTGTGTGTGTGTGTGTGTGTGTGTGTGTGTGTGTGTGTGTGTGTGTGTGTGAGAATGCAAAATATAAGCAAGTACAGTCTGCAAAATAATTTCGTTGTTATTATTTCTGAATTTGTCGCTTCTGTACTGTACTGGAGAAGATTTAGTTCAGTTTTATTCCCGAGAACAAATGTGTCAGTTGCAGGAAAAATCCCAGTAACGCCACTGCACTCGAGTAACAAGATGTATTATATTATTCAACAACACAAAGGATAGTCAGAGAGCACTCACGTACGTACTTGAGCCAAATACAATCCCTCTCATACATTTAAACTAAGACTCGACATTTAGATATTCACTCAGTTTGACCGGAACGCTCACTTTACAACAAATGGCAGATACCAGCTCCGTTATCAATAACAATCAGAGAAATTAACGATCGGAAAAGGGCACTTACCGGTGGAGTTTTCCTCAGCAGTCGCTAATCTGACCCCCTCACCTGTGACACGTATCGTTCACCCTTGCGCATGAGCATGCAACATAAGAAGGGGAAGTAATAATGCTGACAGAAAATTTGCGGCGACGCCTATGGGATTTGTAGCTGTATCTTCGGGTTGTGATGGCAATTTATTGGATTGCTTTGTCCTGTTTTCATCTGTCTCATTTTGACAGTGTGATTCTTCTGGAAGAGTGCGAGGTCAGAACCTAGTGTTTTTCAGCACTGTATATTTTGGTCTAATATCCTCTGCCCCTTTATCCCCCCCCCCCCCCCCCCCGTTACTCCTCCTCCGTCTCTTTTTAGTATGAATAGTGTGTTATTTATAGTTCAGTTTTCACAATACCATAGAATCTTGTATGCGTGGAACATTGTTTCTTTCTCTGTTCTGCATGTGTGTTTGTCTGTCTATTTGTCTGTCTGTCTGTTCGTCTCGTTCTCTCTATGTCTCTGATCCCTCGAGCTCTCTCTTCGTCTGCTTCTTTGAGTATCTCAACTTTTCTGGGTATCCTCGTCGCCTCTGTTTGTTTGAGTGTGTGTCTGTGCGTGTGTCTGTCTGTTTGTCTGTCTATCTGTCTTGTTCTCTCTGAGCTTGAGGCCCTCCGCCTCTTTTTTTTCTCTTTTTTTTCTCAACATGGTTTTATTTATTTTTGGTACATATATATACCATTACAACAACGTCAGACATCAACATGAACTAACATCAGACATACAAGACTATGCTATATGCTATTCTCCAAAACAATATCAAACGTTCTTATATATTTTTTAATTGTTCCCACACATCCAAAATAACTAAACAAATTCGTTCTGATTTGATACTTTTCACAAAACTCGTTATAGGTATAAAAACGTCCATCGTCATTAACCAACTGACCAATGAAATAAATGTTATTATCAAACCAATTCTCAAAAAAAAAAAAAAGTCTTTTACCCAATCTGTATATTATTATTAAAAACAAAAGTGGTCCTGCTAATATTTCTTTGGAGGTTTCTAAATCTATTTTATATCGAAACTGTTCATAAACATTAAACACGTCCTTCCAAAAACTATTACAATGTTGTTTACCACTATACAGACTGGGACCACACACATCAATGTTGTCCACATCAGGATCTAAAACAGTTGTTATAACTTTCCATTTGTGGACCGTACAAACCTCAACTTTTTTTTTTATCCAAGTCAATTTAAGGGCTATTAACATATAAGTCTTAAAGTGAGGGACATCAAGGCCACCATCCTTAACATTTTTAACTACAATATTTCTACTTATCCGATCACGTTTTCGATTCTACACAAAGTCGAAAATCCTAGTCTGTAAATCATTTACAAACTTGTCTGGAGGGTTTGGCAACAACATCCACAAGTATACAAGCTTGGACAATATCAAGGATTTCAAAACTGCTATTCTACCTATAGGGGTTATCAATCTCTCAGATCAAATCAAAAATAATCGTTTTACTGATTGAAACTGCATATCAAAATTCGTGTGTACACAATTCTTAAAATCACTCGTAAACCAAATACCCAATACTTTAAACTTTGGGGGGTTCCATTCAAAATCAAGGTGTGGCATATACCTTACATCACTATTTATATTATATCCTAACCAAACAATTGCTGTTTTGTCAATATTCATTCTTAACCCTGATTTATTTCCAAAATCGTTTATTAAGTTCATTGTTTCCTCAAACGTCTCCATATCTCCTCTTTGAAATAATTCCACCTCTTTTTTCTTCTGCTTATGTGAGTGTCTCTCCATCGTGGGTATGTTCGTCGCCTGATTGTTTGAATGTTTGTCTGTTTGTCTGTCTGCCTGTCTCGTTCTCTGTATGTCTCTGAGTCTCTCGACCTCTCTCTTCTTCTGTGTCTGAGGACTGTGCCTGCGTGAACGTGTTTGCAGGTGTCTCTCTTGGTATGCTCGTTTCCGCTCTCTGTCTGTTTGTCTCTGTGTCTGTCTCTGTTTGACGCTCTCATACGCTCTGGCTCTCTCCCTCTCTCTGTGTCAGTGGCAGGTTGTTTCTGTATGTGCCTCTTACGCTCTGATTCTCTCGCTCTCAGTATCACGCTCTCTTGTCTATTTGTTTGTCTCTATGTCTCTATATCTGTTTCTGTTTGACGCTCTATCTCAAACGCTCTGACTCTCTATCTCTCTGTCAGTAGCAGGTTGACTCTGTCTGTCTGTCTGTCTGTCTGTCTGTCTGTCTCTCTCTGTCTCTCTCTCTCTCTCTCTCCCCCCCCCCTCTCTCTCTCCTTCCTACCCATCTACTACTTTCATATCATCGTTTCATGTTATTGCACAACAAGGAATGTATTAATCTACTTGCACGACTCCATTACGCCTTCGACATTTCCTGACATTGCATTCATTAAAAGCATCTATAAGAAATACCAGTGTGTAAATTG
>NC_090245.1:64843752-64881252 GCF_037325665.1 Littorina saxatilis
GGGAGGCGTGTCAAGGTCATACCCGTGCGCAGCAAGTGTTGTGAGCTCTGCAAGTTTCTCTAATTTTCAAGGTATTTCCAAAGACATTGCTTCCAAGATTTTGCAAGGTTGTATGTGATGCCATCATGCCTTCGTCAGCACTGGAGTTTCGCTCAGTGTGCGGCGGATTCAACCATGTTTTTATTGGATTCATGTTCAAGAGGGCGAAGAAGAAAGCCGCCATGTTTCTGACTGTATACACACTTCGAAACAGGGTAGACGGTGTCACCTTTGGATTGCTCCTGTCTCTGCTGTTCTGGGGTGGATGGCTCATGCAATGTGGCGACGTGGAGAAGAATCCAGGACCAGGCCCAGAGTTAAGACAGACACGATTGGGTTCCTCACAGAGTACCTCACAGAGCCAGGACCCAACGCTGAAAGACGTCATGACTATGCTCCAAAGTATGAACAGTAAATTTGACGACATGTCGGGCGACGTGAAGAACCTTCGTGAAAGTTATGTGACCTTGCAGGAGGAAGTGAAAGATCTAAAGGAAGAGGTGTCTGAACTTCAGAATCAGAATGGTCAGCTCCAAGAATACAACATAAGCTTAGAAAAACGTTTGGGTGACATGGAGAAGAAAACAGACGATCTAGAATGTCGTTCCAAGCGCAATAACATCATTATTCACGGGATGGAAAGAAGGAAGGACGAGTCATCAGACGAGTGTGAAGCTGTGCTGAAAGAAATGATTACGGACAAGCTTGAATTATCAGAGGACGTGCAGTTTGACAGAGTGCATCGTCTTAGTGCCAAGCCAAACTCACCGGTGATTGCGCGCTGTACTTTCTACCAGGACAAAGTGAAGATGCTGAGAGCAAAACGGAAGCTACAAGGGAGCCAGATCTTCATTGGCGAGGATTTCTCCATGCGCGTGAGGGATATAAGACGCAAGTTGTTACCGCATCTGAAGCTAGCCAGGTCAGAAGGTAAAAGGGCTACGATGGTGTTTGATCACCTTCTGATAGAAGGTAAGAAGCATGTACTGGATGCCGATGGAGAGGTTCTTAAAGAATTAAGATAGGAAGGTGGCCGCCCTGATAGTGATACCACACAAAAAACGAAAAAGACTGTGAATAAGAAAATTGTTCCTGTGGTACGAAATAAGAGGGGAGATAGACCTGAAGCGACACCGGTTTTGACTGAAGCTAGTGCACGTGAATTTTCCGTGACTGGTGACATCACTGTCACAAACTTACGCGCAGGCCAGCCGTGTGCTACGGACAGTGATATTGAAAGTGTTCGTGTCACAGGGGCTCAGTGGCAGACCAGCGAATGTGTTTTGGCACTTGACAGTGGTGAAACGCCGCCGAATGGTGATAGTGACGACAATAGTTCTGTAGACAGCGCTGCTGTAGACGATACCTGTAATCTAGTCTCGGACGCCCAGACAATTATTATGATAGAGGATACACCAAATATAACTGATAATAGAAACGGCTGTGTAACCAATAGGCCTACTGCATTTACCCATTATCGTGACTGTCCAACCCCTCGCACTGCAAAAGACATGGATGATAGCGGCATTTATATTGCTTGTGGTTGGAATGTGTACGAGGATAAAGTTATACATGAAATGGATAGCAGCATTTTATACGATACACGTATGTCTAGCAATGATAGTTGTATGCTTCATATGAACGAGCGTGCGGTCGAGAGTGGGGAGGGGGGAAGTGAGAGAGAAAGTGAAAACGAGAGTGGAAATGAGCAAGAACAGGGTGAAATTGATGGGGGTGGTGAGAATAGTGACGGTGATGACGAGGTGGTGGATGCGTCAAATTTAAATGGCACTGATCGATCTGATGACGTTGAAAATTCTTTTAACTCATTATCTTTTCTTCATTGGAATGTTTGCGGTATCTTGTCAAAATTAGACGATCCCGAGTTTGTCGATTTTCTCTCTTCTTATGACATTGTCTGTCTAGTAGAGACGTTTGTTCTAACTTTCGAGTCATGTCTTTTTAATGACCATACGGTTTTCGTCAAGCCAGCAGTCAAATTGACGCGGCAGGGAAGATGTTCGGGTGGGGTGATATGTCTAATACGGAATAATATTATTCCTCACGTAACACAGTTGGAAAGTGATAGCCACTACTTCCTTTCGTTTGTTCTGCATAAAGAGTACTTTAGGTTCACTAAGGACATTTTGCTTCTCTGTGCATACATCCCACCTGAACATTCACCGTATTATACTGCTTTTGATTTTGAAAATGGAATAAATATTTTAGAATCATGCTTGGCGGATAGTCTTTTGTCTTTGGATGATGTAGATGTAATCATATGTGGTGACCTGAATTCTAGGACCTCGGATATTACACCTGATTACGTTGACGAACAGGATCTATATGTACACGTTAGAAAAGTGGATTTTCTTGAGACAAAAAGGTCCTCCGAAGATAAAATTTTGAACAATTACGGGAAAAAATTGCTTTGTATGTGTACTGGTTTCGGATTGTGTATTCTGAATGGAATGTGTCAAGGTGACCTTCGTGGACGATACACATTTATTTCTGATAGTGGAAGCAGTGTGAATGACTACTTTTTGATGTCTGTAAATCTATTTGAATCAGCTGCGAATAATTGCAAGTTAAATGTTTTAGAGCGTATTGAATCAGACCATATGCCGGTGGAGTTGGTTCTGCATGATAAAAGATGTATGCCGAATGCCATTATGAATGAAGCTGGTTGTGAGGTTGACGAATTTGTTGTCAAATACTGTTGGAAGACTGAATGTGCGGCTGCCTTCTCCTCTTTAATGAATTCAGGTGATGTACAGTACGAACTTGTCAATGCTGCTGCCTTAATTGAGACTGATGTTAACGCCGCACTGAACAAGTTTAATGATGTCATAAAACAGCAAGGTGAATGCATGAAAAAAAGAATGTCAATAGGTGGTAAGTCGTTACAGAGAGAATGGTTTGACCATGAATGTCAAACAGCAAAAAGGCATGTCCGTAAGATGTTACATAAATGTAGAAAATCAAAAGATGTTCTGGATAAAAATATATATTGCATTGCTAGGCGTGAATATAAATACCTGATCGTTATGAAAAAGAAAAGCTATAACGCTGGTCTACTCGCTGACTTGAGCAGCTCAGTAAAATCGCAGAAACTATTTTGGGAAACTATGAAGAAACTTTCACGGAGGAAAACGCAGCCGCGTCATAACATTACTCTAGATGATTGGTTCCAACATTTTAAGAATGTATTAGAGAAGGACACACATGTAGCTATAGTGGACGTCGTTGATGGGGCTGTGGATGAAAATGCTGATGTTAATGATGAAGGAAATGATGATGATGTTGTTGAACATGTATTAGATAGACCGATTTCGAAAGAAGAAGTCACTCTTGCAATTAGAAAGCTGAAGAACGGAAAGTCTGCTGGTCCAGATGGGCTGATTGGTGAGTTTTTCAAGCATTCGGGTGAGGCTGTGGTGATGTTTTTGGTAAGGCTGTTTAATGTCTTGTTTGATAGTGGTTTTTACCCGGACAACTGGAAGGAATCAATAATCTTGCCTCTGTTTAAGAAAGGTCAGATAAATGACACCAATAACTACAGGGGAATATCACTGTGTGATGTCAGCAGTAAATTATATAGCTCCATAATTAATAACAGATTGCAGGAATGGATTAGCATAAATGATATTACTGGTGAACATCAAGCTGGATTTAAAAAAGATCATTCAACAGTTGACCATATCTTTACACTCCTGGCGGCCATTCAGAAACAGTTTACAAATAACAGAAAATTGTATGTCGCATTTGTTGACTTTGAGAAGGCATTCGATTCGATTTCTAGGAAACTTCTGTGGCCTGTGCTTATGAAAAACGGTATTAGAGGAAAATTGCATCGTTGTGTGAAAAGCATGTATTTGGATGTGAAAGCTAAAATAAGATGTGGCGCTAAATTTACTGATGTAATCAATTGTACACATGGGGTAAAACAAGGTGATGTATGTAGCCCTGTGTTGTTTTCGTTATTCATTAATGAATTAGCTTTGGAAGTAATGGAAAATGGAAAACATGGTGTGACATTTGATTTTGTTGAATTTTTCATATTGCTTTTTGCTGATGACATTGTATTGCTCTCCACAACTGTTGTTGGCCTGCAAAGACAGCTAAATAATATGTACAATGCAGCTTCTCGATTGGAGTTGAAAGTTAACATGAACAAAACTAATATTATTGTTTTCCGTAAAGGAGGATATTTAGCTAGTTGTGAAAAATGGAATTATGGTGCAGATAGAGTTGTTGTTGTTAACGCTTATAAGTATTTAGGAATATTTTTTTCCACGAGACTCAGTTTTAATGTTTCCTGTCAAGATTTGGTGAGTAGGGGTAAACGGGCAGTGTTTGGTATACTCCGTGTGTTGCACAAGCTAGAGAGTAGTTCTTACACATTGTTTACAAAATTGTTTGATTCTCAAGTCCAACCGATTGTGCAATATGGTGCTGAGATTTGGGCTTTCCAAAAAGGTACTGAAATAGAAAAACTACACTTATTCGCCATGAAACGATTCCTACATGTAGACATGAGAACACCAAACGACCTTGTGTACGGTGAATTGGGAAGATTCCCAATATATCTAAACTCATATGTAAAGTGCATTACATATTGGCTAAAACTAACAAGAATGGATAATTCTAAGATCCCATGTAAAGCATACAAAGCTCTCTATAATTTAGATTGTAATGGCAAGATTACATGGGCGACGGATGTTAGAAAGTGTTTGTTCTCTCATGGGTTTGCAGATGTATGGTACAACCAAGGGGTGGACAGTATTGGTGGTTTTCTAAAATGTTTCAGACAGCGATTGATAGATTGCAGATGGCAAGACTGGAACGACCATATGCAAAGCAGTGATCGATTTTCTACATACAGATTGTTTAAGACCACAAGCAGTACTGAAGCGTATATAGATATGGAAATGAACAGCTATGTGAAAAGTGCATTAACTAAATTCAGGTTCGGTGTATCGGATCTTGCTGTACACAGGTGTAGGTATAGTGTACGGAGTGAGGAAGATTTGTTGTGTCGTCTGTGTAAATTGGCTGAAGAAAATGAAATACATTTTATGTTCTGCTGTCCTGCACTACGTGACCTAAGAGTATTATTGATAAAGCCAAAATATTATAACCATCCATGTATGTGTTCTGCGCGAACTTAGAATCTGGTTTCATTCTAGAATGGACCGGGTCCAGGTTGGAATTCTAACCCTGCGCAAGTACAGGGGTGCCATTCTAGAATGAAACCCTTGTTGCTGGTCCATTCTAGAATCGGCCGTGCGCAAGGTTGGAATTTGGGTCCAAGTTGGAATAGTCATTTCAGTTAGACTATCACACAGCCAAAGCCACAAATGTGGATTTTCTGTTTGTTTTTGTTTTTTGTGTGTTTGGTTGGGGTTTTTTTCGGGTTTTTTACACTTTACTCAAAGACATCGTGAATTGGGATTGTGATGTTCTGAAAGTGATTACGATTTTGAGAGACACTCAGCGGCACTGATCGCTACGAACGGAAATTTCCGGACTGACAGTGTTTTGCCGATCTCGCTTGTAACTTTTAATCTTATTCATATACATGAAGTTGGTCTTCTGAATTGTGAAGATATAATGTCAATTTTTTTTTTAAACCTGTGACAACAGCTCTATAACTCACTCTGTCCTTCTGTTGGTCTGTCTGTCGGTTAGTCGGTCTGACCGTCTGTCTGTCCGATCTGTCTGTCAAAAAAATTGTCAAAAAACCGGACATTTCCGAGAGGGAGACAGCGCTGACATTGCAAGCGGCCGCAACCGGCTCTCATCACAAAAACAACTGCCCTGCAAACAATACCGCCCTGGTAGTCCCCCTTGCTATGGTCTGCCTTTGTTTATTGCGTACTCAGGAGTGTCAACTTTCTTGACATGACATGACATCGCAAGATCGCCAAAGGATTTTTTTCAGGGGTAGACAAATCAGCCCCATTTTATCAAAGGGAAGGTGCAGGTGGAGATAATTCAAGGGAAGACAACTCTGTCTTACCTACAAACATTACGGCCCCCTTTATTCAAGGGTTTCATTCTAGAATGGCACCCCTGTACTTGCGCAGGGTTAGAATTCCAACCTGGACCCGGTCCATTCTAGAATGAAACCGGATTCTAAGTTCGCGCAGAACATATGTACCGATATACTTTGCTTATGTCTACTGGAAATGTCAGTCAAATATCCAAATTAGCACAATATATTTATCAGGGAATGAAAAGATTAATCACTGTGACATGATCTATGTACACATGTATTACTGTTTGATGTATACAAATTTGGGTCATTTATGAAACACAATATTTGCTATGATTATGTTGTATATGGACGCATACCCTTCAGAAGGGGCTCTGGCCTAAAACTGAATAAACTTTCGTATTCGTATTCGTATTCGTATTCTCTCTTTCTGTATGTTTGTCTTTGTCTGTGCGTCCCTCTGAGTCTCTCCGCTTCTGTCTTTCTATGTCTGTCTCTGTCTATGTGTGTGTGTCTCTCTCTCTCTCTCTCTCTCTCTCTCTCTCTCTCTCGCTCTCGCTTTCTCTCTCTCATCTGACTCTTGGCACACAGGTCAAAGCAGAGGTTAACTTGAGTGCACGTGTACCTAGGAGGGGGGTGATTTCTTGAATTAGCTGAGGGCGGAAGGAAATCGCTCACCTTCCACGTCCAAAACGTAGTGATATTGACACGCCAGATTAGTGCGGTAGCGTATTGTGCTAAGCAGGAAAGCGCGCTTTTCTGCCGGTAATCTTGTTAACTTCGCAATTTCCGGAAAACATCCACTTTCACTTTGACTTTGAGACTGTTCTGTTTACATTCGACACTATCAAAACCACTTTGCAATACTGAAATAATTTTTTCTGTGTTCGAAAGCTACAGCCAATCGTTATTATGTCCCCTTAGGTACAGTTTTATAACATTATTGGCACATGTAAACAATAGGAATTAATTAATGAACGCTACGAAAAGGGCAGCCTTTAACCTCCCTGTTGTCACTCAGCATTTTTTTTTTTTAATTCTCATCCACACTTTCAGCACTTCCCCCACCCGCCCTCCCTATCTCAGATGTAATTTGTAAATGACGTTTTCAGCCTTCAATCCACTATTTAACATAGTAAGTCAAGCTTTTCAAACCTTATTAATGATTGCTTTGATGTTTTGCTGATGTTCAGTTTATTATTTGATAAAGATCTCATGGTTCAAAATTTCATATTGTTTTTTTCAAAAACGTGCGTGTGTTCCATTGGCATTTCAAACTAACCTCACTGATGTGAACTCCATTATTGCTGTCACATCTGTTTTACAAATTACACCCATAATCCAAACCAACGCGCAAACACACACACACACACACACACACACACACACACACACACACACCACAACTACACACATATGTACTCGTTACCATTAGCCAACGCTCGTCACAACACTGTCAGTCTCAAGTCTAAATAATAATAGTATAAATCATAACTAATTTTCTTCACATCATCATAGACATAATGTTGCTTCACATGTTCTTTGTACAATCGTTGGTTTTCACAATAAATATTGCATTACTGTAATTGTCTTCTTTTTCTTTAACAATATCTTTCCAAAAACAAAACTCAAAGACCACACAAGCTATTGCAACCTACTCCTATCTCTGGTCTCTCTTCCTGGGTACAATGGTACCTAAGACTTACATTCAAATGCTTACATTTCCATGCTACCCACATTGTCAAAATACCAATAATTATTCAAAACAAATGTTAACTACTACCTAACTTCATTTCAGACCCACACCCATTATTATACACACATTTCACATTTAAACCATTAGTCGGCCCCCTGTCGATATTTATCGACTAAGTTCCTTGTTGTTATTATTTCTGAATTTGTCGCTTCTGTACTGTACTGGAGAAGATTTAATTCAGTTTTATTCCCGAGAACAAAATTAATGTGTCAGTTGCAGGAAAAATCCCAGTAACGCCACTGCACTCGAGTAACAAGATGTATTATATTATTCAACAACACAAAGGATAGTCAGAGAGCACTCAAGTAAGTACTTGAGCCAAATACAATCCCTCTCGTACATTTAAACTAAGACTCGACATTTAGATATTCACTCAGTTTGACCGGAACGCTCACTTTACAACAAATGGCAGATACCAGCTCCGTTATCAATAACAATCAGAGAAATTAACGATCGGAAAAGGGCACTTACCGGTGGAGTTTTCCTCAGCAGTCGCTAATCTGACCCCCTCACCTGTGACACGTATCGTTCACCCTTGCGCATGAGCATGCAACATAAGAAGGGGAAGTAATAATGCTGACAGAAAATTTGCGGCGACGCCTATGGGATTTGTAGCTGTATCTTCGGGTTGTGATGGCAATTTATTGGATTGCTTTGTCCTGTTTTCATCTGTCTCATTTTGACAGTGTGATTCTTCTGGAAGAGTGCGAGGTCAGAACCTAGTGTTTTTCAGCACTGTATATTTTGGTCTAATATCCTCTGCCCCTTTATCCCCCCCCCCCCCCCCGTTACCCCTCCTCCGTCTCTTTTTAGTATGAATAGTGTGTTATTTATAGTTCAGTTTTCACAATACCATAGAATCTTGTATGCGTGGAACATTGTTTCTTTCTCTGTTCTGCATGTGTGTTTGTCTGTCTATTTGTCTGTCTGTTCGTCTCGTTCTCTCTATGTCTCTGATCCCTCGAGCTCTCTCTTCGTCTGCTTCTTTGAGTATCTCAACTTTTCTGGGTATCCTCGTCGCCTCTGTTTGTTTGAGTGTGTGTCTGTGCGTGTGTCTGTCTGTTTGTCTGTCTATCTGTCTTGTTCTCTCTGAGCTTGAGGCCCTCCGCCTCTTTTTTTTTCTCTTTTTTTTCTCAACATGGTTTTATTTATTTTTGGTACATATATATACTATTACAACAACGTCAGACATCAACATGAACTAACATCAGACATACAAGACTATGCTATATGCTATTCTCCAAAACAATATCAAACGTTCTTATATATTTTTTAATTGTTCCCACACATCCAAAATAACTAAACAAATTCGTTCTGATTTGATACTTTTCACAAAACTCGTTATAGGTATAAAAACGTCCATCGTCATTAACCAACTGACCAATGAAATAAATGTTATTATCAAACCAATTCTGAAAAAAACAAGTCTTTTTCCCAATCTTTATATTATTATTAAAAAAAAGTGGTTCTGCTAATATTTCTTTGGAGGTTTCTAAATCTATTTTATATCGAAACTGTTCATAAACATTAAACACGTCCTTCCAAAAACTATTACAATGTTGTTTACCACTATACAGACTGGGACCACACACATCAATGTTGTCCACATCAGGATCTAAAACAGTTGTTATAACTTTCCATTTGTGGACCGTACAAACCTCAACTTTTTTTTTTATCCAAGTCAATTTAAGGGCTATTAACATATAAGTCTTAAAGTGAGGGACATCAAGGCCACCATCCTTAACATTTTTAACTACAATATTTCTACTTATCCGATCACGTTTTCGATTCTACACAAAGTCGAAAATCCTAGTCTGTAAATCATTTACAAACTTGTCTGGAGGGTTTGGCAACAACATCCACAAGTATACAAGCTTGGACAATATTAAGGATTTCAAAACTGCTATTCTACCTATAGGGGTTATCAATCTCTCAGATCAAATCAAAAATAATCGTTTTACTGATTGAAACTGCATATCAAAATTCGTGTGTACACAATTCTTTAAATCACTCGTAAACCAAATACCCAATACTTTAAACTTTGGGGGGTTCCATTCAAAATCAAGGTGTGGCATATACCTTACATCACTATTTATATTATATCCTAACCAAACAATTGCTGTTTTGTCAATATTCATTCTTAACCCTGATTTATTTCCAAAATCGTTTATTAAGTTCATTGTTTCCTCAAACGTCTCCATATCTCCTCTTTGAAATAATTCCACCTCTTCTTCTGCTTATGTGAGTGTCTCTCCATCGTGGGTATGTTCGTCGCCTCTGTTTGTCTTTCTGATTGTTTGAGTGTTTGTCTGTTTGTCTGTCTGTCTGTCTCGTTCTCTGTATGTCTCTGAGTCTCTCGACCTCTCTCTTCTTCTGTGTCTGAGGACTGTGTCTGCGTGAACGTGTTTGCAGGTGTCTTTCTTGGTATGCTCGTTTCCTCTCTATGTCTGTTTGTCTCTGTGTCTGTCTCTATTTGACGCTCTCATACGCTCTGGCTCTCTCCCTCTCTCTGTGTCAGTAGCAGGTTGTTTCTGTATGTGCCTCTTACCACGCCGTGGATCGTATAACTCTGCATTTGCGCCACCGCAACTTTTTATCGCTTCACGCCGACGAAGAGGCAAGCTGCAAGGTAGATCTCTCACAGAAAATGAAAATGTGTAGGACTTTCAGGCATCATCTAGATTCTTCATTAGTACATTTTAAAGAAGTATATATACTCAAGGTCTAAGGTACGTGCTTTTTTAGTCGAAATGTCAGGTTTCGGCAGTTCTGAAGTCCGATTTCTGCTGGAATTGTAGCTGAAATTGCACGATTTGTCCCTTCCTTCGTAACTTCAACGAAACAGCACTAGTTGATGCATTCCCGTGATGATATCCTGTGAGCTAAACATGTCCTTTGTATTCTTAATGAATGCTGTTGCACAATTTTGTCTTTGGGTGACGCACGCGGCAAAAGAAAACACAAACAATTAGACTTCATGTTATACGCCACCGATGCTTGGTGTAATTCGCCACCGCAATTTCACGTCTTGGATGTTATTCGCCACCGCAACTGTCTAATGAATTGCATAATATGTTGAAGAGTTCAGTGATTCTGTCACTTCCAATTGAAAATATTGATTTGGAGTTGTTCAGTTCAGTGTATAGTTCAGCTTTTGTAGAACACGTTTCTGAGACGCACCTGGCGGCGTTTCACTCCCATATTCTTCGTCATTCTTCTTTCCCGAAAAAACGTCACGTCTGTCAGAGGCGTTCTTTTCTCTTCCAGCGTCAAACTGATGAGTTTTTGTGTTGTCGCTGGTAATAGGAATGACTGAATTTTAGAATTATTTCACACACATAAACACCAACGAAGCTTAAGAATTTTAGAATTATGTGGTATTTGGCCCCACAATGTTTTTAACAGGAGCGTTCCAGGCCCAGTTTCAGACTCAAGTGACCGCAAATCAAACTGGAAGAGGTAGGTTCCATATTGTCAAACTTAGTGATTTCAGCCACTGAGTGTTTATTGCTAGAATGGCAAGAATTGCTGCGCTCTTCAATCACATATGCTTATACAATAACTTTTCTGACGGGATACGAGTGGTTTTGTTGCAGATGGATTTGGAACAGTCCGGGCAAACCATTGACAGCTTCCTTGATGTCAGTGATGTGGTAGAAGTTACTACTCGACCACCAGTGACTTCGACACCGCAGAAAAAGAAGTCAGAGCAAAAGCAGTGTTTATGCCCAGAATGTGGGAAAACATATAAACACCAACGAACATTAAGAAACCACAGGCTCTTCCATCACACAGAGGGTGGGGGTCCAAGGGTTACCTGTGGGATGTGCAAAAAAACATTCACGAGGTCTGCAGACCTCCAGTCACATGTGAACAAACAGCACATCGGGCAAAAACCATTCGACTGCTCCAAGTGCCACAAAAAATTTGCGTGCAAACGCAATGCAAACCCAAACCGCCACACATGTGTGCAAATCACTAAGTACGCGTGTGATGTCTGTGGCAAAGAGTATAAACACAAATCAACACTCAAGGCTCACACCAACACACACACACACTTGCTCACTCCTGCCCAAGATGCTTTTATCCTTTCATGTACAGGACGCAGCTTTTACGCCATTCCAAGAAATGTGTTGCCTGAAATGTTGTTTTCAAAGAATTTTGTTTTCAGTTCTGCAATGAACACTTTTGAATAGATCCAGCATATTTTGATTATTATTATTTTTTTATATTTTTTTTTTTAGTTTGAAAAAGAAGCACTTATCTGAAGTAAGTACACTATTCATCCTGCCATTCGTCGCCTTACACTAAGTAATGTTCAAACCATGCGGAACCGTTTTTGTACATTCTTGTATGTGTAGTCAATCTTCCGAATGTAAATGAATGCATAAGAGAACATGAGGACAAACTTTTCATCAGCGTGCCTTCCTAGAAGTGAAATCTCATTGGTGAAAACGTTGGTCTTCATGTTCTGATGTGTCTTTATTTTGCTGCGTAATCTGTTCAGATCATCACTAGCAGTCATCGATGCATTTCCCACTTGTAAATATAGTATTTTTTTCACTCTTACGGTAAGCACTGTTATATTTCCTATTGATGTCATCATACCCTAAACCTCTTGAATCTCAAAGTCCCAGGGACTTTTTTGGGGGGGTCATATATATATAAGCACATTCCAGTACATGTGGGTTATACACTCAAGTACAGATAAGCATACTTTTCATACAGAAGAAGAAGAAGAAGAAGAAGAAGAAGAAGAAGAAGAAGAAGAAGAAGAAGAAGAAGAAGAAGAAGAAGAAGAAGAAGAAGAAATACTACAGTTTGATTTGTCAACTCATGGTGCCTTTAAATCCTTTGCATAGGCAAGATCACGCCACTCCCCTGAGTTTAAAACTTGCAGCACAAAAGTTAAAATGCTCCTATCAATTGCTGTCAGTTTTGTGACAAAAATAAAGGTTTAAATGCCTCCACGATGTTGATGCGTTTGAAAATAACAATTTGCGTAGTGCGGTGGCGAATAACAAAAAATGCGGTGGCGAGTTACATCTAACATTGAATTGATGCGGTGGCGAATTACAGAGAGTTGTTGACACTCTGTTTTTATCTGCTTCTTGCAAAGTATATATGGAATTATATACAGAGAAACTACACATGGAGATTCATAAAACATTAAAGTTATCAGTGAACATGTCCAAGAATAACCAGTAATCTCCGTTTTGTTGCATTTGACGCAGAAACTGAAAATATGCCCAAAACATGGAGAAACGAGAAGAAAAACAGATCGTCACGATCACCAGGGCCATCAAAGCATCAAAAAATATATACAGAAATATAGCTAAGGATATAAGTATGTGAAATGCAACACTTGAGAACATGCTGAGTGCCTAGCATTCTAACAATTTAATTTATCATTCGAGAGACCTACCTCGCAGCTTGCCTCTTCGTCGGCGTGAAGTGATAAAAAGTTGCGGTGGCGCAAATGCAGAGTTACACGATCCACGGCGTGCTTACGCTCTGATTCTCTCGCTCTCAGTATCATGCTCTCTTGTCTATTTGTTTGTCTCTATGTCTCTATGTTTGACGCTCTATCTCAAACGCTCTGACTCTCTTTCTCTGTCAGTAGCAGGTTGACTGTCTGTCTGTCTGTCTGTCTGTCTGCCTGTCTGTCTGTCTGTCTCTCTCTCTCTCCTTCCTACCCATCTATTACTTTCATATCATCGTTTCATGTTATTGCACAACAAGGAATGTATTAATCTACTTGCACGACTCCATTTACGCCTTCGACATTTCCTGACATTGCATTCATTAAAAGCATCTATAAGAAATACCAGTGTGTAAATTGATCTTCTAAAGTACACACAAGACATATGCATTAACCGCCACTATAGCTAACGATTCGCATGCAAAATGTCAACATAACCTAACAGACTGAATGACTTTGTTTTTGCCGTATTCAGGCGTTCAATAAACAGAGAATTGAGTTGGATCGCCCCAATGCTTTGAGCAGCGTGTTGTAATCACGATAAGGACATTTAGTGTTAATTTTATTGCCGCCTGTTTGTGCATTCGCTTTTTTCTTCACAAGGTTCGGTGAGTTATCTGTGTGTCATTTACCTTTTCGCTTTTTCTGTGTCTATTTGTAATGCATCTTTATCTTTTTCTCTATCTTTCTGTTAATTGTTTGTATGCTTGCCTGCCGGTTCGTCTGACTTTCAATGCGTTTGCTTGTCTGTCTGCGTGTACGTCTGCCGGGCTTTTATGTCTGGGCGTACCAAGCGAAGGAAATTTGAAAAACAAATAGACCTAACGGATGGTAAAGCTTTTCCTCACTGCAACTTTTAACAGCCAAAATGAGGTCAAATCCTGCTTGGTCTTAAACTCTCTGCTTGTGTGTGTGTATGTGTGTGTGTGTGTGTTCCGTGTGTGTGAGAGAGAGAGGGTGTGTGTCAGTGTGAGGGGGGGCGGGAGTGACAGGGAGATAGAGAGTTAGCCCGGTGGGGGGGGGGGGGGGGGCTTAACAGCGCCAACCACTTCGTCAAACCCATCCACCAAAGAACTGAAGCACCAACCGCCGACTCCTACAAAGTAGTGTACATGTACATGCCACTGTTGCCTTATCAGATGTTCAGATGTTAGTCTTTGTGTTAGTTTTAGTATTAATGTTAGTGTAAGTGTGTTAGTGTGTGTGTCAGTGTAAGTGTGTGTGTGTGTGTGTGGGGGGGGTGTGCTTGCGCGCGTGTACTTACGTGCGGGTGCATGCATATTCATGTGGCGTGCTTACGAAACGTGCGTATGTACGTGTGTGAGTGTGTTGTCGTAAGTGTTAGTGTTTGTGCGTGCGTGCGCGTCAGTACTGATGTGCGTGTGCATGCAGGGCTGTGCGTATGGGTGTGTACGTGCGTATGCATGCGCGTTTGCTTGCGTGTGTGTGGCTGTTAGCGTGACTGTATGAATTAAGGCATTCACTACCGGCATCTCCAAAGCAAAGTGCACCTCAGTGGCCCTATCAGAGGTTTACGGCAGCTTAAATCAGGCCCAAGACTTGAAATGGCGAGTGCATGCTGATGATGGCACCCTACGGAAAAAAGCCTGCGTTCGTCTCCACTGCATACTGATATAACACTACCCCCCCTTCTCCCCTGCTCAAACCCTGCAACTTCATCACATCTCTCATCTGCGCTATTCAACTTAGTTATGAGACCATGGGTAGGATGGAAGGTGGTTAGAGAGGTAAAGGGAGGGGGAATGTTTACAGTGCCGTGTGCGGGGCTGTGAGTGGTACCCGCCAATTATTGTTTAGCGGAGGCACCGTCGCGGCAGACGCGCCTCAGTTATACACAGAACATTGAGTTGCATCCTCATTCAAGGAAAATGCACCGCGCTGTTCTGGCTATCTGTCCGACTTGCATCCTCACCTTCTAGGCAGACTGATACGAATTTTCGAAGAGGTGTAAGTTGCATCGACCCTAGCGGCTAAGGCAAAGTCAAATGCTCGTTTTAAAACTAAAATGTAAAAAGTGTCTCCTGTATAATTTAGCAGGTTGGTAGTTTTGGGAGCGTAGCAGTAGAAGATCTTTGGTTTTGGTATAGAAGGAAACCCCATAATGATCGTGATATCGCGAGAAACATGTACTGTTTTTTTCCAGTCAAGTAGACTTCGCCCTCCCAGGCTGGCCGTGTAAATGCAACTCGCACGGCTCTCGTCAAATCTCGTTGTCAGAGTCTTGGTGGCCGAGGTTTGGATGTGAACTCATTTTTATCTCGTATTCATGAATTTGTTTGGGCGGTGTCTTTTGCATTTCTGTCCTAGAGTTCATTTTATATGGCGTTGAGAACTTCTTTGGATGGTGTCTTTTGCATTCGTGTGTGTGTGATCTATGATTGAGCCAGAGATGGAACTCATGCCCTTTTATATGTACAATGCCTTGCGGTTGTATCTTCCGCCTCTGTGGTCTCACTAAATGAAGTAATTTTCATAACACTTTTCATACAATTGTATATGCAAGGTCTTGGGGTTGCATCTTCTGTCTCTGTGGTCTCACTAAATGAAGTGGATTTTTTAGCTCTTTTCATGCACTTTTTTTGTATGCAAGGTCTTTTATCCTCTGTCAGTGTGGTCTCACTAAAATAATGAAGCTAAATGAAGTGATTTCCATAGCTCTTTTCATTCACTTTTATGTTCAAGGCCTTGGGATTGAGTCCCGCACGCCCCTGGTCTCATTGCTGGTTGATAGACTCCCTAGTACAACAAGATGACATCTCTTGCTTGTTTCACGGACAGCTCGGGAATGATTCCAGGGAAGTAAGAGTTTCTCGCCTACCCCTTTATATGTCTTCGCTTAAATGAGATGCCTTTCTTACCGTGTACATCATGATTGTGATTGTTAAATTTGACAGACAAACGAAGTGATACAGTACAGACTTGAACTGTCCAGTCTCCGAATCTTTACCCTTCAAGATGACAAGGGGAACTACTCACGACACAGACGGAGCTAGCTTAGTCTCGCATTCGTATAGATTGAACAAAAACAACAATCTAAAAAAACATGGACACGGGTTTGAACCTCAACACATCAACAGTGACCACCACATGTCCGTCAAGGAACGAAGTAGGAGTGAGTGAAGAACAGTTTGTGAAAAGTGACCGAGAATTTTAAACCTGCCGAGTCTGAGTTTCAAAAAGGCTAGTGGTTGTTGAGGTCACCTTGCCTCGGTTCGGTTTGGATGATGAGATGCAGGAGTGCTCCCGCTTTTACGAGGGGTGTGCCAATGTTCATAGCTCTAGCTAACCTCCTCTAGCTAAATTGTATAAACTCCTTCTCTGTTTTACCAGGTTAAAAAATCGTGCTCATTATAGTGGGATAACATTATGTTGCAGTGTTTATCTTCCTTTACCGTTCGGCCAACTGGTTTGGCGCGTGTGTGTGTGTGTGTGTGTGTGTGTGTGTGTGTGTGTGTGTGTGTGTGTCAGAGTGTGTGTGTGTGTATGTGTGTGTGTGTGTGTGTGCGTGTGTAATTGTGTGTGTGCGCGCTTGTGTGTATATGTGTGTGTGTGTGTGTGTGTGTGTGTGTGTGTGTGTGTGTGTGTGTATAGATCTGTAAACATATATGTGTTCATCATGCGTAACCCCAAGGAAAAACAAGTCGCGTAAGGCGAAATTACAACATTTAGTCAAGCTGTCGAACTAACAGAATGAAACTGAACTCACTGCATTTTTACAGCAAGAGCGTATACAGTGTACTCGTAGCATCGTCAGTCCACCGCTCGATGCAAAGGCAGTGAAATTGACAAGAAGAGCGAGGTAGTAGTTGCGCTGAGAAGGATAGCACGCTTTTCTTTATCGCTATTCTTTTTAACTTTCTGAGCGTGTTTTTAATCCAAACATATCACATCTATATGTTTTTGGAATCAGGAACCCACAAGGAATAAGATGAAATTGTTTTTAAATCGATTTCGGAAATTTTATTTTAATAATAATTTTTATATGTTTAATTTTCAGAGCTTGTTTTTAATCCGAATACAACATATTTATATGTTTTTGGAATCAGAAAATGATGAAGAATAAGATGAACGTAAATTTGGATCGTTTTAAAAACAAATTATTTTTTTTACAATTTTTAGATTTTTAATGACCAAAGTCATTAATTAATTTTTAAGCCACCAAGCTGAAATGCAATACCGAAGTCCGGCCTTCGTGGAAGATTGCTTGGCCAAAATTTCAATCAATTTGATTGAAAAATGAGGGTGTGACAGTGCCGCCTCAACTTTTACAAAAAGCCGGATATGACGTCATCAAAGGTATTTATCGAAAAAAAGAAAAAAAGTCCGGGGATATCATACCCAGGAACTCTCATGTCAAATTTCATAAAGATCGGTCCAGTAGTTTGGTCTGAATCGCTCTACACACACACACGCACAGACAGACACACACACATACACCACGACCCTCGTCTCGATTCCCCCTCTACGTTAAAACATTTAGTCAAAACTTGACTAAATGTAAAAAGCACCTACATTTACAAGTAAAAGTGGTACAAATTTCGGTCACATTACCCCCACTTTAAACTGGTTCACTAGGGCAGACACATGACAGCCAAGTACAGGGAAGTTGTCTCGGTTAAACGTGACATAAATAAACAGGCTTCGCATTGTCGTTGGGATTCTTTCATATAAAAACCTACACCGTCTCATTAGTCTGTGAAATTGACATTTGTCGTCTCATTTCGATTTTTAACGACTATAAATTTGCAGCCATCAATCAGTATATGTTAACAGACTAGCTTCTTCTTTGTGTTTTCATTTGTACACGCATCGGTTGGGTAATTTTATACTACCCTGCAAAATGTAGTGTTCACCCCAATCAAGCAATGAGTTTGAATCTACGCGAAGCAACTCAAAGTTATATGTAATTGCAATCTATGACAAAAGCCCCATACAGTCCTCCGTTAAAGATGAATTTGTTTTATTTGATTTTGATTTTTCTTAGTCTATTTGTTTTTGGATCTCAAAAATGGCTCTAATACACCGCGCTAAACGTAAGCCTTCATGATTTTTGAGGATACGTCTGTGACACAAAGATCAAACACTTTCTTTTGCTGTTGAGTGTACGAACACAGGCGGAAAGGGAATGGCTTCCCGTTTCTGAATTCGCGTCACAGTTACGAAGGCCATCATCAGCTTCCTAATAACTCCGGCCAAGTGCAGAGAACTCAAAGTCTCTGGTTTTCATTACTTGTCTCGTCTATCATCATCAGACTTTCCTCGGACAAGGTTTTGCTCTCACATAGATTCAGACGGTGCGATATTTATGACATTTCTGACTTGCACTTCTCAACATCTCACATTATGTCATCAGCTCCTCGTCAGAACAGTTTAATTAACATAGAACTTCACGTTTTTGGTCCAACATCCAAAGGCTGTTGAAATACCCCCAACAACAATCAAACATAAACAACAAACTAAACTATCATACCTCCTGCCCTCATAAACAACGTCTACAACAAACACAAACACAACAACAACAACAGCAACAGCAACAACATCATGCACAATACAAAACAATAACAAATAATGAGAAAAAAAATTGATCGAGCTTGCGGCTTGCTTGTCCATTTGCATCATAATATGAAATCGACAAATGGAAGCCAGATACCTATCACCAAGCGCATGCTAAAGAAGGGAATGTCCAAACTTGCCCTTTATGTCCGAAATACGAAACAACAACACAGACAAAAGTCTGTGGAAATCATTTTCATCTTATTTCATACTTTACCGGTAAACCTAACTGAACTGTATCTGCTTCTTTGAAATTGTAAACTGATATTTTCAAAGACGTCAGTATGTCTAGGTTTTTGATTACAGATGAACACTAACATTCAGCATTTGCAACGCACAGAGCTCGGGTTTGCGAAGTAATGACGCAAGAATGCGTCAGATTCCATAAGGCCTTAAAAAATCGAAATAAAAGCGATAATCAAACACGCACGTCACGGTAAAAAAATAAGTAGCAACTGCGAGAGAGAGAGAGAGAGAGAGAGAGAGAGAGAGAGAGAGAGAGAGAGAGAGAGAGAGAGAGAGAGAGAGAGAGAGAGAGAGAGAGATTAACGATTAACGAGTTTATTGCATTTAGGCAACATGCTCCTTGCAATGGGGGGAAAAACGTGGCAAAAACAACGTCAAGGACAAACATAAATGTAATACTGGTGGACTATCTAGTCCATCAGAAAAAGTAATTGTGATATTATATAATATGTACATTACAATGACGGCCATAGCCGGTTAAATAGTGTAGTTAAGTTGTCGCCTTTTCTGCTATTGTTCAGGATTTGCAATCAGCTCTTGTCTAAGTTTTAAACAATCAAAAATAAATGATGCCAGCATTTCCTGATTTTCAATATTCATTAAGTTGACAAAATTTCTAGCTCTCAAACAATTATTGAATAGAATGTTTAAAGAAAACTGTTGTCTTATATTTGAATAGGCTTGGCAGGCGAAGATGAAATGAATTTCATCCTCCTCCGCCAGACCACACAAGGGACATAATTCCAATCGTCTATTTACATTGTATCTGTGCCTGTTGCAATATAAGTCGTTTATGCCAACTCTAAATCGGACCAGAACGTCTCTATAACGTCTAATATGCAAACTTGATAAGTAATGTTCATACTGTAAAATAGTTTTGAAGCTTCGATAGGTCACAAATCGTTCACTATCAAATAACTTTGCATGCCAGTCTTGTTGATAGCAATCGAGCAAACGCTGCTTAAGCATCTTCAAAAAGCCAGTTTTATTACCGACCTGCTGCTCAATCCAAGAATAGCCAAAACCCAGGCGAAACACATGGTTTTTAATGTCACTAGCCCAAGTCTTAATCCCTCTTTCGAGAGAGAGAGAGAGAGAGAGAGAGAGAGAGAGAGAGAGAGAGAGGGGGGGGGGGGGGGGGGAGGGGGAGAGTGAGTGAGAACAAGAGGGGGGAGAGTGATGGAGAGAGAGAGAATGAGTAAGTTAGAGAGAGAATTGAATTGAATTGAATTGAATTGAATTGAATTGAATTGAATTGAACTTTATTTAACAAGGATTAAGATTTAAGGCTACGCCTTTTCTTACAATCTGTCCTTGGGACGCACAGACACACAATGATAAAATTGAAAAATTAAAAATTAAAAATTTTAAAAGTTTACCAACAAAAGGAGGTCAGAAAACTTCAGCACGTGATGATAAAGATGACGATGATGATGATGATGATGATGATGATGATGATGATGATGATGATGATGATGATGATGATGAAGATGAGGCATGAAGAGCATACATATGTGGTTATTCATAAAATCAAATGCATACTATGCAAGTAATTATAAGTACAAGCTGGTAGCAATCGAACATGCAGCAATAGTACAACAAAAATATGTTCAGAATATACAATGCACAGCATATCTTTGGCGTAATACTAAGTGTGGTAAATCAAAACGCGTTAAACTACTCAGACATTAAGTGTTTTTTGACACATTTTTTTAAAACTTTTTAATGACTTTAAGTGCTTAAAGGATGATGGAAGTGAATTCCAAACTGAGAGAGAGAGAGAGAGAGACAGAGGGAGGGGGAGAGTGAGGGAGTTATAGAATGAGTAAGTTAGAGAGAGAGAGAGTGGAAGGGAAGAGAGAGGGTGAGACAGAGAGAATGAGTAAGTTAGAGAGAGAGAGAGAGAGAGAGAGAGAGAGAGAGAGAGAGAGAGAGAGAGAGAGAGAGAATGAGAGAGAGAGAGAGAGAAAGAGAGAGAGAGAGAGAGAATGAGAGGGAGAAAGCGAGAGGGGGTGGAGGGGGGAGAGACAGACAGAGATAGAGAGAGGTAGATGGGTTGTCGTGCCTTTTTATCCTCTCACTTATAACACACAAAAAGCGATTGAAGTTTGAATAAAATCGTCACGCGTGCACGCTGTAGGAACAGGTTGCCTGGATATGAAGACAACAAAAGGTATGTACTTTCAAATGTTTCATATATTTTCTAAAAGAGTAAGTTCCAAACTTTGCAAAAACATAAAGGTATGTAAGGTTATCTTGTGTTGTTGATTTTTTTATATTTTTTTTCAAAATGGCTCTAAATCGCGCGCTGGCAGGGAACACAGGGGAAATTTAGACGCTCCTTGAATGAGTTAACATACCTTTCAACATCAAAGATCACAGGCATGTAAGAACCCTGTAAAAGAAGCCGCTACACTTGTGCCGATTGATTTTCAAATATTAATTGCTTAAAAACTTGTGCCATTCTAGTCAAAATCACTGTAATCAAGTGAATAGTAACCTCGAACATTGATCCCCAGTTATTCACAGATAATGCGTTGATATTAAAAAAAGGAAAATATGTTAAACCTGTTACGTAGGCCAAAATACACGACCGAGTGGCAAAGATCAAAGAAAGAAACTCTCCGTCAATTTGTTCATCATTCCGGACAAAATCAGGCAGTGTCAACTTCTGTCTGGGTATGCACATTACACCACTTCAGGAGAAAGGGGAGAGGTAATAGAAAATGTAAAAAAAAAGGCATGGCCCAGTTCCTGTAAAAGGGCAGTGTTTTTCGACCTGATCTAACAAGATTCATTTGAACGGTAACAACTTTATGCTTAGCACATTTTTCCTGATACAAAATTATTCTTTCGAAAGCAACTTCATGCTCATAACCTCTACGCAGGGAGCAGCAACCAACCAATCGTAGTTTGGTCTGTTTCTCCGTTTTGCAAATGCTAAAAAAAGCATATCGTTTAAAAACGTGTGTGTCCAACAGTAGGTTAGAGCAGCAAAAGTGTGTAGATTTCCAAACGACGTCATACCTGAAGATGTGCACCAAACTATACAAGGACCCGTGGCAGGGTTGAATTTCTCAAACGAGGTACGTCGGAGGCGCACTTACTGAAAATCCTCGAGCAATTCGCGATGGTCGACCTGAAGCGGAAGATCAGTCGAAAATGATTAAAATAGCTTGCAGAGAAAAGGGTGGTTGCGCAGTGTGTATTTCAGAAAAAGGTGGTTGCGCGGTGTGTATTTCAGAAAAGGGTGGTTGCGCGGTGTGTATTTTAGAAAAGGTTGGTTGCGCGGTGTGTATTTTAGAAAAGGGTGGTTGCGCAGTGTGTATTTCAGAAAAGGGTGGTTGCGCGGTGTGTATTTCAGAAAAGGGTGGTTGCGCGGTGTGTATTTCAGAAAAGGGTGGCTGCGCGGTGTGTATTTTAAAAAAGGTTGGTTGCGCGGTGTGTATTTCAGAAAAGGGTGGTTGCGCAGTGTGTATTTCAGAAAAGGGTGGTTGCGCGGTGTGTATTTTAGAAAAGGGTTGTTGCGCACTGTGTATTTTAGAAAAGGGTGGTTGCGCAGTGTGTATTTCAGAAAAAGGTGGTTGCGCGGTGTGTATTTTAGAAAAGGTTGGTTGCGCGGTGTGTATTTTAAAAAAGGGTGGTTGCGCGGTGTGTATTTTAGAAAAGGTTGGTTGCGCGGTGTGTATTTCAGAAAAGGGTGGTTGCGCGGTGTGTATTTTAGAAAAGGTTGGTTGCGCAGTGTGTAGTTTTAGAAAAGGTTGGTTGCGCGGTGTGTATTTTAAAAAAGGTTGGTTGCGCAGTGTGTATTTCAGAAAAGGTTGGTTGCGCGGTGTGTATTTTAAAAAAGGTTGGTTGCGCAGTGTGTATTTTAGGAAAGGGTGGTTGCGCGGTGTGTATTTCAGAAAAGGGTGGTTGTGCGGTGTGTATTTTAGAAAAGGGTGGTTGTGCGGTGTGTATTTCAGAAAAGGGTGGTTGCGCGGTGTGTATTTCAGAAAAGGGTGGTTGCGCGGTGTGTATTTTAGTAAAGGGTGGTTGCGCGGTGTGTATTTTACGTGACACTATCTAAGGACACATTCCAAATACCAACATCAGCAATTAGCACCACGACATTTTAAAACCTCCGACAGATGTCATGTCTGAGAAGTACTTTACATTTTCAGACTCAGACTTCATAACAAATAAAGAGAATGTGGTACGTTGTAATGGGTCAGATGACCGTGTACTATTAGGGCATAATTATGAATCAGTCTGACATAACATTCTCAAGGACCTTGAGCGTTGATTATTTTTAACATCCAAGCGGCATCTTTAACCGGAGATCAATGGAAAATTAGCGTGCAGGGAACCGGGGGCGGCACGCTTTGTAAATAACATAGAACTGAGAGCACAACGGAGCACCTTCTCGCACGCATTCTCTGGCTCCCTTCCAAAAGAATTAGAAAATTGCACGCCCCACGATAGATTAAAGTGCCCTTGGATCTAAATCCATCGGCTGGCCAAAGTGGGTTTACGATAAACAAAAGCGGGGGACTAGTTATATCTTGGCGATGAGAGAGAGAGAGAGAGAGCGAGAGAGAGAGAGAGAGAGAGAGAGAGAGAGAGAGAGAGAGAGAGAGAGAGAGAAAGAGAGAGAGACAGAGACAGAGACAGAGACAGAGAAAGAGAGAGAGAGAGATCAAATCAAATCAAATCAAATCAAATCAAATTTTATTTTACGAGGGTTGTGGCATAAGCAATATAAACGAGCTTCTTTTCAACCAGCCCTCGCCCAGAGAGGGACTATTCTAATCTTGAATACATATATATATACATACGTAAAACAATTACAAAAGATAAGCAAGGCAGAGAAACTATTCACATGACTATATACACGTTGTAGGCTATACATACATTCTTGCGTTATGAAACACTGATGCTTTATGGACAGATATGATCAATATGAAAATAATCAGAACGAAGTCTTCCATCACTGTGACTTTTCGTAATTTGACATTAAATGTAATGAGAGGTGTTTTTTGAAAGTATTGAGACTTGTTGGGACTCGAACTGATTCCGGGAGAGAATTCCACAAAACGCTGCCAGAATAAGCTAAACTTGATTTAAAGAGATCTATCCGCGGAATGGGGACGTTGAATTTTCGGCTTGGTTTGGCTTTAAATTTTGTAATGAAAGCACTCGGTGCATGGCCGGAAAGGATTTTGTGAAGGAGCACGCCTTTATTTGATTTAAATCTTTCTTTTAAGGACAAAATCTTAAGTTTTTTATAATCGTCGAAAACAAGACTGGATTGTTTTAATAGAACTGATTTTAGTGCTCGTCTGTGTAGACTGTACAGTGGTTTTAAAATGTTTGCACTGGCAGAGTCCCAGATGGTCGAACAATAATCCGTGATGGTTTGTATGTATGCATTATAAAATAATAACCTTGAGTGTGGATCAAGAAAGTGCTTTATTCTGTTCAACAAATATATTTTCCTCGACACGGTTTTGCACAACGATCTAACATGATGGGTCCAAGATAAATTATTATCGATATTTACTCCCAAAACTTTGTGATCTCCTACTTCCGCTATTGCATCGTTGCCAATTAATAAGGAATGAGGATTATTCTTGATGTTTTGTCTTTTTTGCCTTGTTGTAATTAACATGTATTTGGTCTTTTGGGGGTGAAGACTCATGTGGTTATATTTTGTCCAATTAATGAGATCATCTACACTGTTCTGCAATGATAAATAAACTTTGTCTAATTTTTTATCAGAAGTGTGTATGGTCGTATCATCAGCAAATAGTTCACAATCATCATTAACACTAAAAGGAAGATCGTTAATATACAGAGAGAAAAGAAGTGGCCCAAGGACAGAACCCTGGGGGACTACATCTAACACCGGTCTTTTACTTGACATAGTGGAATTCACGCAGACGGATTGCTCTCGTCCGGCTAAGAAAGATGAGAGGAGGCATAGGGTTTGGGGTGACAATCTATACTCAGCTAATTTTCTTAAAAGTAACTCATGATTAATGACGTCGAATGCTTTTGCAAAATCGACGAATAGGACACCACAGAGTTCATTATTATTAATGTTGCTAAGCAAGTTTTCAAGAAGGTTTATTAATGCTGTGTGGCACGAATGATTTACTCTGAAGCCTGACTGATTTGAATGAATAAGGTCGTATTTCTTCAAATGTGCGGCCAAGTGTGTATATATGTGTTTTTCAAGTGGTTTGGATAAAACAGGAAGAATCGAGATTGGTCTGTAATTGGCGGGGTCAGAAGAATTACCTGATTTGAATAGCGGGATTACTTTTGCCTCCTTTAATTTGGCGGGAAAGTCAGATTTGTCCAGGCACAAGTTGTAAACGTATGTCAGAGATTCTGCAATAAAAGGGGCAGACAACTTCAAAATTTTCCCATCAAGATTATCTAGACCATGAGTACCAGTTTGTTTTAAGCATATCAGATAATGGAAGACTTCGCTCACAGATAACAGGGGGATGTCTAAATTATGTGTAATATTTTTTGAAACACAAAACTGTTTCAACTTGTCCAGATTATTCTGTTTTGATCTATCATTTGTGATTATTTTTTCAACAATAGAAGTGAAATGAATGTTAAGATCATCTGCAGGTACATCAATGACAGAAGATTTTACGGTTTCTTTACGTGTCAACTGGTTGATCACTTTCCAGATGGCTTTTGAGTTTTGTTTCGTATTTGATGCAGCGAGCTCACGGTAATATTTTTTGCGAGCAGCACGTTTCATGGACGTTACTTCGTTTCTCTGCTTTCTGTACTCTTCTTCTCTGCCATTACGTTTAAGAAAATCGCGGTGATTAATCGCACATTGAATGTCGTGTGTAAGCCATTTTGGTTTTGGGTGTTGCTGCACACGAGAGGTTCTGAATGGTGCATGTTTATCATATACTTTTATAAACAAGTTGTACCATAATTCAAATGCTTCATCGGGGTCAGTATGATTATAAATTGTTGAAAAATCTGTACAACTTAAATCAGAAAGAAATGATTCTTTATCAAGTTTTGAAAATAGCCTATACGTTATGAATTTATGCTTTCGTTTGGGGATTCTAACCCCTTTTTTCGACCATGTGAGGCATATTGGAAAGTGATCACTACAACCAATACTTGGAACTGAGGTTTCAATAATGTTAGCCTGAGTTGACACACATATATGGTCTATAAGCGTAGATGAGGTAGCTGTAACTCTTGTTGGAATCGTTACTAATTGTTGTAAATTATGAAGGGATAACTTTTCCATCCAGCACTTGTTGGGTTTCAGAAGATCAAGATTAAAATCGCCCAAAAGTATAATTTCTCTGGATTCAAGGCTGACAGCGTCCATCATGTTATCGAAATTATCAAACCAGTTAACATGTTCAGCTGGATTCCTGTAGCAGAAACCGGTCAAGACTGGCGCTGATTTACGCAATTTTAATTCCAGCCATATTGTTTCAACCGAATGCTGCTCTAAGTGATGAAGTCTATGAAACGTTAAGGACTCGTGGATATAAACAAGCAAACCAGTTTCTTTTGTTGATGATGGATCTCGACGTACGACATTATATCCTTCAATCTTAACTTCCACATCTGTGATATTGCTGTTAAGTCTCGACTCAGAGAGTCCAAAAATGTGAAAGTATTTGCCTGAGTTGAGAAGAATAGCTGCTACCTCATCAAGCTTATTTATGGCATGATTAATATTCAAATGTCCAACTCTTAGACCGTCTTTAACAGGCCAGGAATTCGTAGATACAGTCATGGACTTATTAAACAGTACACAATGAAAACAATCTCTGTAAGAGAAAATGAGTGAGTAGAAATCTCGTAGAATACAAACAAACAAAAAACCAAGAACAATTCAAATTAATCTAGAAAACAAAAGTTTAAAAAAGAAGAACAAAGATGTATGCACTGTAAAGGCAGGAATCTGCAGGAAATGCACAAGCAATTCGATAAACTCGATCGTACTTCAACCGTCACAGAAAAGTCAATTTTCCAATGCTCCAAGGCGCTGGTGGTAATGCTGAAGAGTTAGAGGCAATCACAGTACAGACACGGATTGACCGACACAACATTTAACTCGCACGTATTGAGTACAAGTCATGCGCACGGGCAGAACAGTTGAACCTGCCAGGCCAATTATATGCTTGTCACAGGTTACGTTATGATCGCTAAACAAAGGGTACTCAGTTAAGTTATTTTCCACAATACTTTTTCGCGAAAATACGGATAATTGAGCGAAACACACTGATAGTTAGGTACCGAATATGCGTACCATTCACACAACTGATGAAGATGATCACTGTCGTTTGGTGGACTATCCTAGCGGTAGTCCGATGAACTCACCAAGACGATGTTCCAGCAACAGACTCTTTGTTCAAAGCCGCTTTCTCTCTCTCTCTCTCTCTCTCTCTCTCTCTCTCTCTCTCTCTCTCTCTCTCTCTCTCTCTCTCTCTCTCTCTCTCTCTCTCTCTCTCTCTCTCTCTCTCTCTCCCTCTCTCTCTCACACACACACACACTGACACACACACACACACACACACACACACACACACACTCACACACACACACACACACACACACACACACACACACACACACACACACACACTCACACACACACTCAAACCCACATTGTTAAACACTCCAGTGTCAGTACATTGGTTGAGGTTGTTGTAGATGCAAGAAGTAATTCCACAGATAGAGAGAGAGAGAGAGAGAGAGAGAGAGAGAGAGAGAGAGAGAGAGAGAGAGAGAGAGAGAGAGAGAGAGAGAGAGAGAGAGAGAGAGAGAACGAACGAACGAACGAATTTTATTACTCAAGGATGGAGATTTTAGGCTCACGCCTAGTCTTACAATCTGTCCCTGCTAAACTAAGACATAAAAATAAAGAAGAAAAGGTTAAGGTTGGCACAATTAATACAGATCTTCAGCATAACGCCCCATGACACCTCATGTGGTATACACAACTTAATTCACTACAAAGACACCAAAACGTATGAAAAAGATGTATTTTCGTCACAAACTGTGCGCTAGTTGATACTCCAGACCCCCGAACCGCTTAGGGGCTTTGCTCACATATGTAACTACAGCAGGACCGACGACGCACTGCAGATTATCCCAGCCCGCTACGCGTTGCATGAAAGGAAAACAGGCCAAGTACTCGTCATAACCTCTATCGCGGCATAAATAATAGGCCGTGTGTCGTCTGTGCCGCTGAAACTGTGCAGGTATATTATGCCCATTACCTACAACATGATCGACCAAGCGACGATTGCGTCCGATCCAGAGCAACCGAAAAATAGCGACTACCCACAACTGGAACACACTGATCCCAACCACAATAATACGGAACAGTTCCCCATCCGTGGTTCGCTCACAAGGTCACCCTATGATAGGAGTTGTTACCCGGCTTCGTGGGTCAAGGTCTTCTGTCGATTTCAGTTGCGCTGATTTTTGGGCGGGCTTGCCCGACACAAAGGTTAATTCGTACTCTTTGCACCTATATATCGCGTGAAGGCGAAGATTGGACATGTAGGCACTGGTTTGCCCTACGTGTGTATAGTCCTTATTTTACGGCGAAACGACCTTTGCGTGGTAAACAAGTGTTGGGTCCGCCCAAGATCATATCCTAAGCTTGGTTTAGGACACATGTGTGGGCAGTTTTCTGGAGGTTTAACTTTTTCAGCAAGCTATGGTTTTAGTGTGTCATGGAGGTGACACGAATCACGGCTGAATTGATGTGAGGAATTAAAACGCCACACGCACACACAAACACAGACGCGTGCTTTCGCACGCACAACCATACACTCACGCGCGCACACGCGCGCACACGCACATACACACATACGCACACACACGCTCACACCCACACACACACACGCACACACACACACTCGCACGCACACACACACACACACCCGCACACACACACACACACACACACACACACACACACATGTACACACACTAAAAAAAATCACACGCACTCACACACACACACATACACACAGAGACACACACACGCACACACACACACACACACACATACACACACACACAAACAACACATTAACTACAACGACAAAGAAGCAATATCAACACAGACCGAAATGCTGCACTGATGAGCAATCACTGTGCGTTTAAACCTCTTTTGTCAATCCTATCAACACCACACCGCAATAACACGTCATTAGCCAGCTAATAATGTTTTGAGGCTGACTGATATCCTTTCTTCCATGCAACGGGCTTACAAACTAACAATGCCAACTACTTTCTGGCAGGGATGTTCACTAGAAATGTGCGACAAGGTACGAGAAAACCTGATATAAGTCGGACAAAACTCTTTCCAGCTTCATGATAAAAACCGTCGGTTGTTTAATATGTTTTGATACTCTGATTGTACGTTTTTGTTAGACTATGTAGGATCTATCTACTAAAAGCCTAAAATGCTTGGCGAAATCGGAAATTAAACGAATATTGCTTACTTCGGATGATTGTGTTAAAGGCACAGTAAGCCTCCCGTAAACCATCACAGATACTGTCAGGCTTGTTCACACAGTACAAACACCCTTCCATTTGAACGCTCACCAAACGGGAACAACCTGGCTGCTTTACGTCGAGAGTGAGACATTTTCAAAGAATTCGTTTTCGTGGACCGTCTGTTCTCCAATCAGGCGCCTCGTTTTGGCGCTAAAACTAACTTTTATAATCTAAATAATAAATTGACAGCTTGTAACACAAACATTCTTCAATCATAAAAGATTTCTTTTTACATCAAGACAAGATCAGTACAATTCGAAGTTTTGAAAGTTTTAAAAAAGATAGCCCGGAAGCAGAGTCACGAAAGGTCGCGTCTCAAAGCAGACGATGTTTCTGCATAGCGCTCGCTTTCTTTGAAGCCAGCGCCGCCAAGTTCCTGTGGCTCGCAGCCGTGTGTTGCGTTTTAGAATCAGAGGTACACAATAACGTGGTATTGCAGATACAGTCAGTCGTATTGAAATCACAAACTGACGACTAAATTGTGGAAAAAAAGGAAAGTGGATCGCACGGGTTCACGATGGCTCAGGGGTTAGATAAACCACGAAATCTGATGTGTGGTTTACGTGAGCAAATAGCAATTCAAACGAACTGTTTCATTTAATGTTATCAAATGCTACTGCAAGTGTGTTCCATAAGGTTATAACTTCTTTTTTCATTAGAAGATTTAAATCGTTTTGTAAACCATTTGAGACACACTGGGGCTTTAAGCCGTAGCAACTCAGAATAAAAAAGAGAGAGATCCTGAAAGCGTGCGTGCGCCGTGCGCGCGTTTGTGTGTGTGTACGAGTTATATATATATATATATATATATATGTGTGTGTGTGTGTGTGTGTGTGTGTGTGTGTGTGTGTGTTTGTGTGTGTGTGTGTGTGTGTGTGTGTGCGTGCGCGTGTGTGTGGTTTGTGTTTGAGTGTGTGCGTGCGTGTGTGTGTGGTTTGTGTTTGAGTGTGCGTGCGTGTGTGCGCGCGCGCGCTTGCGATGATGTACGTGTCTGTGTGTCTGTATATCTGTACGTGTCTGTCTGTCTGTTTGTGTCTGTGAGCGCGCTAGCGCCTGCATGCGGACATTTATTTTGAGGCGGAGAAAAATAAACTGACATATGCATCCAGAGAGATCTTACAGTCCAGTAGAAACCGCACTAACCAAAGACTGTTGCTTGCAAGTTACAACGCAACCAGTCACTTTAATATACTCGCTGTCATGTAGAATGTGTCTACGACCTTTGATTCTCGGTAAGATCCGCTCTCCAGACGAAATAGATTCCTTTACAAGAAAGGGGACATACACTCAGACGCAATAGGATTAGCTAAGAATATCAGCTTTCCGAAAACATCGGTGTATCATCTCCTTGCAACGTCCTTGGAGACAACGAATCGCAGTTTTTACATGTAGTGTGCGTGTGTCTGTGTGTGTGTGTGTGTGTGTGTGTGTGTGTGTGTGTTGGGTGTGTGTGTGTGTGTGTGCGTGTGTGTGTGTGTGTGTGTGTGAAATAAGGGCCAAACAATTTTTGACTTTATCCGGACAGTGGATGGATTGCATTTCAGATTTGAAGCAAAAACATTATATGATTAACTAGCAGTCAGGCCCGGCTTCGCCCGGGTGTTTCTGCTCTCCCCTCTCTCAGAAACCTCTCGAATCTTATTCCAATGTGGATAAGAAAAATGACAGTGTGAGCTCATACATTTGGATGTATAGGCAAGGCAAGTTTCTATTTGGTTCAACGTGTTCTTCGTGATTTGTTTACCCCTTCTCACACCCACTGTAGTTACCGTCTGATCAAAGCACGCATACCTCATGAGTGAGCGCGTCATACCCTTTTGAACAGGGGAGAGAAATCTGTAAATTCTCGTGATCTTCCACTGAGGCGATCGTTTCGTAAACATTATTCGCGATGATCTGGAAGGCCGGGAGGGGGAGCAGGGGGCAGGGTTAGTGTGTGTGTGTGTGTGGGGGGGGCGGCGGGATGATAGCGGGCGGGGGGTAACCCTTGAGAATGACACGGTATACTGGTTTGATGAGAGTTACCTCCCTTCCGTGGGTGACAAAGCATGACTTACCTCCCTTGCACTATATAGACTGTATTGATAGATGGGGAGGGTAATTATCCGAGTAAGGAAACAATGTCTGGAGAAACTAAAACCCAGGTGCACATTTGTGGGTCCAGGGCAGTGTGCATGCAAAATATCTTGTGCTTATCTTTTGCCATCTCTGAGGTATGGCGATCACAGACAGACAGACACACACACACACACACACACAGACAGACAGACACTCTCTTTTATTTATATGTATAGATTGTTCATCAAAATTGTGACAAAAATCGATTATTTTGCTAACAGATTTAGCAATGATTGCATTGCATTCGTTATTATCTCCTGAATTAAAAAATGCACACATTTGCCGTGTTTGGATTGAAAGAAAGCTAAAAAAATAAAAAATAAATAAAAAAAATCCTTAGTATGCAAATTAGGTTTATTGCATGGGCTTGTGTGACCAAGACAATGACATTGTGTCAGCGCTTTGTCGGCCGAGGGGTTTTGGCACAGCAATGGATACCGTGTGTGTTTATTTTGAAAATTCAGTACGTTTCAGTTTCATATTATGAGTTCTACAGATTGACTAAATGCATTAATGTCGCTTTACGCCACTTGTGGTTTTCTGGGTTTTTTAGCAAGCAGATTTTAAACTGCAAACAAACTTTTCGCTCAGTAGGCATATCATCGGCACATCTTCTTGCAACGTCCATGGGGAAATTAAAATGTAGCAGATTTGTTTTTCAATGAATATCTCTAATACATTGATGATCAGCTTTCTGTTGTTTGTTTTTCTTGATCTTCTGAATATGTCATATTTGGAGACCGAGAGTCGTAGTTTTTGTTTTCTGTTTTTAGAAGGCAACTTTTGGGAATTGTTTTTTTTTAATTGCTGATTTTTCTCTAAAAGCAGGTGTTAGACATACAAGCGTTGATCATCGGGACATGCCCCTAGATTCAAACGGATTAGCGGCCGATATCAGCTCTCTGTGAGTTTCAACGTCCTTTGAGACACACTTTCGCAGGGTTTTTTTTCGTTTTTTTCTCTCAGAAAGCAGCTCTGATAAACTGCGAACACGAACACACGTTGGGCTCTGCTTTCTGCTCTAATCGTCAGCCCATTCTTTGGTATCGATTAAAGTGTTTAAGAGATGCCGCTACACGTAAATGTCATACTTTCTTGGTGTTGTTGTTTCTGTTGTTCTTTTTGTGTCATATGCTTGCCTTTGTAACAAGAGTTATGAACAACGATTTTACGCGTAAGCTGTGGGCTCCTTTAACCCCGTCACAGTAACCTTTCAACCGAGCAATGTCATGACATCTGCAAAACTAGGACGCACACCATACATATGAAGGACAATAGCAAACGTATCGGTTTTCTTGGGCGTAGTACATATAGTGCCAGTTGACCTTCTCATTGCAATATCGTTGTAACATCTGCTTCGCTATTTAAAAAAAAAATTATTTCATTTTTATTTTATTTCATTTCAGTTTCATTTCTTTATTGTCCAATTGCTGGGAAAATCGGGCCGCTTCCTCCCAGTAAAAAGCTAGCAGCAGCAGAGTCGCGCTACCCGGGTGTGTGCGTGTTTGGGTGTAATCAGCCACCTGCACTTCTGGCAGAATGACTGAGGACGTTTACGTTCCACAGTGTTGACACGGGGATGGGACATGGATACTGTCTCTGAATGTGCACATAAAATTGACCCGTGCCCGTCCCGGTCCGGATTTGAACCCGTGACCAACGGATCACAATTCTTTTGATATACCAACTCAGCGCTACATAACCCCCGTTTAAATTGATAATCTTTGTGTCAGTCGGTGGTGTACATGTACACAAAAAGAGCGCAACTGGCAGGGACCTAAAGGGATAATGTCTAACAAGAAAACTGTCTCTCATCGCCCCAAGAGCTATACAGTTACGGTTGGGGGTTGTAATTATGTGACCACACACGAGGAATACATAAAAGGAGTATTTCATGCGCTATTCCTAGATATTTGTAACTGAGCCGAGAGCTACAGACTTCGTTATGGGTGTTGAAAAGATGACAACACAGACGAGGAAGGTCTTAGAATTAGTGTTTGAGCGTTCTTCTTCTTCTTCTTCTTCTTCTTCTTCTTCTTCTTCTTCTTCTTCTTCTTCTTCTTCTTCTTCTTCTTCTTCTTCTTCTTCTTCTTCTTTCTTCTTCTTCTTCTTCTTCTTCTTCTTCTTCTTCGTCGTTCGCTTCTGTCATGTGAGCGTAGATACGTTGTGCTGCCGTTACGCGCCTGACAAGTCAGGCCCAGCACATCCGACTTCAGCTTGTTTTTATATCAGAGTGTTCGCTCTCCTAGATTGATTGCTTTACCGGGCTGCCGAGTTCAATCTACCCGTGATTTGAGCGTTCTATTTTTCAAATCTGAATGCTGTGTTTGGTAGTCATTTCAGACCGTAATATTCTCCAACGGACTGTGTGTTAGTTTGTATTATACGAAGCATTTTAGCCCTGTATGGCACGGAATATACATGCGTTTGCTTGACTGTAGGTTTGACTTCCTTAATCCAACGGTCTTAATCTGCTTTGACGAGTGGGTATCTATGAGGACTGTATACAATAATTATGATGACGAACGGAATCCGGCTCCTGACACAGAGAAGCTGGGCAAAGCAAACCGCTCGTTGATTAAAATTCATTTAATTATTTGGCATAGTTTTGGAGCAGTTTTGAGCAAATCATTGCAGGTGTTTAGGTCTTTCTTGAACTTGTTAAGGTCCAAATCGTCAGAAAACTCCCCAAAATGGCGCCTTAGGTGTACTATCTTTAAACACTGTGTCGTGTTGGCTGAAACCTTACAAAATCTGAATTTCAACCTATCCGACGCAGCGCTAGGTTTCCACACCGTTTGACACTTTCTGGTGGGCTGATGTGCGCGAGAACGTCACCAGAACAACACCAGTAAGTCTCGAGAAAGTCACCAGAAGGTCCCCAGAAAGTCACCAGAAAGTCGCAAACCGGTTGGAACTCAACCACGGGGTTGGATTGGTTGAAATTCAGTCGTGTGTGATATTGGGGCTGGTTCCCACCCAGATTGGGACTTTCTTGTGCATACCATCCCTGGTCTTTAAGAGGCATTTCCCCACTGCCCTTACAAACAGACGTCTTAGTCTTACCCCGCCTCCAAATAGAGAGCGAGAGAGAGGGAGAGAGAGAGAGAGAGAGAGAGAGAGAGAGAGAGAGAGAGAGAGAGAGAGACAGAGACAGAGAGAGAGAGAGAGACAGAGAGAGAGAGCCTAGAGAGAGAGAGACAGAGAGAGAGAGAGACAGAGAGAGACAGAGAGACAGAGAGAACAAGAACAAGAACAAGAACAAGATTTTATTCCTTTAAGGCCTTAGCCCCTTTCGGAAGGGGGCTGGTTACACAAAAGTAAAGCGTGTGTGCAGCAGCAATCCACACACGCGTCGTTTCAAGTGAACAGAAGAAAAGACAATGTATAATCACAAAATACTAATGCTTAAACAGCATTTTCTAAACATTTAAATGAAAAATACAAGAACTTAGCTACATTGCAAAGTATAGTTTCATTTTTCACAGACAACAACAGTGCAAGTTTGAAGTTCGAAGGACATCTACAAAATTTTGCTGGAATAAATTGACGTCTTAGATTTACCAGTGCAGGGCAGCATAAAACAAAATGCAATTCATCTTCAGTACTAGATTGACACAAACGACAGACCAAATTATTTTCACTTACAGCTTTATACCTTTCTGTATGTAAAGCAAGTCTGGAAATACCCAATCTAAATTTAACCAAAACATTTAAAATGTGTCTGTTTACTGGAATTGACAAGTATGTTTCTACAAGATTTGTTGGAGAGAGAGAGAGAGAGAGAGAGAGAGAGAGAGAGAGAGAGAGAGAGAGAGAGAGAGAGAGAGAGAGAGAGAGAGAGAACGAACGAACGAACGAACGAACGAACGAACGAACGAACTTTATTACTCAAGGATGGAGATTTTAGGCTCACGCCTTGTCTTACAATCTGTCCCTGCTAAACTAAGACATAAAAATAAAGACAATAAAAAGACAATTGTCAATCGCAATCATACAGTATTACTAATTACAACATAACCTATACGAATACATAATGCATGATAGAACATTAAAATGTACATGTATGTCAATATAATACAAAGGAAAAGAAAAGTCGACTCGCACACACACGCGCGCCGCATGTTCGCACTCAATACAACACACACACACACACACACACACACACACACACACACACACACACACACACACACACACACACACACACACACACACACACACACACATATGCGCACACACACACACACAGACATATACGCACGCACACACACATACACACGCAGACACACACACAAACACACACACACACACACACACACACACACGCACACACACACACGCACACACACACACACACACATAAACACACACATAAACACACACACACACACACACACACACACACACACAACAACAACCTCATCATCATGATCATCGTCGACATCAGTATCATCATCAACAAAATATATAGAGGTTAGTGATAGCAATGTATTCTTGCTAGAAACAGTTTTAGAATGTAACTGTTCGTGACATCAGATATGTGCGAAGCTGCGCTTTGAAGTGTTTAATCGTGCTTGACCCCTTTATCTCACTTGGTAGCGAATTCCAAATTGTTGAGCCCGAAAACGCTAAACTGGTTTTATATAAATCAATACGGGGTAACGGGGAAATTAATTTGTTTGAGCCATATCTGTCTGTTGCTTTCTGATCGCATGTACTGTGAGATCTCGTGTATTTGAACCTTACACATTAAAAGCGCCTTATCAAATCCCACGATCCCACGATTGACAAAAGGGTCTTTCCTGGCAAAATTGTATAGGCGTAGATAAAAATGTCCACCAAAATACCCGTGTGACCTGGAATAATAGGCCGTGAAAGGTGGATGCAGCGCCTAAAGGCAGTCGATCTACTGGCCGATGTGAATGCGTGATATATTGTGTAAAAAATTCCATCTCACACGGCATTAATAGGTAACATGCGCCTTGAGTCGCCTTGTGTGGTGAGATACGTGCGCGATATAAATCCTCGTAAATAAATAAAATAAAATAAAATCAAATAATAACTTTAAGTGATAGAAAATTAAGGCTGCTAAGCTTTTGATCTGTTGATGTTTGCGAGAGAGAGAAAGAGAGAGAGAGAGAGAGAGAGAGAGAGAGAGAGAGAGAGAGAGAGAGAGAGAGAGAGAGAGAGAGAGAGAGAGAGAACTGTTTCCGGGAGAGAATTCAACAAAACGCTGCAAGAATAAGCTGGAGAGAGAGAGATAGAGACACAGACACAGACACAGAGAAAGAGACAGAGAGAGACACACACACAGAGAGACAGCAAAAGACAGAGAGAGCAAGAGAGAGACAGACAGAGAGACAGAGAGATAGTGTGTGTGAGTTTCTCTTCACCTTCAGTTTTAATCTGGGTATGAGGACAAAGCGGCCTGCCCTAGACAGCTTTCCCTGTCTCGTCCAAATCTCATACAGACACGTTTTCCGGAAGTTCTCGTACCGGAAGTCCTTAGGAATGACGGGAAGAGTCCTTGGTCGACTCTCACACCCAGACACACAGCGCAGACTTGAGGAATGTGTGACAAAACCGACCAAGAGGGCGCTCGGATGCATTCGTCTTTTGTATTGGAACAATAGGTCGATTTGTGTGGACATGTTGGACGCAGCTCTTCTCTCGGCTTACGCGGGCCTAACAAAAAGTAGTGACACATTTTGTCATGCAGAGACA
>NC_090245.1:64888752-64898752 GCF_037325665.1 Littorina saxatilis
AGAGAGAATTGAATTGAATTGAATTGAACTTTATTTAACAAGGATTAAGATTTAAGGCTACGCCTTTTCTTACAATCTGTCCTTGCGAGAGAGAGACAGAGAGACAGAGAGAGACAGAGAGAGACAGAGAGAGAGAGAGAGACAAAGAGAGACAGAGAGAGAGAGAGAGAGACAGAGAGAGAGAGAGAAATATATCGGAGGAGAACGATCTCATGAAATCAAGAGAAGAAAACAATTCTTGAAAACTATACAATCTCTGAAATGGTGTTTTAATGAATAAATCCACGCACGCACGCACAGAAACACACACACACACACACACACACACACCCCACACACACACGCGCACACACACACACACACACACACACACACACACACACGCACGCACATACACACAAACACACACACGCACACACACACCCCACACACACACTCCCCCCCCACACACATATATCTAAAACAATCAATTTGGTGGTCTTTAAAGACAGGTTTGACGGTCGAAAGGAAAAATGTGACCCTCCACCAGGAAATGAGTCGCATGTCACCTCTCGCGGTTCTGCGCGCGCTAGGCTTGATATAAGTCCGGGGAGTGTCTGTTAACAGTGTGAGGGTCACCTTAGTCACAGGCTTATAACTCAAACAGTTTTCGCTCTTTTCTAAAACGGGTTTCACCACTGGATAGAGCATAACAAACTCTTTAGGAAAATGTGAAAATATGAAAATCATGCAAAGGTGATATGCGACTCAATCTGTGGTGGAGGGTCACCAATGTACTGCAATACAGGATGTACTTGTGCTCTTGCGTTTTCTATGCTGCTGAGTATCCTTTCCTAGATATTTCAGAAAGGAACAAAGCTTTGCAGGGCATTGTTGAAGCCAGGGAAAGATTGCAAAGTTGTTCGTCAAGCAATCAATAACGATATAATGTCCAGGCGTGCTAGTTAAAATAATTTCTCGTGAAAAGATTCTCAAGATACTGTCAAAATGGGAACCATGATAGCTCTTATCAAGTATATCTCCAGTTTTAGGATCAGCCTGTGGCATATACTGCTCAAGAAGAACTCATAAGATTGTGTGTTATTGATGCATTAATGGTATCTTGCAATGCGGTAAGGGAGGGAATATTTTGTCAAACTTATGATGATTTTTTTGGAGGGGGGGGGGGCGAAGGGGAGGGTGAGGGGGGATGAGGACATGTGAAATATTGCAATGCAAAGAGAAAATAAGAAAATAGTTGAAGGAAGAAATATTCTACATTCAACTGCTTCCGTGTGAACTTTTCGCTTTCCTGTGAAACAAGAAATAAAGAAAAGAAAAAAAATGTCCATTCCCAAACGAGATTCCTTGTCTTTAGATTCCCTTTAAAAATCGATTCTTCTTAAATCAGATATACTCAAGACAAGAAAACGTAGAAAGTTTTTAATGGAAAACGGACGAAGAAAAGAGAAAAGGACCCATTTCTTCCGAACACTTCTTGTCTTCAAGCTAGACCCTATAAAAATGTGCCCTCACCCAGATCCAAGAAACCAAAGCACAAAGAAAACAGTAATGTCTTTAAATTTGCCGAAATCGAAGCGAAAACTACAGGGCAGGCTCCATTTCCCCATTTCTGCAAATGCCCGCAGCAGCAAATGACAGCTTTCACGAAGAGTTTAGCGATCGGAAACTTAAATTGTTGCGGGAAGCTAACTGTTCGAGTCTTCACAGAGAGAGAGAGAGAGAGAGAGAGAGAGAGAGAGAGAGAGAGAGAGAGAGAGAGAGAGAGAGAGAGATGGGTGGATACTTGATTGCATTACTCATTGTATTGAGAGAGAGAGAGAGAGAGAGAGAGAGAGAGAGAGAGAGAGAGAGAGAGAGAGAGAGAGAGAGAGAGAGATGGAGGGAGAGAGAGAGAGAGAGAGAGAGAGAGAGAGAGAGAGAGAGAGAGAGAGATGGGTGGATACTTGATTGCATTAATCATTGCATTGAGGTAGAGGGCGAGAGAGATTAACAGAAATGGACAAATACAAATAGGCAGGAGAGGGAGGGGGAAAGGTAAGGAAAGACAGAGAGGCACCGGAGGTTGTGGCGAGACGTATTGACAGACAGAGACAGAGGAAGGGGCAGAGACAGAGAGGTTCGATCTCACCCCAAACGAATAAACAAGCTGAAGGGATCGCAAAATCGATGGATTCCAAACAGCCTGGGAGCGAGAAGATGCTGCCTCTGAAGTGTCTCTGTCTCTTCCCGTCTCAGTCTCTCTTCTCTCCTCTTCGCTTCTGTCCCCATCCTCTTGCGACCGATTACCAAGATTGACCTTTCTCGACAACTTTTCCTTTCTTTTTAAATTCCTTCGTGTTCAGCAAAATCGATCCGATTACGCTATCCCCGACAGCACACACAATTTTGGCGAAGGAGATATTGCTACTGAAGGCAAAGACAGTTAATATTTGCAGTCTCTTTTTGTGACCCTGTCCTACAAAAACAAATATCATGTAAAGATAAAGACGAACCCAGGGCAAATAAAATGTATGTATCTATTAAGTGGGTGGATATGTTCCAAACACCACAGGCAGTTATGTCGAGATTTCAAACCAGTCTTTGCACACAGTTTCCATAATCTGACGGAATGTGTTCTAATAGTGATTGGCCTTGCAAACAAATTTGTGTCAAGTCACTTCAGAAGTTACAGTACGGCCATAAGGGGTGATTTACAGCACAATAAAGCAGGAACATCTTTGCTTTGAAAAATTAAGTTTTACGAACCTTCTGCGAGCGACAAAACCATATGTTGCAACGAAGGTTCAAATCCAAGACCTTGTGTATACACCTCTTTGATTGATTTCATTATAATCATCACGGCTATGGAGCCTGTTAAGGTAAACCAAAGGCATTTGTGACATTGATGAATGCCCAGGGTCTTCCTAAGGTGAAAACAGATTATGTATATTCATGTTCCTTTTCTGTCAAAAGCGTAATAAGAATACCCATGCACTTTCTAAGACGAACAGGAACTATTAGCACCATATGGTACCAACGTTCTCCCAAGACGAACACAAAATATATGAACGCACTTGTTCTTTGCAAGACGAACACAAAATATGTGAACACACTTGTTCTTTGCAAGACGAACGCGAACTATTGCTACCCATGTTCATTCTAAGACGAACACAAAAGCGTTTCCGCAGTAAGCCCGTTGACATAGAAACTTCATTTGAAAGACCAATGCAATACGTAAAACAATCTCGAGCACAAAAAAACAACTGTGTACCTCCGGTAATGCGAGCTTACACTACATTATGAACGTCTCCCAAGACAGCAGGATGACAAAATCAATCAACAGAGGTTAAGAAAAGGTGTGCGTACTCTCGTTTATGATCCAATGTAGGATAATGATATACTACATAATGAACTTCGCTCGGGACAAGCGTATGAATAACTGACTCTGTGGGGAGTAATAATTAATAGAGCGAAGTTGAAAGAGAGAGAGAGAGAGAGAGAGAGAGAGAGAGAGAGAGAGAGAGAGAGAGAGAGAGAGAGAGAGAGAGAGAGAGAGAGAGGCATTGCTGCAGACACACACACACACACACACACACACACACACACACACACTCACACACACACGCACGCACGCGCTCGCACACACACACACACACTGCACACACACATACACACACACACACACACACACACAACACAAACACACACACACACACAGGCAGATAGAAAACGAGTTGCTTGAAAAAAACACCCCACAAAGGTCAGATGCACATTGAAAACAATTGCTCCTTTCCAGACAAACCTTGGCAGTTTAATCGTTTCATCTTTTTTGCAACTACCCTGACAAAGCATGTGTTCAGTGTTTCATTGTGCTAAAGGTCTTTTCTGAGCCGGGGAGGGAGCAGGTAAAAGGATAGGGATCAATGTATAGGAAATGACGTCAAGACCTCAAAAACACAGCACTTCGCGTCTTTTTAGGCTGACGTATTTTAGCGTTTTCTGAGAACTAATTAGTACAGCAATCTACAATGCACGTTTTTCACCTTGCCTTTTAGCGAGGAGGGAAATGTCAGCTGTCATAGTTAGCAAGAAACAAGACCTGTAGCTCAAAGTTCAATGCAGTGTGGAGTTTCTGTCAGCCAAAGACATTTGGTATGTGACTTAATTAAATTGTCGTTTTGTTTTTCTTCTTTTTTTGAGATCCTGGGCTGAAACTCCCAAGTACACTCGTGTTTTTGGCACGAGTGGGTTTTAACGTGTATGACCGTTTTTACCCCGTCATTTAGGCAGCAAAACGCCGCTTTTGGGGGATGCATGCTTGGTAGTTTCGTGTGTCTATAATGACCAACCGAACTCTGACATGGATCACAGGATCTTTTCCGTGCACACTTGATCTTGTGTCTGGCGTTTTGTTCATAACAGACAATTTCCTACGTATATTAAGAATCGTGTGAACTTGCTATCACAGATCTGTTTTGACTTTTACATGATATAAAATGATACTTCCACCTTAACCTGTGTATAAAAAAATATATATATCAACAGCCTAACTGCGTCCATGTGCAGAGTGGGAATTGTGTGTTAATCTGAGTTCGCAGACTGATATATACGTATCAGTCATTCACGATCGAAAAAAAACTCAGACAACATCTCACTCTGCACAGAAAACAGGTAGGCTGTAGACGGTTGGTATGTGTGCAAGCGGAGGGATGCTCGTACCATAGGCAACATCCTGGGCGGATCTATATATCAATGTACAAGATGGTCTGATACACCGGCATAACGGGCAGTAAGTATGTGTACTCAAGTTGTACACGGGAGGGAAGGTTTCTTTAAAAACTCAAGATCTTCTTCGTGTCAAAGAATTGAATTTATCTCTGGAATTGGATTGCGTGCTTCTTCGATTGATTTAGAGACACTGTCAAAGTTGGGTTGAAAGCTGATATTAGAAACGCTAATTATTTTACCTTTTTGAAGAAAAGGCCATGTCGAATCAATATACGTACGTTCTTTTGAAAGTTGTCTTGTCTCGAGTTTCTATTGATTAGACGTGAGAATAATTCTTCTGTTTGGCAGACATCAAAAAGATGCTGATAATGCATGGTGGGGCGTCTTTCTGGTGTTTAAATCACTAGATAGCGTACGGAATACCTCAATCATTGTAGTAGTCTTTTTGATGCGGATGAAATTACACTACGTTAGCATTTGTCTAATTGCCATATTCATGTGTTTCAAATCCATCTGCCCATAAAACGTTCATATCTCCCCCGACTCTGATCAAATGTCACCTCATTGGCATTTACCTAATTAATGTTACCCACCCAGGAAGCGGTAGTTTTCTGAGTACGTCTTTGACCTACAATGTACGTTTGGAATCCTGGGCTGAGGGACACAAAGCGAAACTAGCTGCCATCCAACATTGTGGGAGTCAGCCGGGGGATCTGATTGGTTGAAATTGAGATTTGTTGTTATTTCAACCAATCAGACCCCGCGGCTGGCTCCCAACCAGTTGGGTGACACCCAGTTTTGGTTCGTGCCCCTCAGCCCTGGAGGGTTGACTCCAGCATATAAGCAGTAGACAATCTCCTTTCATACAGTTATTAGCTCGGTCCGCTGGTCAAGCAGTTCATCCATCAAACATCTCGAATACATTCAAATCCCGACTCCGTCAACTCCCTCCCCCTTCATTTTCTGTCACCCCTACCCCTTCCTCGCTCTTTCTTTACTCTTAATATTCCTGTCAGTTCCTCCCTCTACCTGTTTGTTTCTGTCTGTCTGTCTGTCTGTCTGTCTGTCTGTGTCTCATTCTCTCTCTCTCTGTCTCCTTCTCTCTTGTTGACGAAGATAATGATGATGATGAGGTTGTGTGTGCGTGTGTATGTACGTGTGTATGTACGTGTGTGTGTGTGTGTGTGTGTGTGTGTGTGTGTGTGTGTGTGTGTGTGTGTGTGTGTGCGGGTGTGTGTTTGTGGAGGGGAGGGGGTGTGTGCGAGTGTGTGTTGGATTGTGTGCGAGCGTGATTGCAGGCATACGGCGCGCGTGTGTGTGCGAGTCGACTTTTCTTTTCCTTTGTATTTTATTGACATACATGTACTTTTCAATGTTCTGTTATGCATTATGTATTCGTATAGGTAATGTTGTAGTTTGTAATACTGTATGATTGTGATTGATGATTGTCCTTTTATTGTCTCTATTTTTATGTCTTAGTTTAGCAGGAACAGATCGTAAGACTAGGCGTCAGCCTAAAATCTCCATCCTTGAGTAATAAAGTTCGCTCGTTCGTTCGTTCGTTCTCTCTCTCCCCCCCCCTCTCTCTCTCTGTCTGTCTGTTTGTTTCTCTCTGTCTGTCTGTCTGTCTGTCTGTCTGTCTGTCTGTCTGTCTGTCCCTCTCTCTGTCTCTGTCTGTCTCTCTCTTTCTCTCTCTCTCTCCCTCTCCATCTGTCTGACCTGCCCATTCATCGAAAGTGGACTCACTCTCTTTGTCAGTCTGTCTGTCTGTATCCTTCTCTCTCTCTCTCTCCTTCTCTCTCTCTCTCTCTCTCTCTCTCTCTCTCTCTCTCTCTCTCTCTCTCTCTCTCTCTCTCTCTCCGTTTCCACTTTCTCTTCTCTTTTGTTGCCAAGAGTGAGAGGCCTTGAAATCGTGCAGGCATGAGGTGGAGCAGTTCAAACCTGTTCCTCATGCCCCCTGTCCAACTGACACAAGTGAGGTCGGCAGGGAATGGACATGCGGATTAATTTGCCAACTCTTGACGACCCCCCCCCCCCCCCCCCCCCCCCACCCCTTTCTCTTTGCCAACGTTCTGTTCTATCGTCTTTTCCTCCTCCTCCGCCGTGTTTTCTGCCCCACCCTCGCTGCTTCCTCAACACGCACACCCTTTTCCATTACTGAGATAGATTCCCCCTTCTGAGTCCTACCCCTCCTTTAGGATGGTCTCCCCTATCGCTAGGGAGAGTAAAGTCGCAGCAGAGACGCCATACTGAGACAGATTTATGTTCTCACTTCTCCCTCACCTTTAGGATTATTTCTTCTTTCGCTAGGGAGAATAAAGTCGCAGCTGAGACACCATGCTGAGATAGAGTTCTTTTCTCAGTCACGATGCTCTCCCCTTTCGCTAGGGAGGGTAAAGTTGCGGCTCGGAGACACCATGCATCAACATCTTGGGATCGACATCTCACCGTAACTGGATCCTTTGACGAGACAGGCCAAAGTGAAGTCGTGTGAAGGAAGACAGCCGCTTTGGGCTTGTTTCATTTCATTTCATGGCATTTACTTTACTCTATTGTCCCAACGTTGGGAACATTCGGATCGCTTGCTCCCAGTGGAAAGCTAGCAGCAACAAGAGTCGCGCTACCCAGGTGTCTGCGTGTTTAGGTGTAATCAGCCACCTGCAATTATGGCAGAATGGCCGATGTTTTTTAAGTGACACGGTGGTGACACGGGGGTGGGACATGGACACTGTCTTTGATTCTGGACATTAAGGTGATCGGCCTGGATTCGAGTCAACGTATGAAAGGCTATCCTTAGCGATCAACCATAGTATGTCCTTATATAGGCTAATTCAACCCGAGAGGACGTTAATCCTAGAGAATGCACGGACAATTGCCATGGATTATGCATGTGACTGTTGTGCAAAGGAACAGTATTGCCATACGTGAGCCTGACGACACATGAGCAGCCAATCAGCTGATGGCGTCGTGTGGTTATGATTAAGAAGGCGTTATCAAAGTGTGGGATTCAAGGAATCAGCAGTCGATGTCCCCAATAGACTTGGAGGCCCCTGGGGACACAAAGAGACATTAGAGACATGCGTTCGTGGAAAAGGAGACGGATAATCAATTCATTAATGAGTGATCGCGCTGGGTGTTTTGTGGTTTTGCAAAGTATTAATATAACATATGATAGCAAAATATCAAGCAAAAGACAACAAGAACAAATCTCTCACAAAGTCGGTCATATGGCCACGACAACCAGGCAAACTATAGTTTAGTAACGTGACAATAGCTTTTACCTGAAAAACACATACACCCCAAACTGTCTATTAGCATCAAAATAATCCGGTCTGACTAATCGTTTTGCGGTTTCTTTCCCGTTTTTATTTTTTCCACATAAAAAATCAATATAATACCGGAAATTTACAGTAAGCAATGACGCTATTGAACACATTTAGACGTGAACCTCTACTGAATCGTCAACAACATATGCCATTCAATCGGACCAGGCAGGGACAGATACTGTTTCCACAATCAAAGGTTTTTTGAAAGTGCTTGGCAAAATGCATCTATTTTTGTCACATCCCGAGACTTTTTCTCCTCTTTGGGGAACAAGAAGAAGAATACAATCCAAAATCAGAAGAAAAACCTTGGGATATTATTTGACGTCGGCTGTCACTGTCGGCAAAACACCGAAACTTCTTTCCAATCGCTGAAAACCGTATCGTAATGTCGGCACATCTGCACAATTCAAGGTGACGCCAATCCTGCCTTAAACTTCAAGAAAAAGAAGGATAAGAAGCAGAAGAAGAAGATGAAGAAAAAGAAAACAATAAAACAAGAACAACAACAAAAACAACAGAAACAAGAAGAAGGCCAAAAACAGGCACAATGAGCCTTATCCGATCAACAACAAAAAAAGAACAAAAACAAACAAATATAAACAAAAACAAACAAAAGGAAAGAACGCCTTATCCGCAAATGAGCCAAACAAGCTGACAAAGCCCTTTCATGTGGGCGACTTTGTCTTGTGGTTTTACCTGCGTCGCTTTGATCGTCGTCTACAGGTAAAGACATAAGCAGCATTACCTTCTTCTTCTTGAAGAAAACAGATTTCTTGAAGAAAACACATTTTCCTTTTTTGGGGTGGTGGATGCTGGGGGGGGGGGGGGGGGGGGGGGGGGGGTAATCGACAGCCTCCATGCTGTAGAAAATATGACCCCAAAAAGGGGGAAATTGGGGCACTTCAGTCTTATTAACGAGCTTTTATATGATGAAGAAAATTTTTTTTGTTTTACTCCGTTGCCGAATGCCGTTCACGTCAATCGTGGTCAGACAAAAATATTCGTATGCCTATTATTTAGAACTGTAAGCGGAAGCGTTAAAGCCAGTCGTTGGTCTGCGGTCATTGCTGAATCGAATTTGAAATATTTCTCAAGTATTGGTTAAGGGGTGGTTTAGGCATTCTCAGAAGTGTGGTGAGTAACACGTTGATTTGTTTTAATTTGTTTATATTGCTCGTGGGTGAATGTTCTTTCATGGTTTATTAGATCGTATTTTGTCCAAAGACTCAACAATTTTAGTCTGGGAAACTTCGACTTTACAATGACTCGGTCAAAAGGTCTTTTCTGTGATGGCGGGTTTGAATTACATTTTGCAAAGCTAATTATTTTTCCGGTCTCATTCCTCTAAATCTTTTATTTGAAACTAATGTTTGCAAAGCTGATTAGTTTTCGTTGTAGCTGGCCACTACATCTACGAAAGGATTCGGGTTCGAATTCGTGACTGAAGCGCTATTTTAACGTGTTCAGTGTTCCCCATTGCGACCCTACCTTAGCTTTCAATGCCTTTTCCCCCCTTCAAACAAGTTGCTCCTGATGCACGATTTCAGGTTTGAGGCTAAGTTTTGTGTGTGCAAAGCTAGTAGTCTTTGTGTTCTCACTCCTTTACATCTACACATGGAATCGCAATCTCCTTCAAGACCGAAGGTGGTTTTTTTTTTAACATATTCAGTGCCCTCTTCTCTCCCCAGTCCGTTCTTGCCCTCCAAGCTCTTTCTCTCCCTCCAAACAAGTTGCTCCTGATGCAAGGCGTCAGTGAACATGTGGCCTTCTTGCTGATTGCCCGTCTATTCTACTTTTTTTCTTTGGCCATTGCGCCAGACGTTTCCCATCCTTGCTTTTTTGACTGACTCGCCTTTCAAGGGACGTCAGCCATACATCCTGCGTTGTTACCTCCCTTGATCTCTGAGCTTCTTCTGGGCGAAATAAGTTTCCAATACAGAAGACCGAAGGAAATGATGTCCTCG
>NC_090245.1:64903752-64928752 GCF_037325665.1 Littorina saxatilis
GAGAGAGAGAGAGAGAGAGAGAGAGAGAGAAAGGGAGAGCTTAGGTCTACTTTGAAGACATCATTTTTTGCCGTAGACTAAATTGTTGCCGTTTCCTAAACTACTAATGAATTGTAGAATTTTGTTTCGATAGTTATGCAGATAAATAAAATACTGGTAAACCTAGCAGCAGCAGCAAAGCAGATTTGTTTGGAGATAGTTTTAACGTGTGTTGTCACCATTTAACAGCGCCGTACGTCCACTTCATTATGTTATGTACTGTACAGGCCAACACAAACAATTCTCACCATCCTAATTATCTCTGCAGATTGCACGCTTCGTGTGTTCCTAATTAAGCGTGAATGACTGTAGATTACAATAAAATGTTCTGGACGCCAGCGCTCGAGGCTAACGTTTCAACAACGGTTTGTAGTCCTTCATTACCTTTTTGTGAAAAGACTGTCTGGTCCTTTGATTACAACTGAGGTCCTTGCCCTGTGTTGCCCCCTCTCTATTGTCTGCAGTGTTCTAGAATCTCAGAATGACTACTTTTGTCTCACATGCTCTGGAGTCTCAGAATTGGAGCTATATATTCTGCAGTGTTCTAGAATCTCCACACAAAAAGTTCTACAGTCTGCAATAGTCTAGATGTTCATAATTTTGTTATATAATCTGAAGTGTTTTATATATTACCTCAGAATTAATTCTATAGTCTGCAGTGTTCTAGAATCTGGGAATTCAATTTGCAGCCTGCAGAGTATATTGTACAGTCTTAAATTAAATTAGTTCTGTAGTCTGCAGTGTTCTACAATCTCAGAAAGAATGTTATTGTCTGCAGTGTTCTCTAATCTGAGAATTAGTGCTACAATCTACATTGTTCCATATTTTCAAAATCTGAGAATTAGTACTACAATCTACCTTGTTCCATAGTCTCAGAATGAGTTCTACAGTCTGCGGCTTTTGTTTGTTTCAAAAGTACCACTATTGTCTGCAGTGTTCCACAGTCTCAAAATGTGTACTACATCTCTTCGGTATACAATCTTTGCCTCGGTATTAGTTGTTAAGTTTGCAGTGTCCCAAAGGACGAATCCGTGGTGTTGTTTACAGTGAAACCCCTCTGTTCAGACCTCCAGCCCCCTCCACCCCCGCCCCAGTTTAAGACCTCCCCCTTTTAAAGCCGTGCTTTTTCAGATTTGCTGTTCACACCCTCTATAAATTTACCCCTCGTTTAAGACTCCCTGTGAGACCTGATTTTCTATTTTTGTAGCCGCCTTTATGTAAAAAGCGGCTTTAAGGTTTCACTCTGTCTGTTTGGGCGGGGATGTAGCTCAGTCGGTAGCGCGCTGGATTTGTATCCAGTTGGCTTCAAGTTTCAAGTTTCAAGTTTCAAGTTTATTGGTCCATAACCCATGGGGGAATTTTGAACAATACATACAATCAATACAATCATGATATATGCTAATATAATAAATAAATAAAATTAAAAAATAGAAAATAAAAAAACTATGAAAAACTGTTACAAATTCTATTAGTAAAGTCCAAAATATTCTTTAGCAATTTCTTTTTCTTAGTAGCAAACAACTTTTTAAATTTAAGTGCATTAGGTTTTTTCCAATAGTAAGGTGGTAACAACTCAGCTCTTTCTTCTTTGAAAAAATCACAGACAAATAAATAATGGAATTCATCACCTATGTCATGCGATACACATTTGGTGCAAGTTCTTTCTGACCTCGGGATGTTAAGATAACGTTCTTTCTGTACAGGTAAATTGTTGTTTAATGTTCTAAACTTCATCATTGAAACACATTGCTGATATGGCAGGGTTGTGACGTAGTCTTCACATTCAAAAATATCTTTGAACATTCGATAATTCCAAAACATATTTTTTGTTCCAATTTCTGTAAACCATTTATGGATATACTGGTCATATAGACTTCTTTTTACTTTCTTTTTAAACCATGTGCTTGAGTATTGGATATTTTCTTGAGAAGTCCAAAGGCCAGAGAGACCAATTTCATTTAAGGTTTTTTCAATGAAACATAAGTACTTGGATTCAATCATCTTGTTGATATACAATCTATAAGTAAAGCAATACACAATACTTGAAAATTTATTTTTATGAATAGGACTAATCAGTTTATACCAATAGCAAAGCATTCTACATTTCATATTAACATCTAGTGGATATCTTCCAAGTTCACCAAATATCATAGCATTTGGAGTTGATTTTTTTAGTTTGAAAACAATTTTATAAAAACGCAATTGAAGTTTAGTAGCAAGTTCACAGGAGCCAAAACCCCATACTTCACATCCATACAATAAAATTGGAGCAATCATTTTATCGAACAGGTCAACTTGTATGTCCACAGGTAGTGACAATTGTCTACAAGTGCGCAAAAGAACAAACATTGCCCTTGAGGCACGATCATATAGATTCTTCTGTGCGACTGAAAATGTATTATTATAATTAATCTTAAGGCCCAAGTACATTACATCAAACACTACTTCGATTAAATTGCCATTGTACGTAAACAGTGGTTTATTTCTAATTTTACCTCTGGAAAAAACTATAACTTTCGTTTTGTTTACATTAATATTTAGACGCCATTTTAAACAGTATTCGTGCATTTTGTTTAAACATTCTTGCAGGTTTTTTTCCGACTCTGAGCAGATCACAGTATCATCCGCATACAGTAATAAAAACATTTGAAACAAAGCATTTACATCCGTATCATCCATTCCAGCCACAATAGCCTCTCTTGACATATATTGTAAACCATTACTGTTTTCCAACAGAAAAGGCTTTAGATCATTTAAAAATAGAGCAAAAAACAACGGTGACAAGTTTTCCCCTTGTCTAACTCCACACAAACTGGGAAAATATCCAGAACACTCACTATTAACTTTAACACAAGATTTGGCATTTTCATACAAATTTCTTACAGTTTTTAAAAACTTCCCATTAACATCAGAACTAACTAATTTCTCCCATAAAAATGCACGGCGAACTTTATCAAACGCTTTTTCATAGTCTACAAATGCACAAAACAGTCGCTTCTTTTTGTTGAGAAAAAAATTTAATATACAATGCAAAGTAAAAACATGGTCTAGTGTTGAAAAACCTGTGCGGAAACCTGTTTGTTCTTGACCTAATTTGTTATTACTCTCCAAAAAGTTTGATAACCTATCATTTAAAATTGCACTGAAAAGTTTTCCGAAGCAGCTGAGTATAGTAATTCCTCTATAATTTGTGGGGTCAGCTTGAGAGCCTTTATTTTTGTACAATGGAATAATTTCACCTACGGCCCATTGTGTTGGAACCTTTCCTGACTGCAAAACAACATTAAACAACAATACATAAATATCAATCATTCGATCATGTGACGCTTTTAGATACTCATTAATTATTTTATCCTGACCGCATGCCTTATTGTTTTTTAGCTTGTCTATACATATGATAACTTCCTCCTTTGTAAAAGGCGCATTAAGAAATTCATTACTTGCTTCATTTAAATGTTCATTACTATCATCCATTTCATTTTCATCACACTCTTGTAGTTTAGTGAAATGTTCGAAAAACTCAGAACAAGTTGGATAGTTAGTTTTGGAATTATTCTTTTTATTTTTATTTAGAAGATTCCAGTATGCTTTCGGGTCAGTACTTCTTAACTTTCTCAAAGTTTTAACGAACTCATTATGATACGACTTGCATTCCTTTTTTATTGTCTTTTTGTATTCTTTAAAAGCACTCTTTTTTTCATCTTCATTGAACACATTTTTAAACCGTCTTGCTTTGTTTTTCGCATGTAAAAATATTTTTCTTTTCTCTTTGCAAATTGCACTAAACCATGGTTGTTGTAGTTTAAATTTCTTTGAACGTGGCTTTTTCATAAATTTTTGTTTTTTAATTACACCGATTTTCTCAGCAGAACAATTTAAAATATCACAAATCTTATTAGTAACACTATCAACGTCATCTGTTGTCGTACTCTCACTTGTAGCTAGCATATTTTGTAATTTAGTTTCAACAGTATAAATATCATCCTCATTCAGATTAACTACAAAAGCTAACTTGGTCCCATTGTTATTGTCCCATTTTGGTTTTGTGTACTTGTTATCCTTTTCTCTACCTTTAGACAGCAAATCTTCATTTTTGTTTTTTTTCACAACTTCTGCTAGGCAATCATTAGCGCGTACTTCATTATGTTTTAATAAATGCAAAACAACAGGACAGTGTACATCAGAATACATTTCACAAAATTCCATCACAGAAAAATAATTAACTTTCGAGAACAAATCTTTTGACAGGATGCAATAATCAACAACGCTCTTATCCTTACATGTGCATTTACCAACCCCTGTATCATCGCCAACTCTACCATTAGCAATAACTAAGCCAGTCATTTTACAAAAATCAATCAATTTAAAACCAAGGTTATTAGTATTATTATCCTGTGAGGCCCGCTCACCTATTAGAGTACCAACCTCATCAGAGTCAAACAAGTCATTATCAACAAAACCTTCTGAATGCTGATCATCTTCATGCAACATTTCACTCAGATGACCAGTGCGGGAATTTAAGTCTCCTAACAGACAAACATAATCATTATCTAACCCAAACTGCATGTACACCTCTTCTAGTTCAGCATAAACATCTTTGTTATGGTAAGGTGACCCTTCAGGGGGAATATATAAAGCACAGAAAAGGGTGTCGCGTCCAAGTATTTTCTTATCTAACTTAAAAAATAACGCATTCTCACACATTTCTACATCCAAAAATGTATACCATATTTTCATCTCTTCTTTTATCTTATGTGACAGCTTTTTTTCTTCAAAAATAGTTATATTATTAGCAAACACTTCGCGTAATAAAACTAATACACCGCCTGATTTTCTGCGGAATGTTCCTCTATTCTTATAGAATGCTATATAACCTGGAATGTTAATCTCATCAATATCATCAAGTTTGCTCTCGCTAAAACAAATAATGTCATATTTGGCAATAAATTTCACAAATTCAGGAAATTTTAGCTTTGAAGTGATTCCACAGACATTAAGCGCTAAGCAGGAGAGTATATCAGGATTATCCTCAATACTATATTCAGAACCAAAGGAATCTCCAATCTCACTATCAACATTATATACATCTATTTTAACAGTAGATTTGTTACGTACATTCTCAACATCTAACGAGTCAAAATGAACATCAACATCTGACATTACAACAACATTATCCATTTCATGCGCATTGCCAACATCCAGAGAGTCATGCAGAATATCAACATCATAAACATTTGCATACACATCAACAACATCAACATCATCAGTATCACCACAGTCTTTCACCACTCTGTCTTCACCTCCCTCTTCACCACCATCATCACCCCAGACATTCACTATATCTTCATCACCACAGTCATTCACACTGTCTTCACCCCTCTCATCACCACCATCACCACCACAGTCATTCACTCTGTCTTCACCCCTCTCATCACCACCATCACCACCACAGTCATTCACTCTGTTTTCACCCCTCTCATCACCACCATCACCACCACAGTCATTCCCTCTATCTTCACCTCTCTCAACACCACCATCACCACCACAGTCATTCACTCTATCTTCACCACCATCACCATCACAGTCCTTCACCACTCTGTCTTCACCTCTCTCTTCACCACCATCACCATCACAGTCCTTCGCCACTCTGTCTTCACCTCTCTCTTCACCACCATCACCATCACAGTCCCTCACCACTCTGTCTTCACCTCTCTCTTCACCATCATCACAGTCCTTCACCACTCTGTCTTCACCTCTCTCTTCACCACCATCACCATCACAGTCCTTCACCACTCTGTCTTCACCTCTCTCTTCACCACCATCACCATCACAGTCCTTCACCACTCTGTCTTCACCTCTCTCTTCACCACCAACACCATCACAGTCCTTCACCACTCTGTCTTCACCTCTCTCTTCACCACCATCACCATCACAGTCCTTCACCACTCTGTCTTCACCTCTATCTTCACCACCATCACCATCACAGTCCTTCGCCACTCTGTCTTCACCTCTCTCTTCACCACCATCACCATCACAGTCCTTCACCACTCTGCCTTCACCTCTCTCTTCACCACCATCACCATCACAGTCCTTCGCCACTCTGTCTTCACCTCTCTCTCTTCACCACCATCACAATCCTTCACCACTCTGTCTTCACCTCTCTCATCACCACCATCACAATCCTTCACCACTCTGTCTTCACCTCTCTCTTCACCACCATCACAATCCTTCACCACTCTGTCTTCACCTCTCTCTTCACCACCATCACAATCCTTCACCACTCTGTCTTCACCTCTCTCTTCACCATCATCACCATCACAGTCCTTCACCACTCTGTCTTCACCTCTCTCTTCACCACCAAAGTCTTTCCCTAAACCACCACCTCCTTTCTTCTCATAGTTCGCAGCACCACACACCTGACTCACATGAGGGGGAGACGCTGAATCAATGCCCCCAGGGCACCGCTAACCCTCGGCCATGGCAGACCCCAAACCCCCATCTGCAGGTTCCTCAGCAAGGTGCGACAGACCCAGGGCATGGTAGTCGACTTCGGTGACGCCCAGCTTGAATAGATCATCAGGCGTGTCAATGACGACCGGTTTGGGACGGTCTGATGGATGAAGGCCAGGAGGTGACTTCTTCGCACAGAAGATCTTGCCGTCGATGGTCCAAGCATTATACGGGCCGAGTTTCTTGACAAAGCCCAACAACCTGGCCCTCAGCGGGGTAATGTCATCATTGATGAAGACATTCTTGTACTCCGGTTTGTCTTTGAGGGTTTTCTTGTTTTTCATCACATCACTTCGCTTGCGGCGAGAGACAAATCTAACAAGAATGGGGCGAGACCCTTTCACTGCTTTTCCTGCTCTGTGTGACACAGAAATGTCAGCCTCACTCACGTCCACACCTGCATCTTGAAAGACTTTGATGGCTTTCTCCTCCACCTCTTCCGCTGTCTCACCAACACTCTGCGGAATACCAAACACTCTGACACTCTCTCGCCTAGTATACTGTTGGAGTCTGTCATTTTCGTAGGTTAGTACACGCACAGCAGACAGCAACCTTTCAGATCTCGGTTCTGGTCTAGGGGAGACAATCGATTCCAAACGTTCTTCGATCCCTGTCATCACACCCCTCACCACCTCACTAACCACCACTGACATTGCTGTGACCATCATGGGTACCATCTTCACAATTGGATCGTTCGAGTCATCACCAGAAGACTTAAAAATAGCCAGAGCTTCGCTAACTTTTGAAATGATAGCGTCTTGAAAAGTTTCAGAGGAAAGACCACTCACGACTGAATGCAGTTGCGGCGAACCCATGCCACCACCTCCGACAGTCCCCTGACCCTCGCTCGTACTACTACTAGGAATCACCTCCTCCTCCTCTTCCTGAACTTTCTGTCTCTTTGACGACACACCGCTAGAAAAAGGCGATCTGAAAGGTGTGGTGAATGTAAGTCCCCTTCTTGCCTTCGACATGTCAGCTGTCACCGTGGTTCACATACATCACACACTTCGACCGGGCGGCAAACCACATGCATATTGTTGTCGGGTAATAATGCAAACCATTAGCAGTCGGCTTGACGAAGAATACTCCTCACAAGATAGGCAGACACACTCCACAGTCACTTTTACTGGAGCTCCACACACACACCTGTCAACAGTCCGCCATCTTGAAAGGATTAAACGCTGTCAGCGTGAGTTCGTCCCCACGTTCGGCGAGAGATTTATTTCTCAGAGTCAACTAGTTGTGTGCAGACTCTCCTCGGTGTCCGAACACCCCCGTGTGTACGTATACACGCAAGCACAAGACCAAGTGCGCACGAAAAAGATCCTGTAATCCATGTCAGAGTTCGGTGGGTTATAGAAACACGAAAATACCCAGAATGCTTCCTCCGAAAGCGGCGTATGGCTGCCGAAATGGCGGGGAAAAAACGGTCATACACGTACAAGCCGTGGGAGTTTCAACCCATGAACGAACAAACGAACAAACAAACAAACTCTGTCTGTTTGGATGTGTGTATGTTGTCACACGACAGTTTAGACTTGTATCTCTGGTACTCTGTTTTTTACATTTAGTCAAGTTTTGACTAAATGTTTTAACATAGAGGGGGAATCGAGACGAGGGTCGTGGTGTATGTGTGTCTGTGTGTGTGTGTGTGTGGAGCGATTCAGACTAAACTACTGGACCGATCTTTATGAAATTTGACATGAGAGTTCCTGGGAATGATATCCCCGGACTTTTTTTCATTTTTTCAATAAATACCTTTGATGACGTCATATCCAGCTTTTTGTACAAGTTGAGGCGGCACTGTCACACCCTCATTTTTCAATCAAATTGATTGAAAGTTTGGCAAAGCAATTTTCGACGAAGGCCGGACTTTGGTATTGCATTTCAGCTTGGTGGCTTAAAAACTAATGAATGAGTTTGGTCATTAAATATCGGAAACTTGTAATTAAAATTATTTTTTTGTTAAACGATCCACAAACAATTTCATCTTATTTTTCGTCATTTTCTGATTCCAAAAACATATACATATGTTATATTTGGATTACAAACAAGCTCTGAAAATTAAAAATATAAAAATTATGATTACAATTAATTTTTCGAAATCTAATTAAAAACAATTGCATCTTATTCCTTGTCGGTCCCTGATTCCAAAAACATATAGATATAATATGTTTGGATTAAAAACAAACGCAGTAAGCTAAAAAGAATAGACATACAGAAAAGCGTGTTAACCTGCTCAGCGCGACCACTACCGCACTATTCTGCATGGCTTGTCGATTTCACTGCCTTTGCCACGAGCGGTGGACTGACGAAACTACGAGTATGTGGTCTTGGTGAAAAAAGCAGTGCGTTCAGTTTCATTCTGTGAGTTCGACAGCTTGACTAAATGTTGTTATTTCGCCTTACGCGACTTGTTTTAGGTCTTAAAAGTGTCTTTATTTATTGTACATGCATGATCATATTCACGGACAGGAAAGTGTCTTTTTGTATCAGCTAGGGACACATGAAACAGCTATTACGCTCCAACTAAACGCACTTCACACAGACAATAACCGCAACGTGTACAGGCAGACATTCCACAACTTCAAAGAATCTTCTCTCCTCGCAAGCACAGTTAAAATTCCCTTGAGAAACTGTGACATTACTCACACGCCGAACTACTGTACCCTATGGAAAGCCGTTTGGCTCATAACCATTACACGCGTAATAAAAAATAAATACACGCGTAATAAATGATTAATACGCGTGTAATAAATGATTAATGCGCGTGTAATAATCATGTTTTACGCGTGTAAGAAATGATTAAATACGCGTGTAATAACTATTTCATGCGCGTGTAAGAAATGATTAAATACGCGTGTAATAAATATTTCATGCACGTGTAAGAAATGATTAAATACACATGCAGGAAATAGTTTATACGCGTGTAAGAAATGATTAAATGCACGTGGAATAAAAATGTCATACACGTGTACGAAATGATTAAATACACGCGTAATAAATATTTCATGCGCGTGTAAGAAATATTTAATACACGCGTAATAAATATTTTATGCGCGTGTAAGAAATAATTAATACACGCGTAATAATCATTTCATGCGCGTGTAAAAAATATTTAATACACGCGTAATAAATATGTCATGCGCGTGTAAGAAATAATTAATACACGCGTAATAATCATTTCTTACACGCGTATGAAATAGTTATTACACGTGTATTTAATCATTATGCTATTCCATAGCATAAGAAAAAAGATAAATTACACGCGCATTAATCATTTATTACACGCGTATTAATCATTTATTACGCGTGTATTTATTTTTTATTACGCGTGTAATGGTTATGAGCCAAACGGCTTTCCATAGTACCCCAGTTCACACACCCGGGTAGCGGCGGGTGGAAATACGATTCTCTTCAGGTTGACTGCCCTGTCAGGCCTTGTTTGAAGCCAAGAGGATCCTTTCAGTCCCACCCCCCTTTTGTGCTAAACATCCTTAACCTTGTTTATAAAAACAGTGTCCTGAGGGCCGGAGTACTGTGAGGTTTCTCTGTAATAATCAAGACGGCGTATCAAGTGTTTATAACGTGAAGGTAGGAAATTGAAGTTTTGTGTTTGTTGGTGTCTTTTTTAAAGCTTATATTGTTGTTGTTGTTGTTGTTGTTGTTATCACGTGTGTGTGTGTGTGTGTGTGTGTGTGTGTGTGTGTGTGTGTGTGTGTGTGTGTGTGTGTGTACGTGCGTGCGTGCGTGCGTCTGTCTGTCTGTCTGTCTGTCTGTCTGTCTGTCTGTCTGTCTGTCTGTCTGTTCTTGGGGCTTCTTGCTTGTTCGGATTTATATTTTTGTTCTTCTGGTCCCTCATCATACCTGTTCGATCTTGACATAATTGTTAGCAGTTGGTACTACTTTTTCTTCTTCTTTTTCTTCTTCTCCTGTGTTCCCGGTCATTTGGTAATACGAGTTTGACGTTGACCTGTATTTTGTTCTAAGTGTTAGCGATCGTAATGTATATGTTCTGCGCGAAGTTAGAATCCGGTTTCATTCTAGAATGGACCGGGTCCAGGTTGGAATTCTAACCCTGCGCAAGTACAGGGGTGCCATTCTAGAATGAAACCCTTGAATAAAGGGGGCCGTAATGTTTGTAGGTAAGACAGAGTTGTCTTCCCTTGAATTATCTCCACCTGCACCTTCCCTTTGATAAAATGGGGCTGATTTGTCTACCCCTGAAAAAAATCCTTTGGCGATCTTGCGATGTCATGTCATGTCAAGAAAGTTGACACTCCTGAGTACGCAATAAACAAAGGCAGACCATAGCAAGGGGGACTACCAGGGCGGTAATGTTTGCAGGGCAGTTGTTTTTGTGATGAGAGCCGGTTGCGGCCGCTTGCAATGTCAGCGCTGTCTCCCTCTCGGAAATGTCCGGTTTTTTGACAATTTTTTTGACAGACAGACAGACAGACGGTCAGACCGACTAACCGACAGACAGACCAACAGAAGGACAGAGTGAGTTATAGAGCTGTTGTCACAGGTTTAAAAAAAAGTTGACATTAACAAAAACAGAAATCAACAACAACTTTTGTCTGGTTTTATAATATTAAGGGAAAACATTGAAAGCAATTCATAGTAGTAGTACTACCACAACAAATACTCTCAAAGGGGAATTCCATGCCTAAAAGTTTGACAGTTTTTATTTAATCTATCAGAATCCCTACCTTCCAAACTGTGATATGCCTACGTTTGAAACTCCTACAACCCTGCATTACTACTACACAAAAGAACAAAGTTCCAAGAATTATATCCTGGTGCACATTTATTTGTAGAGGAAGTACCAATCATTCAAGAGAGTTCACTTGATTTACAAATGGATTGGAGGTCTGTCATTTCCAAGCAACTGAATTGTAGCTTAAAATCAGTGAATACCCTTTATTTCTGACCAAGCCTCATTGCAATGACAGTCAATTAATTTTTCTCTCCAAAATCACAACATTATACCATGTCATACTTTCAAATAACCTCTAATTGCCCTTGAAAAAAATACAGGCTCCTGACGTTCTCAGTGCCCAGTGACGGCAGAGATTGACGAATTGCAATTCAACCGTGTAGCAAGATGACACCACTTGAGCCAGAGGTCAACTAATGATTAGTAATGACATTCCAATTCACAGCATCTTGATTGACAAGCTTGATTTTCCGTAATAACTGTGGAAAGTCAGAATTTTCAAAAATTTTCCCTGAAAAGCATAAATACTCGAAGCTCAGCGTTCACAAATGAATCAAATGAAAGAATGAAATCGATGATTAGATGCCACAAGACCTTATGTCGAAATACAAACGCCAGTTATGGGATGATATGTCATTTTGGAGAAAACAGAGACGATTTTCTACAGAAACTAGCCTCGCCTTTGCCGATTTTCGTGGGGCCCACCGCAGCCAATTGCTTTCGTTGTGGTTGGCGCTCATAACGAGGGGTTTGCTATGGCTGCGAGTCTTGTGGTCAAAGCAGAACCGTTCTTAAGAGGCGCATGCCTGATAGAACGTTAAAGCTAGTTAAAAAAAAAAAATAAAAAAAAAAGCCTTTCCCTCGCTCAAACTATATAGTCATATTATATATCGATACAAAGCTAAAGACTTTATCTTCACAATTCAGAAGACCAACTTCATGTATATGAATAAGATTAAAAGTTACAAGCGAGATCGGCAAAACACTGTCAGTCCGGAAATTTCCGTTCGTAGCGATCAGTGCTGAGTGTCTCTCAAAATCGTAATCACTTTCAGAACATCACAATCCCAATTCACGATGTCTTTGAGTAAAGTGTAAAAAACCCGAGAAAAAAACCCCAACCAAACACACAAAAAACAAAAACAAACAGAAAATCCACATTTGTGGCTTTGGCTGTGTGATAGTCTAACTGAAATGACTATTCCAACTTGGACCCAAATTCCAACCTTGCGCACGGCCGATTCTAGAATGGACCAGCAACAAGGGTTTCATTCTAGAATGGCACCCCTGTACTTGCGCAGGGTTAGAATTCCAACCTGGACCCGGTCCATTCTAGAATGAAACCGGATTCTAACTTCGCGCAGAACATATATACCGGATAACTGTTACGAGGGGGTTTTGCTGAAATTTGTTGAAGTTATAAATATTAAGAAGTGTCTGTGTGTAAATAAATATTCTATCAAAAGTGCATGTGCTATATCTGTTTACTAATTCACTCACACTACACACACACACACACACAGCACTCAAGCTAGGTACAAAGACGTAAACAAATTATCTCCCTTTGCCCTTGCACCTATATTCAGATCATACACACAAAATACATATATGGCGATTCACACACAATAAACAGTCCGTTGATTTCACTGGTGAATAATAATATGTTGAGTGGTTGAGTGGAGGAAATTCTGTTCCTCAATGAAGTTGTCTCAATGTTTATCTCCGTGGATTCTTAGCGCACATGCTACTTACAGTTCAGCGGGTACATAATCTTGGCCCATGTCACGCCAGTGAAAATACACGGTAATGGTGAGTCATGGAGTGGGTTACCACCTGGCCCAAGAACTCCTGCGCTGAGTTTCAACCTTGCCGTTGCATCTGTCCTTCCAGTGCAGTGATGACAAGGAGGGGATGTTCTCTTCTTCTTCTCTTCCCACATCGGAGTGACATCCTGGCTCCAACCGGGGTGCTGTGTAATCACAGCAATAAATCAACCATGATTTGTCATGGCATGAGGCAAATACAGTTGGCCTCAGTGCTGGTTGAGAAGCTTTCTACAGATGTGTAGACTTGGACAGACACAACTTCCTTCAGTGACAATTGAGAATGTTCTGACTCACACAACAAACATGGATACCTAACGTTCCTCCAATTTAGTAACCTCCTCTTCCATTGGTCAATTCCAAACGAGGTAACCAATGAAAGCAAAGCTTACAATAATCAGACCATAGCAACCTCCTCCTCCATTGGTCAATTCCAAACGAGGTAATCAATGAAAGCAGAGCTTACAATAATCAGGCCACACTATGCAAATTGAAAATATGACAAGCAAAGCTGCGCACACTTAATGAAAATGCTAAACATTAATTAGAATAAAATATGTACAAATCCATTTGTCACAATAACTAATAACCAAAACATAACGCAGTTTACACATGGTCTATGACAGGCATCATCTCGACCCGTCTGATTTTACCTGGTTAGTGCATATGTTTAATAAATATAATACAAATAATAAGGTTGTTTATATAGCGCATATCCTTACATAGTTATAAGCGCCTTACACATATTATCATACAATAAATCTACATATAAACAATACAAAGTCATAGACACGATGAAGATTTAAATAATCAAATTACTCTCCATAACAACAACAACAACAACATTTCAACAATATAGGCATTTCATTTTGGTCCAGCGACAAGCCCAGTACAGTTATGCAACATCCTTCATACATTGATTTACCAGCGTTGATCATCAATATTTCAAACCGCGGCAGTGGCAAATGGATCAGTCGCCGTTGAGACCTCATTATCAGCGAGCGTAGAGTTGTAATAATGCCGGTGAAAACACAGCGAACAATTAGCGGAAAGTTGGCCTGCCGTACACAAGTGACAACCAAGTTCATTGATTGTGTGTGTGCGAGAAAGAAAGAAAGTGTGCGTGTGGGTGTGTGCGTGTGTTTGTGTGCGTGTGTGTAGGTGTGTGTGTGTGTGTGTGTGTGTGTGTGTGTGTGTGTGTGTGTGTGTGTGTGCGTGTGTGTGTGTGCGTGGTGTGTTTGTGTGTGTGTGTGTGTGTGTGTGTGTGTGTGTGTGTGTGATAGAGAGAGAGAGAGAGAGAGAGAGAGAGAGAGAGAGAGAGAGAGAGAGAGAGAGAGAGAGAGAGAGACGTAAGACATTTTATTGAATAAACACACTAGATTCATTTCAAAGGCGGGAGGTGGGGGGGAGGGGTTGTCGAACATTGCAATTTTTTTTTAACACAGAAAATAAAACCGAAAAAGGAAAAGTTGGTGACGCGAGAGAGAGAGAGAGAGAGAGAGAGAGAGAGAGAGAGAGAGAGAGAGAGAGAGAGAGAGAGAGAGAGAGAGAGACACACACACAGAGACAGACACACACACAGACAGACACACACAGACACACACACAGACAGACACACAGACAGACACACACAATGACAGACAGACAGACACACACACACACACACACACACACACACACACACACACACACTCACATTCAGCCAGACAGCCAGCCAGCCAGCCAGCCAGAGAGACAGACACCCCCCTCCTACACCCACACATGCACATACCCACACACACACACACACACACACACACACACACACACACACACACACACACACACACACACACACAGATAGACACACATATCCGCCGCAATGCGGGCAAAAACTGACAAAAACATTCGCATTAAAGTCCAACACACATAAAAGTGCAGGAACAAGCACGGGAAACTCCAGGTCGTTTAAAAGTGGGCAGGTAAGCGGGTAACGTAAACAAGGCAAGAGCAGTCAGGTAAACTACCTGGCCACCTGTAATCAGCTAGCATCTCGACAGGTAAGCACAGGTAGAACAACGCAGGGTGGAAGGAATTAAGCCAAACTCTTTCCAGTGTGTAGTCTATAGCTCATGATGTCCTTCGTTAAAGCCCTCTATATTGTGGTTTTACATCGCTCACTACCGAGAGAATCTTTCAGTGCCTATCTAGCTACATTGGCTAGGTTGACTGCACGGATTCCGATTTCAGAATTCACCTTTCGATGTGCATGTAAACATGTACACTTTTGGAAAGACTGAATGTTCTCACACTTATTTGACAGATGGTTAATTCATGTCAGCTGCGCACTTGTATATCTTCGGGATCCAAGTTTTATTTTGAAAGTACAGTAAATATAGTAGTAGTACAGTTAGTTATGCTGGCACAGCCATGGCATGGCGAACATCTTCACCCGGTGTCCTAGCCTATTTTGACCTCCGGTCATTTTAACCCATTGGGGGTAGGGGGGGGGGGAGAATGACATCAGTTTAGAACTAGAATCTTTCTTCAAGTTTGAATGGGGGGGGGGGGGGGGGGGCAACATTGAGAAGAGGGCGTCAAAACCGACTAGCACAGAATGACCCCCGGTCAAAAATATAAATAGCCTAAACAAAATTAAAAAAATTAAATAGAGAGAAAAAAAGAACAACTGGCTTGCGGTCAAAATGGCCTGCAACACCGTGTCATGCTTGCACGCAGTCTCATCCTCGAGTCGAAAATTCAATCTCCCCTCTCTCCCTGCCGCTCTCCCTCCCACTAGACTTCCTCCGCCTTCTTACACTAAGAGCTATTTCTTTCTGATGTCTTGTCTCTCCTAAAATAACAATATCATCGCAAACTGGATTTAAAAAAATATTTGTCTTTATAATTGTCTGCATGCATGCAAATGCCTCCATAATTCATCTCAGTTTAATTGATTTTGGCTATCACGAAATACAAGCACGCATCTGAGCTATGAAACAATAATAGAATGGCACTGAAACTTGGCAGCGAGTTTAAAGAGAGGTTTGTCAAAGCAGGCCAGCGCAAAACAAAGGGTACAAGGAGAAGAAAGATATTCAGCAGACGACGACAATGACGACGACGATAATGATGACGACGACGACGATGACGATGATGATGATGATGATTGCGATGGTAATGTTGATGATGATAAGGAGGAGGAGGACGACGACGACGATGACGATAACGACTACTATTATTACGACGACGATGATGAAGAATTTAAAGTACAGTAACGTTGTCATAGTAAGCAATCTACAAACCTTACCAGAAGCCAGTCAAACACAATCAAAAATAAAGGTTAAACGATTGCTATTTCGACATCAACTTGGCATTTACATTACTGTTACAATCATTGATTTTCAAGCTCCAGAGAAGCAGAACAAAATGTTGGATGTAATCTTGCCGTGTTTTGTTCTTCTTCTGGAAACGAAAGGTCACACTGTAATTTCTGTACAAATAAGCCACTCGTTAAAATAAGATGCAGCCGTTTCAAAATGTCAGATGACGAACTTCAGGAAGAAACACATCTTTGTCTAGGGAGTCGATACTCGAGGGTTTGATTTCAACGGCTCAAACAACAAGATTAAGCGTTGATGAATGGAAGGTTAAATAAAATACAAAACAAGATTATTTTGACATGCGATAACTATAAGACAATGCCTTCACTTGAACACATGCCCCAACACATTCTTGTTTTGACATTTTCTCGCGGTCACTGGAGCAATATTTGTTTTAATTGTATCAGTCAGTTTGGCTTTTAGTTAGTTTTTTTTGATCGGAAGTCTCAAAAAAGACAAGCGTTCTGAAGTTTTAATTTTAATTTTTGAAAAGATAAACTTATGACACATGATGTTAATCACAACGATACATCTTTCTCGGATCTGTAAAGGGGCAATGCAGGAGTCACATCATTGCTGAAGCAACGATTTCTCTTTTTGTCGCAGATTACGATATAAACAGTCAAAAGTAGTACACAAATATCTCACAGATGCATACAAATACCTATATATACTACTATAGTATCGCCAACCAAACGAAACTTGATGCGGTTTGTCAGTTCGCATATTCCACTTGAAGATTTGATTTCAATTTGGAAAGACAGTCATTTACCGTTGGTTACAAAGAAACACTACATGGCTCTTTGAGTATTGATAGCTATACCATATAATTATTGTCTTTTATTCACTGGGTCTGTCGCTCGGTAATTTATCTATAGGTCCGTTCGCCTTTCAATATGGCTACGTCACGTGTCTCAGCTTCTGTTAGTTCCGTTCACCTATTTGTTCTTATCATTTTATCATTTGTTTCAGTCTCTCTGTCCGTCCATACTATCAACTATGGTCTATTTCCTACTCAGTCTTCTTGTTTGTCCGGCTACTAGTCAGTTGCTTTGTCTCAGTGGTTGTGTATTTGCGTGTGTCAGTGTGTGCGGGGTGTGCGACAAAAGATCGAGGACCACAAGGTCGAGGCACAAAAGGTCGAGAACATGTTGGTCGAGAGTCAAAACGTCGAGGGTGACAAAAGGTCGAGTGTGACAAATGCTCTACAGCAAAAGGTTGAGTGCGACAAAAGGTCGAGGATTGAAAATGTCAAGTTCCCTTTCTCCACATATGTACGCCACCATATGTGCGTGTTTGTTTCTTTGTTGTCAAAAGGCACACCAACGAACGTCTACATATAAAAACTATCAATAATGCCATCGTACTGATACAGCGAAACAATGCACTAATCTTTCAATGTTATAAAATATATTTCCCTTATTGTCATACTGATGTTTTTTCCCGGTTGTGTCCCCCATGTTTCAGGTTGTTCCCTGGGCGAAATGGATTGTACTGACACTTTTTCAAACTCTTTGATCAAGAGCGACAAGAAGCATTTTTAGTGATATGGGGAGAAAAAAACAGAAAAAAACAGTCAAACAAAAAAATTCAAATATTCGTATTAGTGACAAGGAGGAAGTTTTATGTAAATGCTACACGATTCTTGCATAACTGGCATGCAAATGACTGTATTAACACTGTGCATGCTTCTTCTTCTTCTTCTGCGTTCGATGTACTGTGCATGCAATATTGCTGATTCTAAGACCGAACCTCGGTGCATAATACCGTTTATTCTTGTCATTACCTACCCAAGTCCAGTTGGTCATCACGATGATTATACCCCGAAAAGGAAGCAATTTCCGCCTCATGTACCATTATTGTCATCAGGCAAACGTACTTAGAATGATTGCATATAATGGAGCCATTTTCGATCGGAGGTTTCACGCATATGTGTAGATACGAATCCATAACATATTCGCTGTAATGGTAATAAGATGTACCGCAATATCTAATCGCATTGCTTAGCTTGTTTTCGTGATGTAATGCGGTAGAAACTTTCAACATTTGAATGAATGATTTGTTTTATAGTTTGGTCGGAGCATGCAGAACTGCTCAGCTCAAAAATAATTTGAGAGCTGTTAACTTAGCCTAGGATGGTGAACTTAGGATTAGAAAAGTTTAACCGATGAAAATTGTAGAAATCCGAAAGAAACGAAATCGTACATTTTCAACTTCAACCATACCCTTTTGTATCATTAACTAAAGCATTTGTTTCCTATTTATAAAATTGAAAAATGTACCTATTTCTCAAATTGGTGTAATCAATGTGTTTTTTCTCTTCTACTGCTAAAGTAAACAGAAATACCAAACAATTGCATTCGCCATGATGATTCTCATATGAAAACAATGACGAGCGCAATGGCCTAGTGGGTAAGACGCCGGCCTTCCAAGCGGAAGGTCTGGGGTTCGAATCCCGGCCGCGCCTGGTGGGTTAAGGGTGGAGATTTGTCGTATTTTCGAGGTCAACTTATATGCAGACCTGCTAGTGCTTTATCCCTCTTCGTGTGTACACGCAAGCACAAGACCAAGTAGTGCGCACGGGAAAGATCCTGTAATCCATGTCAGAGTTCGGTGGGTTAAATAAACATGAAATACCAAGCATGCATCCCCCGAGAGCGGCGTATGGCTGTCTAAATCTGTGGCGGGGTAAAAACGGTCATGCACGTAAAAGGCGTAGGACTTTCAGCCCATATGAACGACGGAGAAGATATATTCCTGTGAATGTCAGTTGACAGTTAGTTATTAATCTGCGGGATGCACATTAGCACCATCCTCCAGGTTCGTATATAATACAATATACCAGTCTTTCACTCATCCATTAGCTTGCCAGCACGATTACTGAAAGGCCTTTACAAGACGAGCTTCAATGTGCGATCTTCCACGCAAAGTCCAAGCTCCAGAATTATCGTCTCTGTGAAGGCTGAAAGAAATGTGCTGATGTGATGAGTCCAGGAGACAAGTTATTGGTCAGTCCGATAACGCTTATCTCTCGAGACTCTCTCATTGCCATTATGAACTGGTTGACGGTTATTGCTAATAGACGATTTACGGAAAAAAAACCTCTGTCAGGATTATATGGGTTGTGAAAGAGTGAGAGTTCGGCGGGTTATAGAAAAATGAAAATACCAAGCACGCATCCCCCGAAAGCGGTGTATGGCTGCTTAAATGGTGGTGTAAAAACGGTCATACACGTAAAAACCGTGGGAGTTTTAGCCCATGAACGAAAAAGTAGAAGATTTGAAAACAATATTCTCAACTGACATTCATCAGAAACATATTGTAAGTGTAGTTATGCAGAAGGTTGTAAATAATTTGATCACCCGTAGCGTCTGAAGACGGGTAGTGATAGCTACCGTTTCAAGGCAGGTAGATATTTTCAGCAATCTGCCAAAAAGAAGCTGTTTTCTCATTTATTACAACACAGGATCTAGGAGAGCACTTTTCAACGATGATAACTTCTTCTTTATCATAAAACTTCGTACCATTTTCTCTGTGCAACTACAAACCTAGCTCATGCATTTAAGGATAAGGATAAGATAAGAAGGCTACAATTTTATTTCTTCCGGGTTTCTGCAATTTTTAATCTGTTAAACTTTTATAATCCTAAGTTCACTTGTGCAAACTTTTACAGCTCTCAAATGCATTACACCGTTCATAGAGAGACCATGTAACATATTCCTTGAAGGAATAAAAATGGATTAAAGATACATTCCTTCCCGGGGGTGGGGGCCCGGGTAGCTCAGGTGGTAGAGCACTGGACTTGTGATCGAGAGGTCGCTGGTTCGAATCCGGGCCGGGACGGACACGGGTCAACTTTATGTGCAGACCCAGAGACGGTATCCATCTCCCACCCCCGTGTCACCACAATGGCACGTTAAAGATCTTGGTCATTCTACCATAAGTGCAGATGGCTGATACCACCTAAACACGCAAACATCAAAAAGCCGTGAGGGCGTAAAACTCGAATCGTATAAACCAATTCATGTCCAATATAGGCAATTAAGACCTGACGGACAATAAGCCCCTTAAAATTTACTTTTTATTCCTTCCCGTTTAAACCCTCTTGTTAATAGTGAAATTATGTCGATTTCTTATTGGTTGTGGAAGAGGTGCATTTCCTTGGAAATACTGAGGCAAACTAACCCACGTGACATTGAAGGCCAATCCCCAGCGAGCGGCGTGTCTCCTCCACACGTGGTCGGCGATCTGTGAACTGAAGGACGCGATTCACAAGTTCCACAACCTATACAAACTAGGCATATTTTCTCTCCGAACATCGTCTATTGGACACATACCAACAATCTAAAGCCTTCATGTTGACATTTAGCAATTTGTTATGTGTGCTAAATGAATGTGACACCTGTGACAATATTAGTTATCGTTAGATTTGACTGCTATATCCAGATTTATCAGTGCCAATGTCGAGAAAGCTGAAATCATATCAGATCGAGGCGTGAGCCGAGATCTATAATAATTATGATTCAGCCTTTCGAAACATATACCTGGTCACGCCTCGAGGGGGTCCAAGCTGGTCCACGCTTCGAAGATCCTATTTTTTGTTTTGCTTTCGGCTCAGACGGCGGCCTCAGTCGGAACAGGTGGAAGCCTTTGCACTCGGGACAAGACAAGTACCTGGTGTTTTGACTGACGCGCGGGGGAAGAACTTATGACAAGCCGCCAATACAGAGGTTGAAGACCTGGTGATTGGTATTTTGTCTCGCGGCGTCGGGGGGTATGGACTGGAGGTTTGGACGGGGCGGCGAGGGGGGGGGGGGGGGGGGGCGGGGGGGGGGGCGGGGAGGGGGGACTGAGGATGCGAGGGGACGAATGAAAAAAAAACCGGTCAGTTTGTACATACACACAAAAACCAACGCTCCTTGGAATTGTGGAATGGTGTGTGTGTGCGTGCTTGTGTGTGTATGTGTGTGTGTGTGTGTGTTTGTGTGTGTGTGTGTGTGTGTTTGTTTGTGTTTGTATGTATGTGTGTGTGTGTGTACTTGTGTGTGCGTGTGTTATTGTGTGCGTGCGTGCGTGCGTGCGTGCGTGCGTGTGTGGGTGTGTGTATATGTGTAATGGGTTGATGCTGGAAGTGTACCGGGGACGGGAGGGGGGGTGGGGGTGCGTTCGGAAGATAGCATAAGGTTAGTGAAAGGTTTGGATGAATCGTTTCGTGTTTTACATACACACCGTTCAGTGCTGAAACGTGCGTTGGGGGGGGGGGGGTAAAGATTATGAGAGTGAGATTGACAGTAAACATATGGTTAGTGGAATTTGAAAGAATCGCTCAGTTTTGTGTATGCGCAATACGGTCAACGACCTTGTTATTTCCAGTGCCAGGCTGTGTTTGTTTTTCTTGGGGTGTTTTTCTGGTGGTCTGTCCAAATTCTCGATTTCCACGGGAAACGTCCCAGTTTTGTTTTGGTTGTGTTTTCTTTATTTAAAGCAGCATCAAACCTTGTAGGTAGCCCAAACTCTGTTTACTTAAAGCCTAAGATTTTTTTTCAGTCAGCTATGTATGACGATTGTCTGTATACATATAGTGTATTTTAAAGTGAGTTAACAGAAATGAAATGACTGCAAGTTAGCGTCCCATTATATAATGCGTTCTATATACCATTCTTTTAGCCATAAGTCGCGTTTGCGCAGTAACACTACCAATAGGTCTCGTATTAACCCAGCAAGGTTAAACCACTGTCAACCAGGAAGCCAAATTGATAGTAACTGACCGATGTTCTTCTGTAGTCCCTCCCTTCTTTTTCTGTACTTTTGATCATTGGCGTGTAGACAAAAAATAACCATATTTTGCAATCAGCAAAATCACTCTGGTAATCCACCGACGTCGCCATCTTTGAAGGCCATGTTTAGACTTCCGCTTACAAGGTGAATCAACATCATTTCCGGATGTGGGGCTTTCTGGGATTATCGATCGATGCGCCCCCCGTGGTTAACTTGCCCGTGCCTACATGGTTTTGAACTTTATGGGATCCTTGTTGGAAGTGATTACGTACTATGCGGCCTTTAGTAATCTGTTTTGGCTTAGTGGTTATTAGCTTGTTGCAGTGATAACTACTTTCATTGTGGCTGCTCTTGTCCATGAAAACTCAGTACTTTTGTTTTGAACGGAGAGTTGGAAATGATGACTATACAGCTTTTTTGTAAACAATGTGAAAAGAGATTGCTGTATGTGGCCTATTGCATTTTGTCTTTTGGCTTTGTCGTTTTCAGCTTGTTGGAATGATAATATGTACGTATATACGCTTGTTGGCAGACCAGCTGTTTTGTTGGTCCAAGGGGAGCATAATTATCGTCTTTTGTTTCATCTTTATCGACCAAGGTCAACGGCCGAGGTTGATAAAGATGTAACAAAAGGCGTTATGCTCCCCGAGGACTAACACACAAATGCTGGTCTGATAACAACCCACCAAACATAGTTTTTGTCATCATTTTGGTACCGCAACAGTACGCACAATCACCCACAGGGAGACGAATTTTTAGAATGCAATTCAGAGCCCAATCCATCGCGTCATAATTGAAAATATGACGTCAAACGTAAACTGTACGTCGGGTGTTTTCCAGGCTAAAAAGGCACAGAGCTGCCATCATATTTGCGAGGTCATTCACTTTTTAGCATGTACCTTGTCCTTTAAGTGTTTCAGACCTTTTCGTTGCGCAATGTGTGATTGCACAGTTTAGTTGCTAAATGACCATGATTGGGTCTTTGAGACTGAACGTTTACAGTCGCTAAATGACCATGAGTGGGTCTTTGAGACTGAACGTTTACAGTCGCTAAATGACCATGAGTGGGTCTTTGAGACTGAATGTTTACAGTCGCTAAATGACCATGAGTGGGTCTTTGAGACTGAATGTTTACAGTTGCTAAATGACCATGAGTGGGTCTTTGAGACTGAATGTTTACAGTCGTTGTCCTCGGAAACACGAATCCAAAGCCGTGATGGTTCCACAGATCAAACAAACAGCCTAATTGGCTTTTACTTTGACAATACACGTCGCACGTGAAGCTCAAAACCATGGGGACTTGGATTTGTTCACATGTGAACAGTGTTTGTTGTTACCCAGCTTGTCATGAATGACAAGTCGTCAAAATGATGTTGTTATTTTGCATGGAAACGCTGTTCGTTTCTTTGAACAGAATTTGGGAAATGATTACTATATGGGTCTTTTAGACAACCTTGTGACAAGAGATTGCTGCATACGTGGCCATCGGTTGGCCTAGTGGTAAGGCGTCCGCCCCGTGATCGGGAGGTCGTGGGTTCGAACCCCGGCCGGGTCATACCTAAGACTTTAAAATTGGCAATCTAGTGGCTGCTCCGCCTGGCGTCTGGCATTATGGGGTTAGTGCTAGGACTGGTTGGTCCGGTGTCAGAATAATGTGACTGGGTGAGACATGAAGCCTGTGCTGCGACTTCTGTCTTGTGTGTGGCGCACGTTATATGTCAAAGCAGCACCGCCCTGATATGGCCCTTAGTGGTCGGCTGGGCGTTAAGCAAACAAACAAACAAATACGTGGCCATTATTAATCTTCGTTTGGCTCATTGGTTGACGGCATGTTGGTTTAATCATAGCTGGTGTTGATTAACATTGAAACGTTGTAGATTTCCGTGAATCAGTCGATCGGTGTTAATGATGTTATCTTTGATCCATATCTATTCGACCTTGAACATTTGAACTTTTTGTTTCTGTGGCGTCTCTGCTTTTTAATTTAAAAAAAATTGTGCAACAAACGAATCGCATCATTTCTTGTTAGCGTTTTTCATTTTCGTGTATATCAATGACGCTTTATGATTTTCTTATATTAGGATTGTGCATGTTTGTCGTGACCAATGTTTGCTTTAGAGTTGATTTCTTTCCTCTTTCTATATCTGTCGTGGTGCTCTGTTTGTTGTTGTTGTTGTTGTTGTTGTTGTTGTTGTTGTTGCAGTTTCGCTTATTTTATTCTTTCTGCCTCTTTTTTCGTCATTTTCTTTTCTTTTAACACTGACCGCGATCGTCAATGCTTTGTCTTGAACAGCGATTATTTTGTTAAGTACATGATCTTCGCACCACATACAATCCCACTTAAACTTGCTAAGTTTCTCGCTATAACGGAAGCCAGCGGCAAAGAGATAAAGCTTCATCAGTGACCGTATGCTGACTGTTTCAAACATTCACTGTCGGTTTCCTGTTAAAATTGGAAGAAAGGGTCAATTGTTTGAAGGCGTGACCTTCTGATTCATTAGTGCTGCTCGCTGTTAGGTGATGACACGTGTCAAGAGTCATTCGGTGATGCTCAGGATTTCTTGGCACAAGTTTGACAGGACAATCTCTCTCGGCCAGATAATTATTGATGGAGGAGGAAGTGTTCTTGTGTTGTTTGTTATCTGTGGTGATGTATCTTTCTCAAACAATTTGTTGTGTCTTCGGTCATGGGCTGAAACTCCAACGGCTTTTGTGTGTATGGCCGTTTTTACCCAGCCATTTTTCTTTATTTAAAAAAAATATGA